>NC_140943.1:120493164-121045664 GCF_014529385.1 Adiantum capillus-veneris
CCAAATCTTCATCTTTCCCACCTTCTTCACATCCTTTGATAGGCAAATTGTCAATGAAAGGCATTGTGATTTGAGAAACAAAGTCACGTAAGACCTTATTCATCCCATTCATCATATGTGCAACCGAGTTGGTTGTTCCCTACGGCAAGGTACACATCCTTACCAAACCCAAAGGTGTCCTCATGGTTGTCAAGTCTTTGATTTCAATTGCAAGCTGAAATTGATCATACCCTGAGTAGAGATCCCCCATCGAGTAGATTGCCCTCCCTCCAAACGCCTTTGCAAACTCATCCACAATTAGACCTGTACCTACATTTCTAATTGTCGCCTTGTTCACTGGTTGCATATCTTGGATGAAGCGTAGAGCACCATTCTTCTTTGGAACTGTGAACCACCTATTTGTGTATGGAGCACAACAAAGCTCCAAAATCCCCATTTTGATCTTTTCGCTCAATAGCTCTACTAACTTTGGCAAATGAGCCTTTGGAACCATAATAGGCCGTAGATTCCAAGGCACATGAGGTATTATAAAAATTACCATAGGAGCTACGATAGAAGGATCAACACATCCTATCTCATGTGGCTCAAATGCAAAATCTATAGCATCAAGTTCACCCATAGTATCTACAAAAGAAACTTTCTCATACAAACCCAAAACATTTTCAGTAGGCTATAACCACCCACTCTCTTTCATGCCTATCTGTACAGTATGTACATATTGCCTCTCACATCTCTTCAAATCTTCAAGTTTTGTAAAACATACTGATCCATTGTTTGTTACCAAGGAGCCCATTTCAAAAGTTTCACTTATTTTTGGATCAGGCGAGACCCTTTTTCTTTATGTACCACTGTAATCCCGCTTCACAATGTACTTGGCCAAAACCCATCATTTCCTTATGGTCATGAAACTCTTTGCTCACCTTTGGTAGAGGATGATCTCTGAGGTTGTCATGGTTTCTTTCATGGTTCACACAAACTGTGAGAAATTGAATAGCACGTTTACCATCTTTGCTTCGCATCCTAGCATAAGCTGAACCATCATCCATTACATTTGTTTCCATTCGAACTCCCACAATGTAGGGTTGTCCAAGGATAAGATGATATGAAGATGTGTCCTGTATAAAGAAGTTTTGCTCAACCTTTACATCACACCTATTGTCACCTTTACACTCGGACATGATGCATACAATTTATCTAAAGAATTGTTTTCCACTCTGACCATCCAGCCATGTTTTGTGTCCATTGGCCACTTTTTGACATTATATTTATTTAAAAACCATGGTCAATTAAGGCAAAAAATGGTTCTTCAAGATCACCTACCTTGATCAATGTCTTTATAGTAGCCAATGCCCAATGGCTTCTAGAATAGTGGCTCCTAGGAATACTTTGAGACTCTTCCCCATCATTAGCAAATTTCACTTAACTTACATTCCAAGAAGACTGGTAGCATTCAACCATAGCTTCATCGCCTTCTTTAGCATGCACCTATACTCCTTGTGTCTTCACAATATCGCCTTCAGTTGTGGGCGAATAGGCTCTCCAAGTGTTTGCTTCTTTCTCTTGATGATGTCAATAATTTCTTCATGGAATTCACGCTTGGCTATGCCAAGCACCTCCCCCAAAGTAAAATCAACCTTGCTATTCAAAATCCTCTCCTCTAGAACTTTCTTCAAGTCTGTAGCAAGCTCAATGTCAGATTGTAGTTTGTACGCTGGTCCTTTTGGCTTACCTTTTGTTGGCTCCTTTTTCTTTCCTATTGTAGATTCCTCCATGGTCACTTCTGGTGAAGGTGCCTCTTGTGTTGGTGGTGCTTGCAAAGATGCTGCATCATTCCTCCCTCCACTTCTTGTAGCTCTTTTTGAAGGCCCTTCATCACCATTTTCACACCTACGCTTTTCTTCTACAATGGCTTCATGGATTTCGCATTTTGTAATGTAGGCATGGATAGACATTAAATCCGCGGGATCACTCCATCTTGTTTCTAGACGTATGCAATCACCTGATTCATGTAGAATCTCTTTTGTAATATTTTCCTTTTTAGCTAATTGCATGACAATTTGCCAAAGTCGACCATGATGGTCACTCACCTCTTCATCACTAAGATGTTCAATTTTTACTCCATAAGTAGTTGCCTCAACTAAAGAGGTGGCAGGGTTAGTTGCCATATCTTCGACTAAGGTTTGCATTCCCCCTTCCCAAAGTTAGCTCTCAAGGGTAGACTTGTCTCTCTTAATTGTATTTTACAATCCTTAAAAAAGACAACATCTTTTGTAAAAGAATCACTAAAACTATCACATTCCCTTCTTACATGGTCTGTACTATCACACCAAATACATCTATTAACAAAACCTTCTTTGGGTTGTTGTCTTTGCCTAGGAAGTGGCACTGATGGTTGGTCTTTTTCTTCAAGCTTTGTAAGCTTCACCTTCAAGTCACGCATTCCCTTCACAAGCTCATCTAACATAGACTCATCAAACTTAGGAGCTATAAAATTAGGCTTTACCATTTTGTCAGAAGTTGAAGTGGAAGGACTTGTAGTGTTTACTACCATCTTGTCCCTTCTTCTTTGTCGTTTGGCAAGTAGTGAGACAACACCTTCATCTTCATTCCAGTTAGTCTTTAGTCCTTTCTTAGCATCTTTATCTTCAAGAAGAAGCTCCAAATTTTCTTGAAACTCTTTACTTGTAGCTTGTAAGAACAGATCTGTCTTCTCTACATCTAGTGTGTCCTTTTCTATCCTTGTGAGTTGTGCATAGCGCCACTCAAATTCCCTAAGTAGCTTTGTTATTGATAGTCCTTGCTTTGGCTTAACTATGCATTCTAAGAATGTCCTTTTGGTCACTCTCTCAGAGTCCTCCATGAAATATTCCTCCTTTAAAGCTACTTTGAGTTCTTCCCAGTTTCTCCCATGCCCATCTTTAATTGCCCTAACATGTTCCCTAATTTTTGGAGCAAAAAATAGCTCAAAGGCTTTGAATCATCACACCTTCTGACATGCGATGCAGCTCCATCTCCTTCACATACTCGTGCAAGTACTTGTTACATCTTTTCCATTGAACTGATCCATTCTGTTGATGACCGCTTGTATGGCTTTGGTTGTTGAAATCTCCCTTCTTTCAGTGGCATGTTGTGCATGAACATCGCAAATTCTTGAAACATTTGCATTGTTACTGGATCAAAATGCATACCATGTTGCTCCACATGATCACCCATGGTTACCCACAAACTCTCACCCTGGCAGTTTCACATTGGGTTCACCAAAAAATGATATGTCAAGAAGTTTGCGGTTTAGCCAGAAAAGCGTCGGGCTTTTGGTTGTGAGAGTTTGTGAGAGAACTCCAAAGACTTTATGAAGGAGTTATACCATAGATGCCATGAAGTCTAGGGTTTAGAAGGAAGTGCAATCAAAGAAACTCCACTCTTTCTCTCTTGCACTCGCACACACAAAGAAAGGACACAAAAGAGAATATCAAAACAACACAAAGATGAAAACGTCAAGGCTATGGTTATATCGTATCATGGGTAATATGAAAGGGCTAATAGATGAATTAATGGCATTCAATATTTGTCGATCAAATAGGCTACGAATTGTAATTTTGTGCTTACCATAATATATATGTTTTGTCTAGTGATTAGGATTAATTGTGTGTACAAACAAGATAACTACACTTACGTCAAAAGAAAAGTTATAGTCTATAAGGTTAGTATGATGGGATCTGGTGAAAGAAGTATTTCATTGAACCTTTCTGGGCCAAAGAGAAACACTATACGTTGTTGAAAATGTATTTTACAACTAATTTATACGTTAATTGTAATAGATCGCACAGGGTGGAAGCGATAAAATTCACATTATGTGGATTATTCATCTAGGAGAGAAGTGAAGGAAAGAGAAATTCCCTCCCAAGTCCTATTGTTGGCAATAAGGATATTGCGGGGAGAGATGTACCTGTAGCAAGGAGAACCTAGAATTTGTAGGGAGACTGACTTTCTAAGAGTGAGAGAGATAGATTTGGTTAGGGAGGGAGATGAAATTAGAGATATATGTTGGATTAGAGATGGAAAAGAAAACAACAAGAAACCAACAAAATATCAAAGTAAAACACATCTTACTTGACAAACTCTTTGGGAGTTATTCACCATTATGATGAAGAGATAAGAAGAGGGACGACTTCAAGCCTTGAATGATGCACCAAGTTTAAGACCTTCTTTGATTAGAGTTGATCTTCCAAGGATATCTTACAAGATTGGCTAGTCTTCCTCTAATACCACGTGTAGGCTTAGGCTTATTTTTATGTTTATGGCTAAGTACCATTAGGCATCAATCCTCTCACTCCCTCATGAATGAATTTCAAGGAAGAAGAGTTCCCCTTTTATAGGTGAAGAGAACCCCCAAGGGTTACACAAGAAAGAGAAGATCCATTGTGAACATGAACTAGCAAAGTTTGAAATGGGTTGTCCCTGCATGATGTGGGCAGACTGGGGTTCACCATTTTGATCATATCTCCTCAACCGTGGCTCCAAATAAAAAAGTAAAAATAGGAGCAAAAATTTCAGCTCATAAGCTACGACTCCTATTTTATATACTTTTTTCAATTTGGATTGGAACCTTGTGTAAAGAAAATCATCAAAATATGGTACATTTCTGGCAACAAAAGTCTTCTTGTGGTCCCCTTAGCTTAGAATTTCATTTGATTCCAATGGACACCTCATGCAATATGAAAGAATGTCATTGCTCCTTAACAAAGTTTTGTAAGCATCCTTGCAAACATAAATCAAAATAGGTGTATCTTTGAAAATCATGCAAGCTAGTGTCCCACTAGGATTTGCAAGCTAGTGTACCACTAGGATTTGATTTTTTCTTAGTAGCTATTAAAAAGAAATATATGAAATATATGAAAAATACATAGAATATATATATATTGGAAGTTTTCCTAGATATAGGATCTAGCTAGGGTGTGAGATGATATTGAGACAGTAGAAAGAAAGAACCAATGAATTTTGCCCCAAGTTAAAGAGGCGGAGCTATTGACGTTTTTTCCCATGGTACTTTCTAACATGAGTAAGAATATGTTACCCTTGAGATAAATAATAGGATGAGATAGAAATCTTATTTTATACTTGGAGATGTATATGTACATTATAGAAAATATACTTATGTATCTAAAAAGTTGCAAGATAGATCTTGTAGCATTCGTTCCCACTATGTACGTGTCACAGCAAGTAGCCAAAGTCTGGCTAACTCATACACCAAGCATTGTCAAAATACAACCAAATCTGGAGTTGTCTAAAAGAACTGTCAACAAATATGGCGATCAATATAACAAAAAAAGTAAGCAAAACTGCTCAAATGATGTCAAAAACCCCGCTCTAATCCAAGAGCACTATGTGGTAACCGATGAATCTATCATTAAAAATCTCCCTCCTGAAGAGATTACCTTATGCATGTCAAATGGCATAATCTAGTGAGCAAACACTCTCACATTGCGATGTCAAAACACTATGGCAAAGCAACCACTGAGTGCCAAATGTAATCAAACACGACTGCAAACCATGCGCATAAACAAATAAACTCGCAAAAAAAATCCGACAGAGTTTCAGTAATATTTGGCTATCTAACCATAATAACCATACATGCCATAGACATGCTCAAAACCATGAGCAAATCATGCGCAAAATCCGCACTCAAGCGTACATGAGTTTTCCCAAAGTCTCGACTCTCTAAACCTGGAACACAATCCTGTAATCCGAAATACAATGTGCATCAACTGCACTCTACAAGCGAGACATATACTAGCATAAACTTGGATTCAAACCAACCAAAATATGGCACAAATTGATGCTCAAAACAGTGAAAAATCAGCCCACATATGCCATTGCAAGGCGAAGAATGTCATCCGTCGAAAAGCACACATCATGTGCTTTTACATGGCCATATAAACCAGCATCAAGGATGCACCAAATGTGTATCAAATGAGCATCCGAATCATCCAAAAATTCAGCTCACAATCATGTCAAAAATGCTTGCAAAACTCTTTCCAAATCCGTGCCTCACACTTTTCAAAATTTGCTCAATTGCACAAGTTAATGTACATAACCTGTGATGAATCCACTTTCGAATCTTGAGAGTCCACAAGAATGCATACATCCACAAAGTGTTCTTAATGTATGTGTATAAATTTGTTGAAAATCTCAACCCACACTCTCTTCACTGAGAGCAAAACATCAATGCGCAAAACAAAAGAATGACAAAGCTCAATCCAAGCTCTTCGAATGGAGCAAATCACCACAATAGGCATACATAATCTTCAACTTTCCGAACACCATGTAGTCGGTCACTCCATACCTTTCAAACCGTTTGGAATTTGCAAAAACTTCCTTCTGCAAAGTTGTAAATCTCAAAAAAATGGTCATGTAAGGAGAATGGGCTTGAAATGGGTTGTTTTTACAAGTCAAAATAGATTTGTAAAAATTTGCAGTTGTGTATCCTAGGCGTGCAAGCAGTCTGCCAAACGTACAACAAAATCAGTGCTGAATTTGGAAAAACTTTCAACTAGAAAGTTGTAGATCACGACGTTTCTGGATAGTAGGAAGGGGATGAAGCTGAAAATTGATCTTTTTCTTAGACAAAATTTTGTTGCAAAACAATGCTGAAATTTTTGTAGCTTCACTGCAATCTCCGCCACAATATCGTCGTGCTCTCCGCAATCGCCACAAGCTCTGATACCAATTGAAGTGCACGAACGGGAGCGTGTGTGAGTGTGTGCAACAATGGAGAAGAGAGGAGAAGAGAAGACCTTGTGGTTGCAGGGGCTAAAACTCACTCTCAATATGTGAGCCCCCTTATTCTATTATGTACATAATGAATAAGTATAGTGGGTCGCCTGGCCTAACCGAACACATGGGGATTTACCCCAAGAAGAGAGTGCATCGGATTTCTCGACGTTTTGCATTGGTGCTTAACATCAACAAGGTGTTTCAGTCCGACGGCAAAAATCGGCATCAACATCTAGCCATTTTTCTCGGCATCGACTTCTTCGGCACTGTTGGAAGGGGAAAAGAGAAAACGGACCCAATTACACACATATGCCTCTCTATAGATCTGGTGCAATCACAACACCTCGATCCTCTCAAAAAAACACATCAAATAGTAAAATTTCACAACACTCATCTGCACACACCCAAGCACACAATCATACACAAAATTACAGCTTACTGCATTCCAATCGGCGTAATTGCTTCTCAATTCTCAACCACACACATAACTCTCTCTCTCTCTCTCTCTCTCTCTCTCTCTCTCTCTCTCTCTCCACACACCAATTGGCTATGGGGACTCACATATGCCTACACACATTGACATTGTTGCACGATAGAAAAGAAGAAGGGATGGGGGGAGACAGCACCCGATATGATGCAATGAAAGCTTACTTATTTTCCCAAGTGATGGGCTATGGTGGAGCATACACAAAAAGGCTCTCTTAGATCTCTCTCTCTCTCTCTCTCTCTCTCTCTCTCTCTCTCTCTCTCTCTCTCTCTCTCTCTCTCTCTCTCTCCTTCTCTGTTATGCTCATAGCCTAAAAATAGCAGATTACAAAAACTTTGAATATCTTGCAAAAGTAACTTGAGCAAAAATGTCCAAAACAACCTTTTTCTTCTCCCACACATCCTATTTTTGTAGAAAATGAGTTTTGCAAAAATTTGGCAGAATGAGACTTTTTGGTCTTCCTCATGCAATAAAGGTGGGATACATGATAAAAATGTGTCAAAACCCCTCAC
This sequence comes from Adiantum capillus-veneris, assembly GCF_014529385.1. NCBI lineage: Eukaryota > Viridiplantae > Streptophyta > Polypodiopsida > Polypodiales > Pteridaceae > Adiantum > Adiantum capillus-veneris. Next base: position 120,500,938 of record NC_140943.1, read on the forward strand.
ATCGACTTCCTACAATTGCATGGGAAGCAACCAAAAAAGTTCAAAAAAATATTGTGCTACCTTTGCCATGCTTAGACATCTATGTGCTCCACTATCACCTACAAGTCCTCCATTAAGCATGCCCAAGAGTATTGATTACTTCAAGAAGAGTTCATTGTTTAATTTGGGTCTTTTTGCAAAGGATAATTTACTTAGAATGTTCATTATAAATCCTTGATCGAACTTCAATCCATCATGTTGTACTGTCCTAAATTTAGGGTGTTGTAGGAGCTCCTTAAAGATTTTTTTTTTGTGTGTAACACTTTGCCATACTTTTGCATGTCTTCTTCTTTAGTGTGTCATCAATGTATGTCGATTGAGCCCTCATACTCTTTAACTTCTCTCAATGCTCTCTTTGCTGTGTTTATCCCAATACTCTCTCATTTTTCTCAAGCCTTTGTGTTGAGTGGCGCAAATTGGATCAATTGGCCCTTCATCATGACATTCTGAATTTTGATCATGTTGTTCTTGATCTCCTTGGAAGGGAGGTTGAATCTAACCCAGACATTAAGTGTCATTACTGTAAGAAGAAGAGGTACACATATTGTATTTGTTGGAAGAAGAAAAAGAATGAGACTGACAAATCAAAGCAAGATTTAGCATTGATTTCTCTAGAGAAATTTTGTCGCTTATCAAAGAAAACGAGAGAGGCTTTACACTTCCACAAATCTTTACTTATTTCTTTGCTTTATTGATTGCTTTTATCATGAATGATGGTTCCTTTTACTTTTCGTGAAGAGACGGAATGAAAGAGAGCAGTAGACATGTATAGAGGGAGAAAGAGAGAGAGAGAAGAGGAGAACCACACCCAATGGGGTCTCAACCAACCCTTTCAAGGACCGCCCACACCATTGCCGATATATAATTTTCTTTTGATTGCGTTAATAAAAAGTCGTCCTCGCGATAACTCTCACGAAGAGGCACCTCCGTGCTGTTTTGATGCACCATTGGATCCATCTCAATGTGGGATCGTTGATGGTCAGCAAGGGGTAGATATGGGTTTACGCGCTTTCCATGAGGTCTCGCCCACCGGCCATAGTGGTACCATAAGAGTTGATTTGGGGGATCATGGCTCTACACAAGTCAGTGGTTGGGGAATGTACGCACTCCATAGGGGATTTTTTATTTGATTCACTCCACTATTGGGGTGAAACACAGCTGCCCACTATGTCCTACACTATTTGGCATGTATGTGAGTGAGGTTGCTAACTACATTGAGAGGTTTGATGATATGACCTGTAATTGCATATCTTTGGTTGGAAACCAACTGCTTTGGATGGAAGCTGCACCATAGAGAGAGAGAGAGAGAGAGAGAGAGAGAGAGCTATGTAACATGCGTTGGAGCAAGGTTGTGCTATTGCTACAGAGGCAAAGGAAAGAGCAAGAGAGAGTGCATGCAAGCAGAAAACGCTCTAGAGAGAGAGAGAGAGGGAGGGATGGGTGGAGATAGTTACAGCTCCATGTCAGATGTTCCTTTTTTCCTTACATAGTGATTTGTCCCTACAGTTTCCTTGAATCACCCTCCAAAGGAGTGTCAACAACACCACTTTTGGTACCATCAAATCGTGCATTCACCCAAAGAAGAAGGAGGTTTAAACATCCTAGACATTTCTAGCCAAGGAGATAAGTTGATTGCCAAGTGGATGGTGAAATTCTTCTTTGAGCCTAATAGTGATTGGGCTATCTTCTCCAGAAAGATTTTTTCAGGGAGAGTTGACAAACAAGGGCCCCTACTTGGGAGGATATTCCTCTACTTAGCATGCTTGTTAGTCACTTTAAGGTGAAAGCTAAAATCTTAGACCTTATCAAGAGTTTGTGGTCTTTGTGGCATAAGTACTAGGTTGATCTTCTCATAGGTATTACCAAAAAGAGCTAGGATTTCTTAAAATTCGACTCAATTTGGCGGTTCCTTCTTAAATAGAGGAGGTAGAAAGGCTCACAAGCTACAGAGAAAAGAGTTATATATGTGCAAGTACACATGGAACAAAAAACAGACAAGGCTCTACTCTACTCATCCATTACTTGAATTGTTTGGGCTTACATAGTCGAAAGCCCGCTTTGTAGAAGTGCTCTCTTTCCTAAAGGACAAAGCTGGAATATCAAGTGTCTTGGTCCCATGGTTCTTCAATTGATAATGGAGAGGTTGTATGCCACTTTCCAAAATTCCCATGATACATCAACCCCTCATGAGTCAACATAGCAGAGTGAATGACAGATGATAAGTCTTATTGGACAAAAAAATCAAGGAATGGAAAATTAGCATTATGGTCTATATTTGTTCGTCCAGAAAAAAAAGTCAAGGTTCTAACCATGATGACAATCAATGTAATCCTAAGGCAGAAAATGAAAAATTGTTAGGTTGTTAATCTTTAGCCTATGGACAATGGTGAAGGTGAGCATTAGTAATCCCAACATAGGCTAAGCTATTCCCAGCACCAAAGCAAAAGCTAGGCAACGAGCATTTTCACAGGCGGGCTCTAAATTTGCAGAACGTTGCTAAGAGCTGGGTCCATCTATGCACCAAGAGGATTAGTGTGATTTAAAAAGTTTTGCTCATTTAAAGTCACACAATATGTAAAAAAACTTAGGAATTTGAAGGGGACAACCTCCCTAAAAGTAGAAGAGCTACAAATATCAACATTTTTCCTTGTATTAAGGAACTATCAAGGAAGATAACGAATAAGAATTCACTCCTTACTTTTCTCCCTCTCTTTCTAGGTGAGCCCAAGTTTGAGTTTGCTTTAAAAACTTTTCAATTTCTTTTAGTAGGACCATTATAAAAGAAACCTTTTCCCTTCATGCCACTAATATCCTTAAGCCATAGGGAGAGCCGGCACTAGTAAAGAAGAAAGGAGGTGAAAACCTAGCCACCAATGTGTGCAAAGGACACCGAGCGGCTGGGTTCAGCATTTCTGATTGTAGCCGTGGAAGTGGAGTTTCTTCTACATGTTGCGGATTGCGATGCAATGTAGCACAATGCTACATTGCTACCTATTGCAGATGTATTAGGATACCTACTGTAGATAGGAAAGGTACAAGCCGTTGGCTAAAAACGGTCTCATTTTTAAGTGTGTTGGTGGACCCTTGGGATTTTACTGGTCCCGCTATATGGTACTCGAGCATGCTACTCTTTCTCTCTCTCTCCTCCTCCTCCCCCCCCCCCCCCCCCCCCCCCCCCCCTTTCTCTCTCTCTCTCTCTCTCTCTCTCTCTCTCTCTCTCTCGTGAGTCGTACCCAACTCCGCTCCTTTGCCTTTCGTCTGCTGTAGCATGTGTGTTCCTGACAAAATACATACACAACGAGAGAGAGAGAAAAGAGAAGAGCATGTTCCTTCTTCTTGTCCTCCTGCGCAGCTTTTCATAGCACTCCTCCAGTCTCCCCCCCGTCCACGCCTTGTCGCCAATAATCTGTCGGGACAGCCAGCCAGACCCCCTCGTGACCTGCATCACCACCACCCACCCACAAAAAGCCAGCGAGCTACAGGTCTCATAAGAAGGCCGCCCCGCCCCCCCTGCACGCCTCAGCCCCACCACAGTTCTCTCTCTCTCTCTCTCTCTCTCTCTCTCTCTCTCTCTCTCTCACACACACACACAAAAACTCTCCATTACAATTTATCATCTTCCTTATTTACCCCTCACTCACATCGTAATCATTCCCCTGATCACTACTGTTGCCCTCTCCCCTCACCTACCTCTCCATGCACCCGTGCTACAGGCTTATGCTCTCTTGCAGGATGGCAGCGGCGGCGGCGGCGGCGACGAGATAGAGCCGACCAATGCAGCAGGTATACTCTCTATGTGAGCTCTTCAAGGCTTGTGTAGAGTGAGGCCATTCTTGAGCTATTGCTCTTGGACTTTCTCCTCATAACAAATTTGAACATTAAAACATCTTAGGCCAAGCCTTTGGCTGCATTGTGGCTTATTTAGGCATCATTATGTCCACTAATACACACCACAATATGCATTGCCAGCTAGAACCCTATTTAAGTAGCAAAGCATTCATTTCAAATATGGTTATGTAGATTCTTTGAGTGATCATGTTTGTGCAGGCTTTTAAAAGTTGAAGCTCCATTTTCCTTGTTTGTATACTGTTTTTCCACTCTCTTAGGTACCTCGAGGATTCACTATTAGGTACCGTATGGTAACATGTGAGTGTAAGGGAGTGGGTTTAAACAAGGAAGAAAAGGTGCATTTTATAAAGCATGGTCCCATATTTAGGGGTGAAGAAGGGGCATTGTATATGCGCACTTGACATCCCCTTATTGTTACTAATGAATCCCTCGGGGTTTTGGTAAGATAGTTTTTGACATCTTATCACCTTGATGTTTTAGGGCCTTCGTCGAGAGACACGAGTAAAAGACATGGACATGAATGAAGCTTTCTCCATAAGGAAAAGGGCCTTCTTCTTTTGGCGTCGATTCAAAAAAAGAGATGGTCACTCCCATACCATGAATGGATCACACCCTTCCTCTCAGAAGATGCCACAACATATGTGTCCACGCCACCTCAATCTATGTCCTTGCAATAAGTCCAAGTCAGGTCCTATTTACAATGCATCATATCATGTCGCAAATTGTGATATGGAGCTTTGCAACAACCATAGTGACCATAGAGACAATGTGGATGAATGGGACAACGTTGATGCATCTAAGTTGCATCATGGCCCCCAAGGTTGTTCTCCCACTCCTCATTCATGTGAATACACTTCACTCAACAAGCATAACGTCATCCCTTATTGTCAATTAAGGCAGGTTGACACTCCTCGTGTCTCCACGTCTCGCTTACCCCTCTATTTAGTCACGTAGTTCTTCTTTCTTTGAGTGGTGCCAATAGCTCACCATTTTGACATCGCCGATTGCTTCTACCACTTGATTTTTTATATCATCACATCTAGCGGCATTGTTACAAGGAGAGATAATTCTTTCTTCATTCGATAAACAAAAGTGAACCATCAAAGTTAACACAAAATGCCATCAAGTTGGTCATAACATTTTCTCTTGTGTGGTGTTTTTTTGCAAACTCTACCTTTTTTTTGAAGTTTTTACAAACTCTAGTGCTTAGATGTGGCTGTGTAAACTAAGATGAGAAAAGCTAGAGAGAGAGAGAGAGAGAGAGAGAGAGAGAGAGAGAGAGAGAGAGAGAGAGAGAGAGAGAGAGAACACTAACCACCATACTGAATCTACAAGATTTGACATATTTAGCTATGATTTCTTATAAGAGTGCTCACATGTGTCGGTTGTAGTGTAAAATTATCAGTTATAATTTCATTGGACCTTGATTTTGAAGAAATTTGAGCATTATAGTTGTAATCAAATCCAAAAACACCTTTGTTTTTGGCATAAACCTCGGTCATCTCATTCATTTGGCCAATGATTATTTAAAATCCAATGATTATTTAAAATCCATAGGATATTCCATGTCCAAAATAGTACAACTCCAAATGGCATATCCAATGCTAACAATCATCTAGGATTATATATTAAATCCAATGAATACTTGAAATTCATAAGATAATTCATAGTAGCACTATTTCCTTACCTAGCTCATCTTCCTTAACATCCACATATGTCAATGGAATCGCAGGATTAAAGGTGGTTGTGCTCTCAACAATGCCTTGGACCTTCCTACCCACTTACACTTCTTAGCAAGTTGGAAGCATTTAGGTTTCTTGGTCCTCAAGCTCTATAATAGCAATTCATAGTGTCATGATTGTCCCACCTTCTACACACTCCAATGGGAGACTTGAGCTTATGACTATGTGGCATGTCCTCATAGGATGGCTACGTCAGACATACTACACACGAGGCCTAGGACAAGGGTTGTCTCTCCTCCTATAAAATGCATATTCCTAAACTCTTTTCTCATTTGTCTTATGATTGAAGCTACTATACACTCGGAATTTATATGTTTACTCATCTCACTTAAGGCTATTGATGCTATATCACTTGATGCTCCCATCAAATCACAATTACCTATATATTTTGAGCATGACAACAAAATTTACTAAAAGTAGGATTTCTTTTTGAACAAGTGAATGTGGAGCTATTTTTTTCATCAATCTTTCTAAGAAACAAGAGGTTGTGCTCTTGAGAAGGGTTATCATTCTTTGGACATCAGCGATATGCATTCTCCTCCTATCAATGCATTGCCTCCTCTTGCTTAAGAGTGTTATGTTTCATTCCCATTTTGGAACGCACTTCAATCAAAGCCCTTCCCAAAACTTTGAAATCACAAAAACCACTAGGAGGCGAGGTTTGGAACCAAGGAAAGGCTGTATGTTTGTAGTTCCGATCCAAATCCTTCTATATGTTTTATGATGGCATAAAGCTATTAAATGGAACTATCGAAAATATTTCTAGGGTCATTTTTGTAAAAATTTCATTTGAGATATTCTATCTAGGTTACACATAGGTAGGGATGCACCTCCCATTGCTTTCCCCTCCGTAGTATAATTGTGCTCATGATCTCTCAAACGGACTCACAAGGATTGTATGGTAGGAAGGTGCAAGTTTACGCTTTAAAGCTCCATCATCCATTTACTCCATGTGTGTGTGCGTGCGTAAGCATACATCCCCCTTCTCTACCAGAAGGCCGTGCCATTAAAGATTGATTTTGCAAGTTCACATGATCAAATGGAAGGTTATTTGTTGCGTAGTGTGCTTTGTATGAAGCATCAGGTTATCATTGCCATTAAAAATTGATTTTGCAAGTTCACATGATCGAATGGAAGGTCATTGTTGCGTAGTATGCTTTGTTTGAAGCATCAGGTTATCACTTGATGGGTCCATCTTAGTAGATACTCTCCTCCTCTTCACATACACCAACGCTTCACCTTGCTCTCAAATCCACCTGTAGCCCTCGGCAGGAACAGGCAGTTGGACAGCCCGCCCCCCGACCCCTGACTTTTGAGGTCTCTGCCCATGAATCTCAATGGTTGATTTTGTTTCTGCAGATGATTTCTCTAATATCCTCAGTGCTCTTATTGTCTCAGACAATTTGTCGCAAGCCGTCGAGTTTGGGGGTCCTTCCATAGCCGTCAGATGGCAGCCATTTCTGCACACATAATGAAAAACCACTGCCCCAGCACCAGCTCCCACACATCAGCAGTCGAAACGTAAGCAATAGAAGTTGTGAAACTCTGGAGGATCTGCTGAGTCATTAGGATCTCTTATTTGCAAGCACTGTCTATTGGGCTCTTTATAGTCTCTTAAAGCACCAATTAATATGCCCATGTTTGGTACAAAGAGTGTCTCCAGGGCTCTTTATTGTCTTTTAAAGCCCATGTTTAGTACAAGGAGTGTTTTTCTAGGGCTCTTTATGGTCTGTAAAAGCACAATCGATATGCATACATGGGCATATGCGTATGCACGCATGCATGCTAGTCCTCAACTTTCTAATGAAAGAAGATGGCTGGCCATTTATAAACTCACACTCCGAGAACTCTTGCACGCATGCAACACAGGTTGCCCGCGGAACAGAAAACGGTTACCCATTTTTATCATCTTAAATGCTGAGAACTTTTTACATGAGAAAAATCCGTATACATCAATCTCTCATTAATTTACAAAAAATACAAGCAGGCCAGAAGTCAATACACAATCAGCTTTACTTTGAGCCCTCCAAAATCGACATCTTTATACACACTACTAGCCAAGCTACTCTTTACTTTTTGGCATCAACGAACATAGCTCGTGTCCAATGCTCAACATCTTCTGAGTGGGATGGAGGTGGCGGGAGTGTGATGTGCTCAACCATATCCCACTCATCAAGAACACTCTCCATAACTTTACCTTCTGTGTGATCAAGGTCCCTTCCAATGCAATAAAAGCTGCTGTTGATGTTTGAGCTCCCTCCAATGACAACCTTAAACTCCTGAATGTCAAGAGAAAAGAGTAAGTGATTCCATTTACTTCTCTAATAAACGGAAAGATACTAGAGAGTGAAGGGTATACTCTGCAGTCCTTGCCCTCTCTTCGAATGTCCATCATGCTCACCGTTGATAGAGCACTATCAGCAAGACTGCTAATATGGTGTTGCGAACTTCTGCCATAACATAAGTAACTTAGCCAACCCGCATTGTGTAAGATGCAAAGCTTGGCTAGTGACATGCATCCCTTCATAAGGTCAGAAATATCTGAGTATGATAGGGTTCATACAAAGATCGAAACAGTTACAAAAACATTGCTAAATGAAGCCATCAATAACAGTAATAGGATTGTCATGAATAAAAGGGGAAAAGCGACAGAAATGTACTGCAATAGGGGTCATTCAAAGATAATAACATCTACAATAACATTGCTAAATGAAGTCATTCATAACAGTAATAGGATTGTCATCGAAAAAGGGGAGAAACGACAGATATGTACAATCAGTAGACAAACATAAGCTTGTTTCTTATTTGCTTTTTTGTTTACAATCGTATAAACAGAAGAAATGCCCAAAACGGTGTGTTAGTGAAAACTCATGTTACAGGTTCAGGAGGAAAAATGGCTCGCTGCTGCTGCCCCCCCCCCTGCCCTCGCATAGCCCCTCCGCCCTCACCTCCTGCGCACAGCCCCCCAGCCCGCTCCCTGCGTGCTCTGCCCTGCCCGCTGCCCAGCCCCGCCCGCTACCCAACCCCACCCGTCGCCCGGCGCCCCCCGCCGCTGCCCTGCCCACTGCCCCGCCCACCTGCACACTGCCTTTAGCACGTCGCCTCTCCATTCCTGCTTGTCGGGCCTCGCCAACACCCTCGACGTGCTCGGTCCAGCAGGAGTTTCCCCATTCGTCGACGCTTCTCCGCCTTTTCTTCACAGCAGACACAGATGGAGGCTCAAGCTCCGCCACAAAGGGACTCCAATGAAGTCCCCTCGCCCAACCCCGCTAAGCCCACCATTCGACTTGCTCTCTCACCGACACAGCAAGCAAGCCTAGTCGCAGAGGTGGAACGCCTGCAGGCAACTTTCGTCATTCTCGGCACCATACCCAACAGAGGAGAGCTGCGTGATCTTCTCCAGGTCCGCCTTCTCACACTTGGACGTTCAGTTCCTCGAACGCGGCTACTATCAAATAGAGTTTGACACATCCGAGATGGCGTCCAAGGTCATCGTGATGAGCCCCTTGACCATCCGAGCAGTTCGAGCCCACTTTCAATAGTGGAGACATGGTTTTGACCCAGCTTCAGATGTTCTGGTAGAAGAGGCAGACCTTCCCATCTCCATCTGCTTTCCTGGTTTGAGGAGGGAGTACCTACCACTTTTGTCCAGGATAGGCTCAGAGATTGGGATTGTCCTGGAGACACCTCGCACGGCAGCCTCAGTAGCTGCCAAGGCGGCCGGCATTCCTCAGTACGGTTAGGGACATCCACACTCTCCTGAAGGTCATCCTACTTCCTCAGGTGAGTGGGGGTTGGTTTCGACAAAGCGTGGAGTATTCGGGCCTCCCGAATCAGTGTTTCATTTGTCGGCAGATGGGCCATCTTGCGAAGGCTTGTCCACGGAGGAGACCCCAACCTACACCACAGGCCCAACCCCAGCCCTCAAGGGCTGGCTAGCAACAGCAGGCAAAGTCACAGAGTACGCAGGTAGAGCCACCCTCCGAGCCTGGGGCTCAAGCGGAGGAGGGCTAGCAGCAGGTTCATGGTGGACGTCGACAAGGGCCACCGCGCCAACCTGGCACTCAAAGTGGTCCTCAGGCTCCTGCCCAACAGCAGTGGGTTCCCACGGGAAACCGATTCGACCCTCTTCAGCAGGACGAGGTCCCTGCTCCAGCTTCCATCTCAGCCTCACCCTCGACAGCCCCTCCTCCCTCTACCTCTCCATCTCGCCCTCCTAACTTTGCCCATCCCCCTCTCCCCCTGCTCCCTCACCTCCTCCTGCTCCAGTCCCGCAGCCGTCCCAGGGGCAGGCCTTCCTCGATTGCTAGGAGATCTCTTGGCAGCGCCTTTGCCACGAGTCGCTTGGCGAGAGAGGGATAGCCTTGGGCATTGGCCAAGTTTGTTGTGACTCCTCCATACGCAGCAGGATGTAGACACATTGTGGTTCAATTTTTTGCTGACACACACAGCCCGCCATGCTATGTACACATACATGAGGACTCCTGGACAGAGGAGGTTGCTTTACGCACGGCTCAGTCTACTTCGGCTTGGGCTAGACACTCTTTGCAGTCACGCCTATCTCGAGGACGCTCGGATGCGGATTACTCCCCATCCAACCCTGCCTCGAAGATAGCACGGTTAGCTATTGCGGCAGCATCAGTTCTCTCTCGCTCCCCATGAGGATCGTCTCATGGAACGTACAGGGATTAGGTGGGCCCCAGTTTCAACGTCAGAGGGGCCGACTACGTCAGGAGCTTCAGCGATGTCCTGTGGGACGAGAGATTGACCTTCTTATGCTACAAGAGCATCATCTGTGTGAGAGCCGCATTAGGCGTTGTGGTCAGCTTTTGCGTGGACGATATGAGGCTTTCTGGTCAGCTGCATGTGGACCTGGAGGTATCCAGAGTAGGGTATGTATGACTATTGCAAATTCTTTGCAACAGGCCATTGTGGACAGAGTCAAACTTAAAAAGCAATCTCGATATCAGTCGAGCTCGAAAAGTCAACTGACTTTCCATCCTGAAATCTGCACCAAAAAATTAGGGTTAGGTTCATTCCATAGGGTCGTAGCCAAGCCCAACAGGGTCCATCAGCTCTTGGACAAACAGTGTTTCTTTGGAGGCAATGGTAGTCCCAAGATAGCAATCGCACTAAACCTCCAAGTTCATCTGCTCGAGAAGAGACATCTACTAGGAGATGTCGAGAAATTTCAAGTTATAATCTGTTAGGGTCTCCATGGCAAGCATTTTTGGATACCCCACTCTACCAGAAGTTGCACTCCAAAGGAAGATGTCAGAAACCATATAACTTCGGGCAAAAATTTTCTTGAAAGCTTGCGAAGTCCTTGGAGTGTGCTGCTTGGTAGCTATAGACATCAACATCTACATGGCACTGCTTTTGAGAAAAACAATGACTCAAAACAAATCTTGGATCCTTCTCTTACAAGTGATCTTTATGGCTTATGCCCTGTAAGACATGAGCGGTGAAGATGGGAGCGTGCCCGATGCACAATGAAGTAAGGGTGGGAGTGACTAATAAGTCCGGGGCCGAAGCACGAACCTAAAATTTCCAATGAGCTTTGGAAGTGCGATCTTGCTCTGTCTGCTCTTTGGTGGGACCGGTATGCTTTCAGAAAAGCATACGCCTGATGCTCTCCTACCACTGTCACAAGACGGGCACCACCTGCCAATAGAAAAGAACAGACTAAACAGACTTTTAGTACTTCAATAACAACTGAAAAGAGACGACACGCGACACGAAGTGGCGGAATTCCACCCCAGAGAGTATTGGCCAAACCTTGGCGCCACTTTCGGTATTGCTTTATATTGCATCAACACAGTACAAGCCGATACTCCAGACTCTGCACCTTCTCCAGGAAGCATGCTAAAGAATGAGCCCATATTTAAAGGCCCTAGGCCCCAAAAGCAGTTTTACATGGAAAGCCTTCAAACTCAAAAGCTTTTGGTCCAAAAGTGTAAGGTGCAACGGAAGTGAATGTTGAACTTTGCTCAAGATGAGTGCTCCAAACTGTGCTCAAGGGTTCCTTTTCCTTACGGAAGGGAGAGCCTTCCGTTCCTTTAATGAGAGAGTGCAATGGACACAAACAAAGTGGTGAACACTGTAAATGAAGGTGTTGAGACTGAGAGATAGAGAGAGAAGAATACGACACCAGAAAGTTGTCAAAACCCTCCTCCGAAGGCCCCACTCTCTATGGCGAGAGCGGTCTACTATTGATTGCACAAATCTCTACAATGCAATGGACTTGTCGACGATGTCGACGACGATGAGGACGACGACGAGACAGGCTGAAATCTGAAAATGCTAATGGCTGAAATCTGCAAATCTTTATCTGCTGAATTCTGACTCTGTGTCGATGACAATGCGACGACGACATGCTAAAACCGCAGATGCTGAAATCTGCGTTTTCTGGGCTGAATCAGCAAACTGCGCTGGATCTGACCGTGTGGCAAGGATCTGCTGCGGGAAGGTGAGATCTGCGAGGTTCGGGAGAATTAGTGCGGAGTTTGACTGCTGAAAACTGAAAACGCTGATGCTTCTTAGGGTTCCGTCGCGGTGAATATGCAAAACGCTGAAGTGTTATGCTGATGCAAAAACGCTAGGGCTGCAAACTGTCTGCTGCGGTGGAAATCTGCTAACGCTAGGGAACCTGCTGTGTTGCTATTGCCAGGGCTGATTTGCTATGCAAAAACGCCAAGGCTGGTCTGTGTGATGAAAACGCTAGGTCCTTGCTTCTGATGCAAAAACGCTAGGCCTGGTGGGGGTCTTGCAGAGAAGGTGCCTATTGAACCGAGTTCCTGCTGCCTCTTCTGCCAGAAAGTGCTAGCGCTAGGTTTACTTATATACATGCTTGGTAAATTTGCCCTACCTAGTTCCCAACAAAAGTCACTTAAAAGTAATAAGTGAAAATTGGCTAAAATAGGTCTATGCACTATAAAAATGCTCCTGATGGGTTCTGATGGAAATCTGATGATCATGCTGTGTGCAACCAGAGGATATGCATCTAATCTAAGTGTCTGGACATGCACGGTCTGCGAACAAACTCACAAAAGTGTCAGATCACTTCCTAATCTAACTAAACTGAACCAAGCCCATGTTATGAAGTAGCTTGTCCACGTACACATAGTATTATGTGCACGTGACAAAAAGCAATGCCAAAAAGCTGTCAACATAAATCACGGAATTCCGTACAACTGCCACGTCAGCAGTCAACGCAAAACACGGAAATCCGTACAGACTGCCACGTCATCATGTCAACGCAATTTTCGGATTCTCTATATAGCTGCCACGTCATCAATTGCTACGCAAATCTTTCTCTGTTTGTGTGTGGGTCCTGCTTCTTAATTCCTTTATGTCACTTGGGGCCCCATTGGATAGGGTCCCCATAAGTTGGGAGGACTTCTTCTTCTGTTACTTGTTCTTCTTAGGGTTTAGGCCCCTCGGCCGACATCTGCAAGTTGGCTCCCTTCTTCAGGGCTTTGACACGTCAGCAGTTTGTGTCAGGGTGTGCTCAGATGGCACTACCGTCCACCTGTGTGGCTTTTCCCTCCTCCCATCTCTTGATTTAGCCTCATTGTACATATGCTGTTTTTTCATTGGGAGAGTCTCCCCATCATGATTGTTGTAGCCCTCTCTTACAGAGGTGGTTGTAGCCCTATGGGCAGTTTCATTAACTAATAGAAGGATCTTTTTCTCGGAAAAAAAAGAAATGCCCAAAACATTTGTGCCATTACTGAACTCTTGACAGAAAAATCATAAACAAGAAGGTCATGAGACAACAGTGCAAAACTTACTCCTGAGACAAAACTGCATTTTGTAAATTTCTAATACACAACAAATCCAAAGACCGGATCTTCAAAAGTTGACATGTAAGAGCATACCTTAGCTTGACATCTTTCGAAGACAGAAGGTTCATTAGTTCAGCAAATGCTTGAAACGTGGTCATATTAGATGGTGACGCAGGTAAAAGCTCATTGAATCCATAAGACGTTACACACACAACGCTCCTCTTCAAAAGCTTGATTCCTTTCTGAACTGCAGTATGCATCTCTAGATTTTGCACAGAGCTACTTCCGTATCTTGGGCTGTTATCATAGCCATCTCCAGGCCTATCTTCTCCAATGCTTTCAATAGTTGAAAACCCCATGATACTGGTTCCTTTATCAGAAAAAGTATGTTCGTTTGATGAACTACTGCCATTTGCCAGAATAAACAAAGGGTATTCTCCACTGTTGATGACATACAAAACCAGAATTTTATTTTAAAAAACAGGAAAATTACTTGACTTTCTCCACCTCAACATGAGTAAGATGCACACTCAAAAATCACCAAACTTGCCTCTTTGAGCAGCTGGCATCCCAATATGAGGATCGCTGCCAATTGCTTGAAAATGAACCCTGACATGAGAAGGAAACAAACAGGATTTAGACCGACTCTTCCAGCAATAATAGTTTGATTGAATCATAGCACAAAACAGAAGCAAAGGCCACAGTGTGTGCCAGCAAGAAATACACATAGAACTTTGTTGCTAACAGCGACTAGAAAATGATGTCAGACATGACAGACGTACAAATAGCTCGCATTCAAAAACCGTAAGTATGTCAGGTCATTTTATGCCACACAGCTTGCAGGTGAATCTGCCAAGACATTGACCTACAATAACTGGCGACAGCCATTCGGAAATCTCGCAAACGTCATTGACCATGCCGTCAAGGCCTGTGATATCTAAAGAGCCAAATTCCGGAATTGTGCAGCATAATGTATGGTACATGTAAAACGGTTCCAAGGCTTCGCCCCAGGAAACACACCTTGGACTATGAGCCTTGAAAGCAACACACTACTCTGGATCTCTACAGCGATAGTGCACAGTCCACCCTCCTCTCGGGACATAATAATGGTACACTAGTGAGCTAGAACAACTAGTGAGCTAGAACAACCCCTGAGTAAGTTGCGCACTAAACGACGTATTCGTGACAACTCGTCAATGCAAAGTCCAACAGGAGGCAGTAAATCAGGTTGTCGCTAAAAGAACCTGACTGAACGTCAAAACTCTGCCTACCGGTGACAAATGCATAAGAGGACCAATGGCAAAGCTTCCTCCAAATAGACTATTAAGACCGACTCAAACTGCTGGTGATACATCAATGCCCACATGAAAACCGAAGTATCTGCAAGGTTGGTCCCATGCACACCCCATTGGCACTACTCAACTCCTACCAAAAAACCAAAGAAGTTGTGCCAGTTGATCACAGCACCACTGGAAAAGGTAGTTACTACATAGCTTGCAAGGAGAGCTTGCTTGTGCAGCCAAGAGAAAAAAAAAGCGCAGTGTGTGTATGCCATAATGCCTTGCACGCACGAAGTGCAAAGGACAATCAAACAAAATTCATCAGGCTTAGAAAAAGTTACTATCTTTAGATCCTCAGTTATACAATATTCATCAATTTGGATGCCAGATAGGACTCCTAATAAAGAGAACATAGTAGACCATACTCTGAAACGCCCTTCGTGTAGAAGAGGAGCACAAAGATAGTGGGCTGCAAGGTATACAAGCTGGAGCATGTATCTGCAAAAGGAAAATTTTTGACAAATAATCATTTTTCCACCCAAGGCTATTATTATGAACAAGAAAACACTGCAGTTCATCACCAAGTGCAATACTAATTAACATGAACAGAATGCAAAGTCCAACAAACTGTTAAAAGTTATGCCATTTGTTAAGTAAACAAGCATCAAAATTACCCTAGTGACGATCCCAGGTCTTCTTTAGTGACTGACTGAGGATCATCTCGTATTGGTAGTCGAGCCCCACAAATTGTCCATAGCTGTGTGGTGCTCAAGTTGCCTCCCACACTGGAAGAGGACTATGCAAAATGAATGCAACGAATCAACACAGACAGATAAATCAAATAAACGAATACTGGCTCTTTGTAAGTAATACAAGGAATTACCATGACTTTGAGTGGAAAAATTTTGCAAAGTTGACGAAAGAATGATCTTCTCCTTTGCTGGAGCTCCGTGTTTATGTTTGCCTGCGAAAAGAAATCGTTCAAGAGTCAAGAAGTGAGCCAAAGGTCATATTACAACAGCAACAATAGCTTTGCAGACATAACTAATTGCAAACTATGGGTACGAGCAACATCTGATTGATGTTGTCCCAGCTGCTCCACCTGCTTCTTGGCCAACTGCAGTTTCAGAAAAATGGTCAGTGCAGGAGATAGCTTTGCAGTCAAAAACTAATAAACTAGCCAAAAAGACTTCAAACCTGTGCTGATGCTATAGCAAGATTATGTGATTGTGCATCTAAAACCTGCTGTTTCTTGCTTAGCTCTTCTTTACCTGAGTAGCAGAACCAAAGCATTAAGCAAATCAAACTGCTAAGCCCCAGTCTTTATCCTGAAAAGCGCACAAAACAGCCTCTGAAACCATACCTTTTTTAAGTTCATTCTCACAATCTCTCAATTTCTCCTTCAGTTTAGAGATGCGATCATTATGAATGAGGCTCCAATGATGCTGTTGATCAGCTTCATGCTGATATAGGTAATTTGTAGTTAGCAGTCACAAACAACTAGTTTAATTTTGAGTTGTGCAAAATATTTCAAAACACGTTGGAACAAAGAAGCCTCCTCGCATTTACTATATTTTCAGGAAACACTGCATCCAAGCCATCTGCCCCATAGAGGACATGCCTTCCATACCCTAGAGGCATCCAGCTGAAGTGCCCCACTTCACAAAGCCTGGAGAGAGAGAGAGAGAGAGAGAGAGAGAGAGAGAGAGAGAGATGAAATGAAATGAAATGTTATATTAACCTCTTCAAAAGGCCAAAATGACCTATGAGACCAAACTGTTACAAAATTGTGAATCTGATATCATGTCTGGGTACAAAAAGACTAGAACAAAAATACTACTACTACTAGAATTCATCCTCATCTGCACTCTAGATGTTGAGAGAGTATGGCTCGAATCCTCTGTTGTAGTCTCCGTCGATGCTGTGTAGCCCCTCTCCTCAATCGTGGCCATCTAGATCTTCGTAGCTTCAGTGCTCGGTCGATGAGAGTGCCGGTAGTGGTCGAATGAGTGTGGGCCGAGCTCTGCAGTGATGGCTGCTCCTCTGGCTGTCCCATATCTAGTGAAAAGAAATCTGTAATCCGTCTCTGGGACTGTCTCTCTCTAGCTCTCCCCAGTAAAGTGTCTCTATATCTGTGTAACTCAAGTAGATATAGCCCAAGACATCTCTGATCCTCATAACTCATGACCCTAGAGAAAGGACCGAAACCCTCTCTCAATAAGCAGTGGAAACCGCCCCGAATCTCATAGTACATTGTGCAATGACATATGTAATGTAGCTCTGTCTCTGCCTCTAGCTGGCATAAGCAGCATATCCTATTGTCTGCTGGTATCCCTCTGAATCTACCAGTCTCAATCTCAAGCTGATGTGAGGATGTGCATATCTGACCAATGGCACACCGCAAACCATGAGACATATGTGTATCCATGTAGCTGGGTCGAATCACAAACCCATCTCCTGTGAGGTGGAGAAGATGCTCTCTATAGAAAGCCATCTTCGTGCCCAACTCCTGTGGCGGCTCTATCATGTCCTCTTGGTATCCATCTGGATCAGGTCCTGACGAATGAGTCTAGTAATCTCCACACTTGCAAGAGACATCGAGAGTGTCTGAAGAGAGTACTAGAAAGGGGGCACCCTGTCCATGGCGAAGCCATGCATATGAAACCATGATGTCAATTGTGCATACCAGCATGAAGTGTCCCCCTGAAGAACTAACTGTCTGGAAGACTCAAGGGCCAGTCTAGCATATCTGTCTCTAGTAGTATCCCACAAGTTGTGCACAAAGGTAAGTGTATGCATCTGTATACTCTACAATCTCCTGACTATATGTGAAAGTCGGTGTTGATCTCCTGATCCACTGTGGTGTGGTGTGGTGTGGTGTTAAACACCATAACCTTGGTTTTACCAAGGTTTACAGACAATCCACTATCCTCTGCAAAACTGTGTAATGCATCCAACTGTCGTTGCATACCCTCTGGTGAGTCAGAGATCAACACAATATCATCAGCATATAACAACAATGGGATCCACGTCCCTGCCAGTTGGGCACCTCTATCACCCTCTCTGTCAATGTAATCAGACACCTCATCAACATACATACCATGTGGAAGGCTCGTTGTGCTCACATTCTAGGCTCACACTCTTCTCCTACATCCACCACTGTGACGGCTATTTGGACTGAGCTGATACATACTTTTCGCAACCAATGGGATACTTCAGAAGGCTCCTTCAAGGCAGCGGAGAGGTGTAGATATTTCTTTAGACATGGGCGAGATCTTCAGTTCTTTCCAACCTCGACCATGGTCACATCACATGGCATTATGCACCTCCCCAATGGTTCATTTTGCATTCCTCATACAGGCCACCTTGATGCACACGTAGCCTCACATTGTTATCTTTGTTTTGCACATCCTCTGGGTGATAGGCCATTGAGCATCTCCAATCGTCTCTTTTGTACACTGTATACAGCCACCTTTTTGGCCGAGAGAGAAGAAGAAGAGTATTTTAACGTCGTAGGAAACTATTCCAAGAGACCTTACATATCTATCTGACGCGCGCGCGCGCGAGAGAGAGAGAGAGAGAGAGAGAGAGAGAGAGAGAGAGAGAGAGAGAGAGAGAGAAGATGGAGGGAGTGCGGACAACCCTACGGGGCACAGCTTCGCAAACTCGAGAGTACGAGGCTCCACATGAGTGCTACAAGATCTCAAAATCAATCCCCCTCTCCCTATATAAGGGGTCAAATAACAAGCCCGATCCAAATCCTAATACCCCACGAGTCACGACCCATAAATCTGAGAAAACTGTCACGTGCAACGGAAGTGATTAAGGATTTAGCTCAGATCCAGTACTCCACAAAACACAAGGTTACTTTTACTTCATTTGAAAGAACTGAACTGAACTAAATGAAACCCAAATCCCCACGAGTCACGACCCATAAATCTGAGAAAACTGTAAAAAACTATCAGGTGCAACGGAAGTGTTTAAATATTAGGCTTCGATCTAGTACTCCACACAAACACAAGGTTACTTTACTTCACTTGAAAGAACTGAATGAGAGAGAGAGACACATACACATACACACACACACACACACACACACACACACACACACACACACACACACACACACGACTCTGCATGTTGGGTTCCAACCACCCTCAAGGGCCCCCTTGCTCTGTTGCTAAAACCGGCCCGCAGGGCGGTAGGCTTTGGCTTTCACCTGAAATTCTTTACTTTAGACAGAAAACCTGCGACGGGAATTAACACTTAAGCGAACACACGGCTCGGAAGCTAGAATGCCCCGAGCAGACACCGACAACCTGTAGGCCCCAAAATTGGCGCCCCTTTCGGTATTTCTTTATTCTTTAGGAGGGGTAAATTACAAAGAAGAGTCCTGGGAATCCTTTATCTGTATCGAGCTAGATACCACCTGTTTTGGCCAAATTTCGGCAGAATAACAACCTCGAAACTTGCACGAAACCAATTTCCCTGCTGGAACTCACTTCCACTGGCATAAACCCTCTGATTCCTGCCCAAAAACAGTAAATTCAGCACGCTGCATTTACTGGTTTTTGCCCTGTTTTCAGCCCCAAACAGTCCCCTAACTGTCCTCTGCCAGTGGGGCACTATTCCCAATGGTTCTGGCGTCTGTATGGCTGAAAAACAGTCAATTTACAGCGCATACACAGCGCTGAAAACGCACCTGTACGGTGAGGTTATGACCCTCACCGAGTGCCTACTTTGGAGTAGCACCTAGCTACCCCTGTTCCTGCTCAAGGAGGCCCTTGCCTCAGCACAAAAGCATGAACCCACACAGTTGTACATCAATCAAATGAAGAGCCATCTTGTGGGGCATCACATAACTGCACGTAGGGGGGAGAGAGAGCAGTGTGTAGTGTGCAGGGCATCACTCCTAGCACCACACTGTACATGAGAGGGAAAGAAAGCACTCCATAGCTCTTAACCTGTGACAAAATGCAAAGTGAGGCCTCTCCCAGCTTAAATTTCAGCGCCCATTTTTCTGAATGAGGCAAGTGCATGAAATTTTGCCACTTGGCGCGATTACAAGCTTTTGCCCGTTTCGAGGTTGCCGCCTAAAAATCTCCCGAGTGGTTGCCCAGTTGACTTCGCGGCAGAGTTGTAAAGTGTTCCCCTCGTCATACCGAAGGTAATGACGCGAACACATTTCACGGCCCAAAATAGCAGTTCCCTAATTTTTAGGAGATGCTTCCGTTGGGCTCCCGTTGGTCATCTGACCATCTATCCTCATTGGGACCGCATCCAAAAGTGCAATGTGGCCCAACTGTCGGATACTTTCTGTTGGTGATCCCACCTTGACTTTATGCCTTTATTGAGCTCACTTCCTAGTATCCACCAACTTGGTAAGTGCGAACAGGGGACCTACATGATCTTGCTCTGAGCCTAGACATCCTCTTACTATACAAATTCCAGTGCCGACCACTTCCCGTCTGCGGGTGAAACTACCGTTCACATTGGCCATACCATGTCCGATCGTTTGCTACTTTAAAAAGAGGGTCTCAAAAATAAAACAAAAATCATTCGAAAGAAACCAACAACTAAGGTTAGCAGTTGCCACGTCCTAGTGACATAGTTAACAGCTGCCACATCCTCGTGACATACCCCCCTGTTGAAATCGCAAACGTCCTCGAGTGCATACCATAAATACACGCCATTGATGATCTTGTGTTGTTAGCACTCTTTAATCATCGCATGTATCCGCAAGAAAGATGGTAACACATAGATACAAATGACTTAATGAGACCTTCATACTTTTGCCATCTCCATCTATTACGCTGAATTCATATGTACATTTGATGTGCTAGCTCTATCATTATCCCTCCTTTGCACTCATTGGGTTGGTGCATAAGTAGGTTGTAACCCAAAGGCTTCAAGGTAAAGCTGCAATACATTTGGTGACTCTGACAGTTCATGCTCTTCCATCCACTTTGCATCCATAGGCGGATAGTTCTTAAACTTCACCAAATAGCGTCTTGCAACCTGTCCTTTAACTTTTTTTTTTTCCGAGAAAAAGATCCTTCTATTAGTTAATGAAACTGCCCATAGGGCTACAACCACCTCTGCGAGAGAGGGCTAAAACAAGCATGATGGGGAGACTCTCCCAATGAAAAAACATCAAATGTACAAAGAGGCTAAATCAAGAGATGGGAGGAGGGAAGAGCCACACAAGTGGTCGGTAGTGCCAATTGAGTACACCCTGGACCATGGTGTAAAAAGGCCCATGACGCCAGAGTCGAAGGAAAGCCTCTCTGCGCTCCTGCATGCGGTCGGAGCTGCCTGGGAGTCTCTCGAGCTATCCTCTGAGAGATCAGTTCTAGCCAAAGATCACGAAGTCTCTTCTGGTGGCACAGGGCGAGCCTCAAAGATGCGGAAGCAACGGGCCCGCCAGATGAACCAGAGGGTCAGGCCACTGATGAGCTCCCAACACTCCTCTCTCTCATTGCACCACTCCTGTGGAGTAAGCTCTGTGGCAGGCTGGAGTGTAGGTCGCCCTCCCTGCATCACTATCATCTTGCTGGTGGAAGATAGCTCAAACTGAAATGTCGCGCCCGTGAGGGTGGACCAAGCAACTGCTCCCCAAGTGTATTGTCGAGCGGTGAAAAGAGCAGGCGTCAACCGACGAACACGAAGCCACACCTGCTGTGCCAAAGGACAGTCCCAAAGACAGTGACGCTGACTCTCCACAAGATGGTCACAAGCTGCCCATGCGGCCGATAGACCACTATGCACTAGCCAACTCCCAACTGTTGTAGCTCTGTGTGCGACCAACCACTGAAACAAGGTGACTCGCCTCGACTGTCTGGAGTCCCACAACCTCTCCCAAAAGGCTGCCAAGAACTCAGCTGTGAGACCTTCCTCCTGCCAATGAGGTGCTGCAGCGGGGCGAGCCTCTCTTTGTGTTGCTAGTATGTGCCGTCCCAGCCGAACAGTGTACTGAAAGAAAGGGACACCTGGGTGGTCTGCAAAAGAGAAAGGAACCCTCCGAAGCCACTCTCCAGGATCCCACTGTACTCGTGCCAATGGACAACACTCCCAAGCCCACAGTCTCCAGTGTCCAGTCTCAAGAGCTGCTGGGTTTGGATCGATGACACAAGTCCTCCCACAGATGCCCACCACTCGGATCCTCTAAAAACAACACTCTGCCACCTGTCGGGCCTCTACTGCAACTCGTTGTAAGCATCCCTCACCCTGTAACTCGAAAAAAAGGGAGGGAACAGTCTCGGAGCAAGCCCGAACTGAGATGAGAACCTCCAGTCGTGTGAAGGCTTCCATCCACCTGGGTGCTACTGGCTCGAGAGGTGTGAGCCACTTAGCTGGAACTGCCTCTGAGATGTCCCGGCACATGCTCTGCACCTCTCTCATGCCTTGTAGCTGGAAACCCTGCAACTCCTCTGACAAGCCTGAAAACTCTAACCAGTCACCTAAGAGCGTGCTGGACCCGCTGCCATGGGACCCCAGGAAACATGAGGCCGACTACCAACCAAGTGGCCTCTCTGAGTGCTAACCATGGGGTTCCAGATAAGGGGTTATCGTAGGCGCTCCTCCGTGCAAGTAGGCTGTCGCTGCTCCAGGCCTCGCCGCAAATGCTCCCAAGATCGAAGCAAACTCACAGCAAAGCGGTCCTCCAATCTCCTACTGAAGCCAACTCTGCGCATCTCTGTGAAGATCCATCTGATCGAAGGTCGCCAGGGGCCTCCCGCCTGAGGCACCCTAGCACGAAGCCGTTGTAGAAAGAACTCCTTCCAGGGCTCCTCACCTGGAAGAAGTCCTCGGACTATGAACTTCCCAAGAAGGGCTCTGTTCTACTGTGCTGGGTCAATGATCCCAAGCCCTCCCTGTGAACAAGGAAGAGTGATGACCTGCCAAGCCACTTTGGCTAAGGCTATTTGAGTGTCACGTCCTAACCAAAGGAAGATCTTGATCCGCCACTCTACCTAGCTAATACAAGGACTCGAGAAGATCCAGCAAGAAGTGATGTACCACATAGTCGCCAACAACACCTGGTTGGCCACTACTACTCTGCCAGCCAAAGAAAGTCGCAGTACTCCAAGAAAAAACTGGGAGTCAAGCCATTCTCACCTAGACAGCTACCACGGGGGAGTGCACTAAGAGCCATGTGCAACTCCTCAAGCTGAAGTGGAAGCTCAAGTCTCTGACGCATCTCCTCAGTCACAAGGCAAGGCATCTTTGCCCACACCTGCTTCCTACATGCATCCTGACGCTCTGACTGAGGCTCTGCAGATAGTAACTCACGGTAAAAGTCAGTAGCAAACGTCCTTGATTGCATACCATAAATACACGCCACTGATGATCTTGTGCTATGAACACTCTTTTATCATCGCATGTATCCGCAAGAAAGGTCACACACATGGATACAAATGACTTAATGAGACCTTCATACTTTTGTCATTTCCATCTATTACATTGAATTCATATGTACATTTGATGTGCTAGCTCTATCATTACCCCTCCTTTGCACACTTTGGGTTGGGGCATAAGTAGGTTGTAACCCAAAGGCCTCAAGGTAAAGCTGCAACACATTTGGTGACTCTAACAGTTCATCCTCTTCCATCCACTTTGCATCCATAGGCGGATAGTTCTTGAACTTCACCAAATAAAGTCTTACAACTTGTCCTTTAGCTTTTATGTCCTTATGTGCCAAAACTTGCTCAGGTACCAGGATCTCATCAAGTTCCTCAACTTCTGGCTGATCCTCATCTGGCACATCACCCACGAAGGGTCTTGGAAGACTCACGTGAAACGCATTATGAATCTTCCATGCATCACGCAATTTCAGCCTGTAAGCCATATCATTGATCTTGTCAAGCACTTGAAAAGACCCATAGTAACGCATACTAAGCTTAGGAAACAGCCGTTCCTTGCCCTTCATCTTCTTTAACTTTGCCTTTTCGAACCTTAACAGAACCCAATCACCAGGTGATAACAGCAATTCACGACGGTGACAATCAGCAACTTTTTTCTACTTTGCCTGAGTCTTTTCCAAGGCAACTTTAATTTTCTTATACATCTCATCCATGTTCTCAACATATCGATCTGCCTCAAAGATTTTGTCCTTTGTATGCAAAATGGGAGGAACCTTTTTGCCGCCTTCAACAATCTCAAAAGGTGCTTTGCCAGTAGACGAATGCACCGTATTATTGTATGCATATTCAAGCATAGGCAAATACTGTTCCCACTTGCCCTTATTATCTGACACATAGCATTTCAGCAGATCTACGACAGTAGAATTAGCCTCTTCTGACTGTCCATCACTTTGTGGATGAAACGAAGACCACTTGAGCGTAGTACCCATGTTCTCAAACAATCCTCTCCAGAACAAAATTGATTGTGGCATACCATGGTACCTAAATACATTGTACATGAACAAGCGTGCCATCTGATCATATTTTATCTTCTTCCTGACAGGGATAAAATGGGCCTGCTTACTGAACCTGCAGATAATGGTCCATATACCCTCATTCCCTGTTGGCGTTCTTGGAAGATCAAAGATAAAGTCCATAGCAATGCTTTCCCACGGCTTATCCGGAATCGACAGTGGTTGCAACAGCCCCGGTACCTTTTGCCTGTCAAACTTGACCTTTTGGCAAACTATGCATGCTCGCACAAAGGTATCCACATCTCTCCTCAAGGTAGGTCAATAGAAGAATGTCTCTACCACCCTAACTGTCGCATCAATACCACGATGCCCTGCATACGGTGGGACATGACTCTCTTCCATGACCTTATGTCGCAATGGCCTAGTGACACAAAGTCTGCCATGCATCATCATAAAACCATCTCTGAGGAGGCAGTGCTCGTGATGTTGCCTCTCTTGCAACTGTTCAAAGATCCTTGCAAAATCTTCATCAGTAGCATATTGTTCCTTCGTGTCATCTAACTCATCATGATAAGGAATTGACACAGCTGAAATTTGTGGCTTCCTTGATAACGCATCAGCCACAACATTCTTCTTGCCTTCCACATGCATAATCTGGAAGTGGAACATGGAAAGAATATTTGCCCATCGCATATGCTTTTCAAATAACTTTGATTGTGTCAAGAAGTATCGCAAGGTCTGATAATCTGTTTGGACAACAAAATTAGCACCTAAAAGGTAGTGCTTCCAGCTAGAAAGCGCATGAACCACAGCCAAGAGCTCTTTCTCATAGACTTGCATAGTCCTCTCTGGCCCTTGCAAAATTCGTCTTTCATAAGCTACTACCCGTCCATCTTGCATTAGCACTACTCTAATGCTACTGCCACACACGTCACACTGGACCACAAATGACTTCCTGAGATCTGGCAAAACAATTACTGGATCTAAAGTCAACTTTTCCATTAAGAGACTAAAAGCTGAAATCTCTTTTTGGGTCCATCTGATGAACTTTTTCTTTTGCAAAGCGTGAAGAGGTGATGCTATCTCTGCAAAATTTCTGATAAACCTTCTATAGTAGGGCCACAATCCCAAGAAGCTTCTGACATCGTGCACAGTCTTCAAGTCTGGCCATGTCTTAATAGCTTCGACCTTTGCGGGATCCATTCTAACACCATCCTTTGAGACTGTGTGGCCAAGAAAGTGGATCTCTTCCAAGAAGAATTCACTTTTCTTAGGATTGACAAGTAACCTGTGGCTGCGCAGCTCTTCGAACACAATGGTCAGGTGACGCCTATGCTCCTCTTCATTCTTTGAATACACTATCATGTCATCGAAGAATGTCCCAACAAACTGCTGATGTGAGCGGAAAATCCGATCCATCATTCTGTTGAATGTGGCAGGAGCATTTGTTAGCCCAAACGGCATCACTAGAAACTCATAAAGACCAAATGTCGTTCTAAACGCAGTCTTGTGCACATCCTCTTGCCTTGTACGAATCTAATGGTACCCACTCTTAAGGTCTATCCTGCTGAAAACTGCAGCACCGTCTAAACGATCAAGAATATCATCAATTCGAGGAATAGGAAACCTATTCTTGATGGTATTCTTATTCAACGCATGGTAATCAATACACATGCGCCATGAGCCATCCTTCTTCTGCACTAAGAGCACAGGGGAGCAAAATGGTGAAGAACTAGGCTGAATCAGCCCCTTCTCTAATAACTCCTCAACTTGGCCCATAATCTCTTTCTGCTGCGCCGCACTAACCCTGTAGGGACCTAGGTCTATTTGGTGGGCTACACCCTCGCACCAAATCTATCCGATGGTCCTCAGGTCTCTCTGGCAGCAATTGCGACGGTAATGAATCAAAAAAACAGTCACTAAACTTTTGCAAAAATGCTGACCTTTCTTTATCTAACACAGATAAATTTGATTGATCACTATCTGAGACATCACGTGCAAAAATCAAGTACACAGAAAGATGATCCTTTATTACAGAAGTGATAGCAGAAGCAGATACAATAGGGACTGACTCTCCTTTAAGCTTTACATCCCAGATGTGAGTTTTGCTCCTATGCTATATAGTGATCTTTTTATTGTAGGCATCCAAGACTCCATGCACTCGGAACATCCACAGGATCCCCAACAAGGCGTCACAACCTGCCAGCGGCATGACATAGAACTCTTCTGTGTCCACATACGACTGAATATGCAGACGCAGCTTTCCAATAATGGCAGTAACACACTCTGAGTGGCCAGGACATGCCAACCCTACCTGTGCTGTGTACCCCATCTTTTCAGCTCCGATGCCCAGCTTCATAGCTAACTCTGGTGAGATAAAGTTGGCTTTGGCACCTAGATCAAAGAAGATAAGTGCCGTTTGATCCCTAACTTTACCCCATGTCCTGCATAACTCACTGGCATCTGTACTGGGCCTGTCACCCACCATGTCTGGCACCAAACCTACCGTGGGTTTAGGCTTCTTGCCTTTCTGGTCTTCTTTATCCTCTGAATCAGCTGATCGGCACATCTTGGCCATTCACATTTTGCGACAGAGGTGCGATATCTAGCTGTTGTCCAGAAAAACCAGCCATGCCAAAATAACCATGTGGCACCCCAAACTGGCCCTGGTTGCACTGAAAACCTTGCTGCATGCCGATACTACCATACATAGGGTTTGGCATCATACCTTGCATACCCCCAAACACTCTTCCTAGCATGTACGGCTGACTTCTAGGCGCATAATGTCACAAAACGGGAGCGTACACGAGCACTTGAAAATCTGAAAATTAAAATACTTTGCAAATGTGAGAGAAGAGAGAAGATCGACACAATATTGGGGACCAGAAGATGGGCCGGTCCCCCCCCGTTAAGAGTATTCTTTTATTCAGGGAGAATTCGTATACAAGCACGAGAACCCGAGGAAACCCCTCCGCTCTGTAATCTTAGACCCGAAGGTCGTGCTTTCCCGTAAAGGGCTTGGGCACAAGGCCGTTCCTTCCCGTAAGGGACTTAGGCGCGAAGCCGTACTTTCCCGTAAGGGACTTAGGCGTGAAGCCGTACTTCCCGTGAACAGCCTTCCCATAAGACGGGAGATTCCTGCAAAACAAACCACACAAACACGCGACAACAATTCGTATGGCGAATCCACAATAGATACCTGTCGCTCTTGCGCGGGAAAAGCGACTTCCGCGCTTCGTAGTCTCGCGATCTCTTGCGACAGAGTCTTCTCTTGAAGATGTTGGTACCTCCCTTTGAGTGAGGGCATGTGGTGCTTTTATAGCTCCCTGGCCACGACACGAATAGCTGCTCGCGTAGAGATCGCGGCCAATTTTTTTTCTTTTCTTTTTTTTCTTTTTCTTGCGCTGTTCTACCCGAATAGGGAGAGAGAATTCGCTGGCTGGTTTTGTTGCTTTATCTTCTAAGTGGCTGCCCACTTATTAAGTGGGCGGCCGGCATATTTTAAAATTGGTCTGAACCTGCCCAAAAACTCAATAAAACCTTATAAGTTAAAACCAATGCATTTCACAACACTTCCCAGGCATCCCTGGATGCAACCACATGCACGAATGCAATGCAAACATAGATTTCTCGCGGGAAAGCGTCTGCCTTCCCGCGATTGTTCCTGCTTTTCGTAAAAAGCTTCATTGAACCCATCTTTATTCTTGTGCTTGCGTTCTTACGCATATTTTCTTACTCAGTTCGGATTTCCTCCTTAGCCTACGGGATGCCCCCTTACTGATGCACCCGTCACCCGTCATGTGACGCATCAGGGGCACTCGTAACCCGGCCCTTCCCACCGAACTTACGGAAACTCCTTCGCGATGTTTACCGTCACCCATCAAATGACACATCAGAGTTGTCCGTTCTTGATGGCAGTTCCTGTAGCTACAATCTTTTAACAGTTCTTAGTGCACATAATAAAATATCCTAAAAAAAGAAATTAATCATTAAAAATAAGAAAATAGTCCAATTAGCAACATCCCTCTGGCTTCTAAACAGTTGACCTCAACTGTAGTGCTTGGACATATACCCCCAGTATCTCGGGATAAGCTGCTCATTCCTCTTGCGTCATCCACTGAGCATCTAGATTCAAGTAGTTCTTAAACTTAACCAAATACTTCCATGTTATCTTTTCGGATTTGAGAGGCCGCTCTTGATGACTTACTATCTGCTCCGGTTGGAGCATTTCTTCTGTTTCCTCAACCTCAAGAGGTTCCTCAGCACTAGGCTGGCTTGGAGGCGGTCCCACATACGACCGGAGTAAACTGACATGGAAAGCATTATGGATCTTCCAATTAAGCGGTAGCTCTAATCGGAAGGTGACATCATTCACTCGCTCAGTGATCTTAAATGGCCCATAGTAACGGGTAGAAAGTTTTAACACCTTCCCCTTATGAGACGCTTGTTTCTTAAGTCTTGCCTTCTCAAACTTGAGTAAGACTAACTGTCCGACTGTTAAGTCTAGATTCCTTTTGTGCTTGTCTGCAGCTTTCTTATGCTTTTCCTGAGAGCGTAGAATAGCTCTCCTAACTTGCCCATAGGCGGTGTCCAAATCCCAAACAAACTCATCTGCTGCAAAGATCTTATCCTTAGTTAAAAGGATGGGTGGAAGCAAAGGCTTTGAAACTGGCCTGTAGGGCGGTAGGCGTTGGCTTTCACCCTAAATTCTTTACTTTAAACCCACACAGAGCACTTTGCGAAGAGAACCTGCAACGAAAATTAACACTAATTAACACTTAAGAACACACACGGCTCGGAAGCTAGAATGCCCCGAGCAGACGCCGACAACCTGTAGGCCCCAAAATTGGCACCCCTTTCGGTATTTCTTTATTCTTTAAGAGGGTAAATTACAAAGTAAGGTCCTGGGAATCCTTCACGTGTATCCACCTAGATACCATCTGATTTGGGCAAATTTCGGCAACATAACAACCCCAAAACTTGCACGAAACCGATTCCCCTGCTAGAACTCGCTTGTACTGGCGTATACCCTCTGATTCCTGCCCAAAAACAGTAAATTCAGCACGTTGTATTTACTGGTTTTTGACCTGTTTTCAGCCCCAAACAGTCCCCTAACTGTTCTCTGCCAGTGGGGCACGATTCCCAATGGTCCTCGCGTCCGTATGGCTGAAAAACAGACAATTTACAGCACATACACAGCGCTGAAAATGCATCTGTACGGTGAGGTTATGACCCTCACCGGTGCCTGCTTTGGAGTAGCAGCTAGCTACCCCTGTTCCTGCTCAAGGAGGCTCTTGCCTCAGCACAAAAGCACACACAACTGTACATCAGTCAAATGAGTAGCCCTCTTGTGGGGCATCACATAACTGCACGTAGGGGAGAGAGAGAGAGCATTGTGTAGCGTGCAGGGCATCACTCCTAGCACCACACTGTACATAAGAGGGAAAGGAAGCACTCCATAGCTCTTAACCTGTGACAGGTTCTCAATGAAGCATCCTCCCATCATAAATCGAGCGCCCCCTTTGCTGCCCTTGACCTGTAATGCATCTGTGAACAAATAGATGCAAAAAGGGAAAGATTTCCATGGCTGCCAAAACCTGCGTATCGTTGAAAACGCACCAAAACAACCCTGTAAACACGCATCTAATGCCTTCCAATGCTGAAAATGAGCTCCTCGGTCCTAGAAAA
Source organism: Adiantum capillus-veneris (assembly GCF_014529385.1). Lineage (NCBI taxonomy): Eukaryota > Viridiplantae > Streptophyta > Polypodiopsida > Polypodiales > Pteridaceae > Adiantum > Adiantum capillus-veneris. Next base: position 120,530,699 of record NC_140943.1, read on the forward strand.
AGTCATGGGAAGCTCAAAAATGGAGAGAAATGGCTGATAATCAGAGTTAACAGCCTCCAAAACTGCTCCAGAAAGTCAGTTACGAGTTCTCTTCTCCCAAACTTGGTAAATTGACCAAAAAGTGCCACTTGGCACTCATATATGCAATTTCTCCGCATTGGGCTTCCTGCTTAAAAATCTCTCAACTGGTGCATCAATTGACTTTGCAACAGAGTAATAAAATGTTCCCCTGGTCATACCGAAGGTAATGACGCGAACACATTTCACGGCCCAAAATAGCAGTTCCCTAAATTTTAGGAAATGATTCCGTTGGGCTCCTGTGGTCATCTGACCATCTATCCTCATTGAGACCGCATCCAAAAGTGCAATGTGGCCCAACTGTCGGATACTTTCTGTTGGTGATCCCACCTTGACTTTATGTCTTTAGTATCCACCAACTTGCTAAGTGCGGCAGAGGTACCTACATGATCTTGCTCTGAGCCTAGACATCCTCTTACTATACGAATTCTAGTGCCGACCAACTTCCTGTCTGCGGGTGAAACTACCGTTCACATTGGCCATACAATGTCCGACCATTTGCAACTTCAAAAAGAGGGTCTCAAAGAGTAAACAAAAATCATTGGAAAGAAACCAACAACTAAGGTTAGTAGTTGCCACGTCCTCGTGACATACCCCCTTCTTGAAACCGCAATCGTCCTCGATTGCATACCATAAATACATGCCACTGATGATCTTGTGTTGTTAGCACTCTTTTATCATCCGCAAGAAAGACTGTCAAAACATATGTACAAATGACTTAATGAGACCTTCATACTTTTGTCAAACTGTACACTGTTGTTGCACTGAATCCATGAGTACATTTGATGTGCTAGCTCTATCATTACCCCTGCTTTGCAGACATTGGGTTGGGGCATACGTAGGCTGTAACCCAAAGGCCTCAAGGTAAAGCTGCAATACATTTGGTGACTCTGACAATTCATGCTCTTCCATCCACTTTCCATCCATAGGTGGATAGTTCTTGAACTTCACCACATAGCATCTTGCAACCTGTGCCTTAACTTTTTACTTGTGCAAGAGGCTCTTGCCTCTGCAAACGAGCATAATCCCGCAACACTGTAACGTACTACCCACGACCAAGTAAGCTCAAATTTCAAGATGATTTATCAATGCGTTATAGAATCCAAGCAATCACCTCAAAGAATCGGCAAGCAGCGTGTCACCTGGCAGACCCACATCACTCCCGCAGGATATCTAGTGGCCAACCTACCACCATGTGTAACAAACTGCTGACGTGTCAAAGCCTAAAGAATGGAGCCAACTTACAGATGAGAGCAGAAACCCTAACCCTAATTTTTGCCAGAAACCCTAACCCTAAAACCTGCAAACCCTAATTCTAGAAACCCTAAGAAGAACAAGCAACAGAAGAAGAAGTCCTACCAACTTATGGGGATCCCGTCTGATGGGGTCCCAAGTGGCATAAAGGCAATAAAAATAAAGCAGAACACACTCAAAAGACTTTGCACATCAAAATATGATGATGTGGCACCTGTACGGACGTCCCAGAATTCGCGGCGGATTTTTAGGGAAATCCTGAAATTTTAGGAAAGTGAATTTTTGGGGTCAGCTTTTCATATTTGATGCTTTTAGGCTTTGGGCCTTTAAATATGAGCCTTGGGGGCCCTCTCTGGCACTCTTCAGCGCGTAGATTGCAGAGGAGGTGCTCCCCGGCTGTTGTACTTTGCGAATCAGCAATAATATAAAGAAATACCGAAAGGGGCGCCAAGGTTTGGGGCCAATACTCTCTGGGGTGGAATTTCGCTACTCCGTGTCGCGTGTCGTCTCTCTCTCTCTCTCTCTCTCTCTCTCTCTCTCTCTCTCTCTCTCTCTCTCTCTCTCTCTCTCTCTCTCTCTCTCTCTCACAGTTCAATTGTTATTGAACAGTTGTTATTGAAGTGCTAAAAGTCTGTTCAGTCTGTTCTTTTCTATTGGCACGTGGTGCCTGCCTTGTGACACCATGAGACCTCTCCCTATCTCATCTTGGTTCATACTTGCAAACCCTAAAAACGCAACAGAAAATCAGTCCTAATTTGACCACTTTTTGGCAAGGCGAACATGCGGAATTTCTTGTCTGTCCTGTGAAGAGGAACCCTCTTCCATAATGCCCTCCCTTTGTCGGCCATAATGTAATCCCGCGTTCATGCACTCTGTGTCTTTACACAAAACAATCAAAGCTCACTTTTTGAGGAAAAAGTGATTGATATCCCGGCGATAGAACCATGAAACCGGCCCGTGGTGGGACAGTAGGCGTTGGCTTTCACCCTAAATTCTTTACTTTAAACCCACACAGAGCACTTTGCGAAGAGAACCTGCAACGGGAATTAACACTTAAGAACACACACGGCTCGGAAGCTAGAATGCTCCGAGAAGACACCGATAACCTGTAGGCCCCAAAATTGGCGCCCCTTTCGGTATTTCTTTATTCTTTAAGAGGGTAAGTTACAAAGTAAGGTCCTGGGAATCCTTCACGTGTATCCACCTAGATACCATCTGATTTGGCCAAATTTCGACACCATAACAGCCCCAAAACTTGCACGAAACCGATTCCCCTGCTAGAACTCGCTTGTACCCTCTGATTCCTGCCCAAAAACAGTAAATTCAGCACGTTGTATTTACTGGTTTTTGCCCTGTTTTCAGCCCCAAACAGTCCCCTAACTGTTCTCTGCCAGTGGGGCACCATTCCCAATGGTCCTAGCGTCCGTATGGCTGAAAAACAGACAATTTACAGCGCATACACAGCGCTGAAAATGCACCTGTACGATGAGGTTATGACCCTCACCGGTGCCTGCTTTGGAGTAGGAGCTAGCTACCCCTGTTCCTGCTCAAGGAGGCTCTTGCCTCAGCACAAAAGCATGAACCCACACAACTGTACATCAGTCAAATGAGTAGCCCTCTTGTGGGGCATCACATAACTGCACGTAGGGGAGAGAGAGAGCAGTGTGTAGCGTGCAGGGCATCACTCCTGGCACCACACTGTACATAAGAGGGAACAGAAGCACTCCAGTGCTCTTAACCTATGAGAGGTTCTCAATGAAGCATCCTCCCATGATAAATCGAGCGTCCCCTCTGCTGCCCTTGACCTGTAATGCATCTGTGAACAAATAGATGCAAAAAGGGAAAGATTTCCATGGCTGCCAAAACCTGCGTATCGTTGAAAACGCAGCAAAACAGCCCTGTAAACACGCATTTGATGCTTTCCAATGCTGAAAATGAGCTCCTCGGTCCTAGATAAAGTCATGGGAAGCTCAAAAATGGAGAGAAATGGCTGATAATCAGAGTTAACAGCTTCCAAAACTGCTCCAGAAAGTCAGTTACGAGTTCTTTTCTCCCAAACTTGGTAAATTGACCAAAAAGTGCCACTTGGCACTCATACATGCAATTTCCCCGCATTGGGCTTCCTGCTTAAAAATCTCTCAACTGGTGCATCAATTGACTTTGCAGCAGAGTAATAAAATGTTCCCCTGGTCATACCGAAGGTAATGACGCGTACACATTTCACGGCCCAAAATAGCAGTTCCCTAAATTTTAGGAAATGATTCCGTTGGGCTCCTATGGTCATCTGACCATCTATCCTCATTGGGACCGCATCCAAAAGTGCAATGTGGCCCAACTGTCGGATACTTTCTGTTGGTGATCCCACCTTGACTTTATGCCTTTAGTATCCACCAACTTGCTAAGTGCGGCAAAGGTACCTACATGATCTTGCTCTGAGCCTAGACATCCTCTTACTATACTAATTCTAGTGCCGACCAACTTCCTGTCTGCGGGTGAAACTACCGTTCACATTGGCCATACAATGTCCGACCATTTGCAACTTCAAAAAGAGGGTCTCAAAAAGTAAACAAAAATCATTGGAAAGAAACCAACAACTAAGGTTAGCAGTTGCCACGTCCTCGTGACAGGCTTACCATAGAGAATCTCAAAAGGTGCTTTCCCCGTCGATGAGTGTATGGTATAGTTATACGCATACTCGACAAGAGGCAAATATTTCTCCCAGTCAGATTGCCGGTGTGACACGAGTAGACCGCCTCACCCAATGATCCACATTATCCGGCAATGGGTTTACATCAGGTGGCACTACAAAATCATCAACAATGGGCTGCTGTACATCATTTTCAGCACCATTTTTAGCATTGTTTCTTGGCTGCAAATGCCCTTCAGGAGCCTCAATTTGCTGTCCAACATCATCTGGCTCAAACACCACTGGATCATCTACATTTTCAGCCATTTGTGGTGCATCCTGAGGGTCAAAAATAGGCCTAACAGGTGGCTGGTCATGCTGAAATTTCACCCTTTTATGGTCATGCTTTGAGGCACAATTGTTTTGAAGCAGCCTTGCCTCATTAAAAACAACATCCCGGCTGCGTACTACCCTTTTGAGCTGAGGTAACCAAATCCTGTAATCCATTTCGCCTTCTTCACCATATCCCATGAAGAGGCCTTTAATGGACTTGGCATCTAGTTTACTCCTCAACTTAGGTCTAACATGCACAAAAGCTTCGCAACCAAAAATGCATAAGTGATCATATGAAGCAGGCTTGCCAGACCAAACCTCTTCAGGGATGTCACCTTTCAAAGACATGTGAGGGGATCGATTGCATATATGCACTGCAGTTTTCAAAGCTTCTCCCCAAAATCCATGAGAAAGATTAGATGTGGACAGCATGCATCTCACCCTCTCACAAAGTGTCCTATTGAATCTTTCAGCCACACCATTAGAAGAGGGGTTGTATGGTACAGTAAGCTCCCTCTTAATGCCCAAATTTTCACAAAACTTGTTAAATTCAGCACTTGTGTACTCCCCCCCATTGTCTGTACGCAAGCATTTTAGCTTTCTACCTGTTTGGGTGGTCACAAATGCATGAAATCTCTTAAACGTAGCAAAGGCTTCATCCTTAGACTTAAGCAAATAAACCCAAATTTTCCTAGAATGATCATCAACAAAGGAGACAAAATAAAATGCACCACCCATAGACTTAGTAGGCATGCTACATACATCGGAATGTACAAGATCAAGCACACAAGATTTACGAGAGACACCAGAGTAATAAGAACGCTTTACTTGCTTGCCATATTGACATTCATTACAAAAGTCAAGCTTTGTGCCTTTAGCATCAAGCTTGTTCAAAGTACAAAGCTTAGAAAGGCCCTTTTGGCTCATATGGCCAAGCCTCTTGTGTCACAACTCCATGTGAGAGTTAATTTCAACCAATGCAATAAACTTGCCCAACATTGCCTTTCCATGCATGCAGTAAAGTGTCCCTTTCTTTGTGCCCTTTACAATCAGCCTTGAGCCTTTGGTCATTTTCCATGATCCTCTCTCAAACAAGATGTTGTAACCATGCATATCCATCTGACCAACAGAAAGCAAACTCTTCTTGATTCCCGGCACATATCGAACATCATGCAAGGCAAGCTCATTTGTGCCATCTATGGAGAGATGCACAGTGCCAATACCCTCAATGGAACATGCATGATTGTTTCCAAGGTATACATGGTCACGCTTGCCCGCATCAAAAGTAGAGAAACACTCCTTGATAGGAGTCACATGAAATGAAGCACCGGAATCAACAATCCAAGTCTGGGACAATGCATCATTGACAGTCAACAAAGCATCGATAGGATCACTCTTGGTGATCTGCATGTCCAGCGAATGAACATTTAGAGAGGCATCAAAGTCATAAGCATCATCATCTGACAAAGTGGCACACAAGATGTCCTCTACATCTGACAGCTCCTCAATCACGACACTAGAAGCCGCATTGGCCTTCTCTTTGTCCTTTGAGCTATCCTGTGCATCTGCCTTGACTTCCTTCTTCTCTTTCTTTTTGTCTCCACCGTTCTTTTTCCTTTCTAAGCTTTATAGTACCTGCAATCGGGTTTCTTGTGACCTTTCCTGCCACATTGATAGCAAGTCACATCACCCTTGCCTTTGCTTGCATTTCCCCTTTCTTTACTCTTACTCTTACTCCTTTGTACATAAGCATTCTTCTTTTATGTCCTGCCTCTAACCATGTTGGCAGAGTTGCCTCCCTCTCCACTTGCTTTCCTCCTGATTTCTTCATTCAAGATAGAACCCCTAACAGCATCAAAGGTCAAATTGGGGTTATTGGACAACGAAACCACCAAAGTTTCCCATGACTCAGGTAAGGTCATAAGCAAGAAGATAGCTTTCAGCTTATCATCAAAAGGAGGCAAGCCAGAATCCTGTAGCTGCGACAAAGTACCTGCGAATAATGACAAGTGCTCTGCCGCGCTCTTGGACTCATCTAGTTGCATGCCAACAAGTTTTCGCATCAAGTGCACCTGGTTGACAGGCGTTGTATTTTCATACATTCCCTTCAACTTCTCCACACATCAAAAGCAGTCGTGAGACCTTTCACATCAATGACGGTCTCATCGGTCATGGCCATTTTAATGTATGTAACGGCCTTCCTGTTCATGCTAACCCATGCTTCATCCGTCGTATTCTGCGGCTTCACCTGTTCAAGTGCCCCTTCGCAATCCTTAAGAAATAGGATTCCCTGAATCCTATCTTTCCAAAGATCAAAACCTGTACCATCGAACCTCCTAATCTCGAAGAGGTTCTTCACATCCGAAGAAGATGAGGCCATAGTTGCACGAAATAAGAGAGATAATACGCTGAATTTTTGGGCAAAATGCGTAAAAATCAGAGTATAGCCTCACAGATATGTGCACTACAGCTCCAAATGGTCACAGGAGCAATTTGGGGCAAAATAGGTCGATTTGGGCACAAAATTCAATTTCTGAAATTTATCCACAAGAAATTTCAACGAGCGAATTTGTGCTCGAAAACAACAAATTTAGTTGTTTTTAGCCTCAGAAGACATACATAAGGCTAATACACAGCCTTTAGAAGCATGTAAGCACAAAAGCCTCAATTTGTAGCATCAAAATTGCATGAAATTAAGCCACAAATGGTCATACATAGACAACATTTGTCAAACGCGCGTAGATTGCATCAATTTACACTTTCCCTAATGTAATCGCACCATAAAAACACTTGCAAAAACCTGCGTAAATCTGAAATTTGCTTAAAACACTTGTTTTAAGGCTTGTTTTTTGGCAATTTCAGGGTTTTCGGGTAGCGGGGACTTAGCAAAAGTATTCTAACACCTTAATACATCATTTGCAAAACCTGTATTTTCGCTGTCATAACCTGTAATTTCCTGTTTTTGACCTAATTTCAGCCTGTTTTAGGTCAATTTGGGTTACCGGGAGCTCTCTCGTGTCCGGGGACGAGTCCTTTGGCGACGAAATTGCAAAATCTCGCGAGAAAGTTGACCTTCTTGGCTGAAATTCAACGTTTGCAGGTTTGTGGGCAAACCCTAATCGGGCTCTGATACCAGTTAATGAGCGCGCGACGGTATGTGCAAGTGAAAGAGCACACGAGGAAGTGCAATGTGTGTGCAGAGAAGGGAGGCGAAGGCCAACAGGAGAGGAAGCGCTAGCAGAAGAGAGAGGACTCACGTTTTTGGGGAAAACTCAATAAGTGAGTTTTGGGTTTTCTCACTTTTATTATAAGTGACCTTTAAAAAATGTGTCCAGGTTCAATATGAACATGGACAAAGTATAAAAATGTACAAAAAGGGGTTATTTAGGCCTTTAACCCAACATCCTTGTCGCCCGATTTGAAGACTCTCATGCGATGTTGAGACTTGCGACCATGCTTCTTGAATCGAGGCTTATCTTTAGGTTGATGAAGAGTAGTAGTAGTAGCGGCTTCCTCCTTCTGACGAGATGATCGAGAAGTAGAGAAGTATAATCAGGAGAGTAAGATGGAGCTGAGATAGAGATGTCCTTGCTCTCGTCTAGCAAAGAGAGCGCTTTTTCCTGGCCTTTCCTTGGAGTAGGCCGTTCATTCCGATCCGAAGATCCTTTGTGCACCTCGACACGTTCTTCTTCTCTTGCCTCCTGTGGTCTCACGCCAACAGTGTTGTCTGGATGCTTGGTTGCATCAGTTCCATTCGTTTTCTTCATTCCGCCCAAAAGCTTTTGGACGTCTGGCAACAGTAAAATTTGTTGCAACTCCGCAAGCTGAGCTTGCACTTGTTGAAGCTCCTCTTCAACGCTTCTCCCTTGGCTCGACATGGTTCTTCCTGTTCTTCCCGGAATCGTCCTTCTTTGCAGAGAAAGAGAGGAGTCCGAGCTCTAATACCACTGTCACAAAACGAGAGCGTACACGAGCACTTGAAAATCTGAAAATTAAAATACTTTGCAAATGTGAGAGAAGGGAGAAGATCGACACAGTATTGGGGACCAGAAGATGGGCTGGTCCCCCCCCCGTTAAGAGAATTCTTTTATTCAGGAAGAATTCGTATACAAGCACGAGAACCCGAGGAAACCCCTCCGTTTTTGTAATCTTAGACCCGAAGGTCGTGCTTTCCCGTAAAGAGCTTGGGCACAAGGCCGTTCCTTCCCGTAAGAGACTTAGGCGCGAAGCCGTACTTTCCCGTAAGGGACTTAGGCGTGAAGCCGTACTTCCCGTGAAGGACCTTCCCGTAAGACGGGAGATTCCTGCAAAACAAACCACACAAACACGCGACAACAATTCGTATAGCGAATCCACAATAGATACCTGTCGCTCTTGCGCGGGAAAAGCGACTTCCGTGCTTCGTAGTCTCGCAATCTCTTGCGACAGAGTCTTCTCTTGCTGATGTTGGTACCTCCCTTTGAGTGAGGGCATGTGGTGCTTTTATAGCTCCCTGGCCACGGCACGAATAGCTGCTCGCGTAGAGATCGCGGTCGGGTTTTTTTTTTTTTTTTTTTTGGTGCGCTGTTCTACCCGAAATAGGGAGAGAGAATTCGCTGGCTGGTTTTGTTGCTTTATCTTCTAAGTGGCTGCCCACTTATTAAGTGGACGGCCGGCATATTTTAAAATTGGTCTGAACCTGCCCAAAAACTCAATAAAACCTTATAAGTTAAAACCAATGCATTTCACAACACTTCCCAAGTGTCCATGGATGCAACCACATGCACGAATGCAATGCAAACATAGATTCCTCGCGGGAAAGCGTCTGCCTTCCCACGATTGTTCCTGCTTTTCGTAAAAAGCTTCATTGAACCCATCTTTATTCTTGTGCTTGCGTTCTTACGCGTATTTTCTTACTTAGTTCGGATTTCCTCCTTAACCTACGGGATGCCCCCTTATTAATGCACCCGTCACCCATCATGTGACGCATCAAGGGCACTCATAACCCGGCCCTTTCCACCGAACTTACGGAAACTCCTTCGCGATGTTTACCGTCACCCATCAAATGACACATCAGAGTTGTCCGTTCCTGATGGCAGTTCCTGTAGCTACAATCTTTTAACAGTTCTTAGTGCACATAATAAAATATCCTAAAAAAAGAAATTAATCATTAAAAATAAGAAAATAGTCCAATTAGGAACACATAACCAACCATACTTTGGAACACTGATCCACCCCCGAAATACCCAGGATGTACCGCGGGTGGTGGAAAAACTGGGTGCATTGCCTCGTATCCAGTTCCCTGTCCATTCAAGACAGCATGTGGGCTCTGAAAGGTGGCGGGCTGAACTAGTATAACCTGTGGAATAGGCGTTCTAACCACCTGTTCAAGCACGGGAGGAACCTGTTTTGGAGCCCCCGACTCCGCAACATGCGAGTGTTCCCTATCCTGCTGAGTCGCATGAAGTACTTAGGCTTGAGCCTCAACAAGCTCTGTACGCGATGTAGGTTGCCTATTTTGTTGTTGCACTGGTGGCGCTTGCAAGAACTTCATAAACCTTGGATTCTACACCAGTTGCGAAAAGACATTCATCGCGGCAACTAATTGAGTCATGAACGCATCATCCTCAAGTTGCCCAGTCATAAAGCCTTGTACTACTGGAGGGACATTCACATTAACAGGAGGTACAGTCTGACGTGGCCGTGAGCTCTCGTCAATCTCGAAGACCATAAGAACTTCCTGTCTGTTCTTCAAAGAGGAACCCTCTTCCATAATGCCCTTCCCTTTGTCTGCCATAAGGTAATCCCGCGTTCATGTACTCTGCGTCTTTACCCAAAACAACCAAGGCTCACTCTTTGAGGAAAAGGTGATTGATGTCCCGGCAACGGAACCTTGAAACCGGCCCGTAGGGCGATTGTAGCAGACTTGGACACTCCAAGTCAAGAATCAACCGCGACAGCACCAAATAACCACTTCAAAACAATTCACAGATCACAATAGATTTGCACTGACCCGGCGGAGTTCCGTGCCTAGAGATATTGGCCCCAAAGACTGGCGCCCCTTTCGGTATTTCTTTTTGTATTAATCAATCATCAAAGTACAAGAGAGCGGTTAGGGTTTCACTCTCAGACTCTGCATCCAGATGCTCTGAGAAGTGAGGCCCTCACCACTAATTTAAAGGTTACAAGGGATGCCCAAAAGCAGATCCCCAAAAGCTTTCAAAATCAAAAGCATCAGTTCTCTCTCTCTCTTAGAGAGTCTTTTCTCTTTTTTTATAAAAAAAAGCAAAAGCAAAATTCGCGTCGCTCATCATTTTCCAAAAAAAAAATAATAATAATAATAATCCGCCTCCGCGATTTCCGGAATTTAGGGTTTTTGGCAAAAATTAGGGTTTGCAAGAATTTTAGGGTTTCTGCTGTCCGCCACGTCATCACTTTGTGACATACCCCCCTCTTGAAAGCATTGTAATCGACCACGATTACGCCTGCAAAACCGACAAAAGCCATAAACCGTCTTAGCAGACACTGATTGTTAGTACCTACGTACTAGGAACACACATCTAGCACATGTACAAAATCGACAGTCACATCACACGACATCACAGGACATCACCAGACATCACAGGACATCACATGACATTCAACATTCATTCGGATCTTAGACCATGATTTATCGGCAATGTAGCTAGCAATCACATCTAGGTCCAATCGGGACCTCATCGATGTCCGATTGACTAACCCCTATTGCAACCATGTCTATTCGAGATCAATCAGACCAAAATGCTGCAGTCATTTCGGCTATCAGTTCATGCACTCACAAGAAGTCAAGAACAAATCAGTATCATAATCAGGAATTCCATTTCATAAAGTCATCCAGCAGAATACTGTCAGCTCTCAGTATCCCTGAAGCTCAAAGAGACATCAGTGACTTTAGTATCAAAATCGAGGCATCTGTTGACAAAGGAGTGGAGTGACTCCCCTCTTGTGCATCCCACTGCACTAGATCTCCGGCCAAGCTGAATTCTGGGTTCCGTTTGGAGTAGACTATGCTAAACCAAAACATCGAGGTAAAGTTTCACAATCCGAGGAGTATCTGCTAGGTCCTCCTCCTCCATCCACTTCGCATCAAATGCAGGAAAGTTCTTGAACTTAACCAAGAACCGCCTTCGGACTTTACCTTTCTTCATATCATTATGTGCCAAAATCTGTTCAGGAACAAGGATCTCCTCGTTTTCTTCCACTTTGGGTTGCTCATCAGGCTCCCCATCATCAGGCACATCACCCTTAACAGGGTTCAAGAGACTCACATGCAATGCATTGTGAATCCTCCAAGTATCTCGCAATTTCAATCGGAAGGAGACATCATTTATCTTGTCAGTAATCTGGAAAGGTCCGTAGTATCACATACTAAGCTTTGGAAAAAGCCTCTCCTTTCCCTGTTTCTTTCTTAGGCGTGTCTTCTCAAAAGTAAGAGCACCCAATCATCCTCCTTCAGTTTCCAGTCGCGACGATGGCGATCCGCTGCCTTTTTCTGTCGTTCTTGAGACTCCTGTAAAGTCTCGCGAACCTTGGTAAAAGCCGTATCCAAATCTCGCGAATATTCATCCGCTTCAAATTTCTAATCTTTCGTGCTCAGGAAGGATGGAACATTCGCAGCAGTTTCAACAATCTCTCATGGCGTCTTCCCCGTCGAAGAGTGTATCATGTTATTGTAGGCAAATTCCACCAAAGGTAAGTTCTTTTCCCATTGAGTCTTCTGACGCGAGATACAAGACTTCAATAAATCTAAAATCATTGAATTGGCAATCTCAAATTGCCCGTCAGTCTGCAAGTGGAACGATGACGAGAACTGCAACTACGTGCCAATGTTCTCCCAAATTGCCTTCCAAAACCAACTCATAAATCTGGGGTCTATGTCGGAGAGAATCGTCTCAGACGTGCCATGTAATCGGAAAATCATCGTGATCATTCTGTATTCTCGGGAGATTAAAAAAAATGAAATCCATTTCAATATTTTCCCAGGGGCGGGTGGGTATGGGTAAAGGCTGTAACAATCCCTGTGCCTTATGCCTGTCAAACTTGACCTTCTGGCATACCAAGCAACTGCGCACAAACTCTTCCACATCCTTCTTCAGTCTCCGCCAAAAGAAATCTCTCTCTACCCCTTTCATGGTGGTAGCAATGCCGCGGTGACCCGTAAAAGGTGGACAGTGGCAATCAGTCATAACCTTTTCCCTCAACAGCTGTGTAACGCACAACATAGTCTTTTTCATCAAGTAGCCTTCCCGAAGGGAGTATCCAGCTATTGTCTCCCCATCCCGTATCCGTGTGAAAATATCTGCAAAATCTGTATCTGTGGCACACTGATCGACCATATCCTCGAAGCTCCTATGATGTATCGCGGAAATAGCCAGAACCAACGGTTTCCGAGACAAAGCATCTGCCACCACATTCTTTTGTCCCTGCACATGGACAATCTTGAAGTGGAACTGTGACAAGATGTTTGCCCACCGCATCTGCTTTTCCGAAAGCTGTTTCTGTAACAAGAAGTAGCGCAAACTCTGATGGTCTGTAAAGACAATAAAATCCGCTTCGAGTAGGTAATGCCGCCACTGAGTAAGAGCATGGATAACCGCTAAAAGCTCTTTCTCATAAATCTGTGCTGTCATCTCCGACCTAGAGAACAAACGACTCTCGTAAGCTATGACATGGCCTTCTTGCATCAAGACCACACCCAGACTACAACCACAAGCATCACAAAATACTTCAAATGACTTCTGCAAGTCCGGCAAAGTCAAATCTGGTCCTGTAGTGAATTTCTCTTTCAATGTCTGAAAGGCAGTCACCTCTGTGGGTCCCCATGAAAAAGGTACTCCTTTCTGTGTCAAGGTATGCAAAGGGGAAGCAACCTCTGCAAACTTTCGTATGAACCGCCTGTAGTACGAACACAGTCCCAAGAAGCTTCTAACTTCATGGACATTCCTCAAATCGGGCCAATCACGGATAGTCTCTATCTTGGACGGGTCCATTCGCACTCCTGCTGCTGACACAATGTGTCCCAAAAAGTGTATCTCTAGTAGGAAAAATTCACTTTTCTTTGCATTAATCACTAACGTGTGATCTCGTAATGCCTGAAAGACTTGAAGCAGATGATCTCTGTGTTCTGCCTCATTCTTGGAGAAAACAATGATGTCGTCAAAGAAAGTGCCAACAAACAACCTGTACTCTCGAAAAATCCTGTTCATCATCCGGTTAAATGTCGCAGGAGCATTGGTTAAGCCAAAAGGCATCACCAAAAACTCAAATAACCCAAAAGTCGTCCGAAAAGCTGTCTTGTAGACATCTCTTGGTGCTATCCTAATCTGATGATATCCACTCTTCAAGTCAATCCTGCTAAAGCACGAGGATCCCTGTAACCTGTCGAGTATATCATCGATCCTAGGAATCGGAAAATCTGTTCTTGATGGTGATTTCGTTGAGAGTGCTATAATCGATGCACATTCTCCAAGATCCGTCTTTCTTCAAAACCAAAAACACTGGAGAGCAATACGGTGAAGTACTAGGCTGGACAAGACCCTTTTCCAAGAGGTCTTTCACTGAGTTCAAAATCTTTTCATTCTGTACTCGGCTCACACGATAAGGTGGCCGATTCGGTGGCGTGCTTCCAGATATCAGATCAATGGTATGATCTTCAAGCCCTCTCAAAAGCAATCGGCATGAGCGTGAAGAAAAAAAAAATCTTGGCGTTCTTTTCTTCAGGTCAAAACATATTCAACCTTTATCCATCATTCAGTTCTCCCAAAAGAATGAGTAAGAAAACTGAAGTTCATCAAGTACAATCTCTAAGCCCTTCATTTATCAAAGTCGCTTTCTCGGCCCGGTAGTCAACCACGGCGTAGTTCTTGTGGTACCAAGGGATCCCGAGTAGAACGTCACTCACGTGCCCTGAACACCCCTGTCATTGCAAACGAAGTTTGCCAATGCTCGGTGTAATGGCAACATCCCATCCGGGTGCCAGTCGAACTACCTCCGCCTGTGGCGCCAATCTGTCGGGCGTAGTTCCAAATCAAGCCGCCAATTCCAAGTGAAAAGAATTTTGCCTTGGCTCCTTCAAAAGAGCTTCCTGATCCTTCGCTTTGCCCCGAAAGCGGCAAAGTTTGTACTTTCATTCATTAGATTCGGTGCAGGTCCCACGCCATGTGGTACCAGTTCTGCTTTTCTATCTGCCTTTTCTGCCACATTCCTCAGCTGCTCTCGAACTCTCAGACCTGTCGTCGTCTTTATCATTCTGTTCTTTCTGTGCCTTATCAGGGCACTTTGCGGAAATATGTCCATGTTCCCTGCATCCAAAGCACTTCCCCTCTCTGATGAAGCGAGCTCTCTCCTCAGGAGTAAGCTTGGGTCGTGCATCCTTTTTTTTTTTTACTTTGGGTTGCTCTTTTTCATTCTACTTTCATTCCCAGAAGTCTGTTCGGCTCGTTGTGTCATGGCCTCATCTGTGGGGTAGGTCAGACTGCCAGAGTAAATTGCAAAGCCCCGCTTCGCATGACTCATCAACTCCTGAATAGAAGCTGACTTCTGTTCCAAGCAGTGGTCTCGGATCTCTGTAGGTAGACCCAAGGTAAACCGCTCAATCTGTTCTCTGAACGAGATCTTCTTAAATGAAGAGGCGGGTAGAAAAGAGCTCCAGAATCTTTCACAATAAGAATTCACTGTATCGCTCTTGGTCATCCGGAGATGGTTCCAAGCAGCTCGTATATCTCGCTCAAACTCTTGAGTCAACCAAGAAGAAATAAAAAGCCTCTTGAATTTCAGCCATGTAACTCGCACAGTCTTGCTTAATAGAAGCGTGGACCACCAAGTACGGGCATTCCCCTTAAAGTAAGAGGCAGCTCTCCGAATCTTGGAGTGCTCTAATAGCGTCCTCCCGCGAAAGCGATGTCAAACTGCTGTATAAAAGACAAAGCCTTCGAAGCATCTGAGTATCCTGAAAAGTATCAAACTTGATCGAGTGGCCACCTTCCTTAAACTCTCGGACTTTCTTGCTTTTATCTTCGAGAAAGTCATACTGGTTGGCTTTGTAAAAATTCTTCTTGTTCGCATAAAACTTTCCGTCATCGGAACCTGAGCTGTCTGTAGACGAGTCCTCAGTAGAACTGTGAGTCTCTGGGCGAGATTTAGCCTTCTTTGCCTTTCTCTTGCCCTTTCCAAAGCGTTGCTTCTTGCCTCGCTTTTTACCTTTTCTGTCTTCTTCGCTCGAATCCGAGGAGCTAGAAGAACTGTCAGAAGAAGAAGAAGAAGAACTGGGTAGGTCTTCAAACTTGACGCGCTTCTTCAATTTCTTTGCCTGTCAAATGTCGACCGACGACCCAAATATCCCGGGAAGTCAGTGCCTTTCTTCTGCTTTTTGCCGTGCTTTTTGGCTTTCTTTTGCGTGTCAAAAAGCTGAGCAATCCGTGCATCAACCACGTTCTCCAGTTCCTTCTCCGTATATTTCTTGGAGGCAGAAGGTTTCTTGAGAGCGGGTTTCGGGAGTGGTGTTGTGGTTCTCTGCCACTCCATCTGTACCTCTTCCAAAGAGGTCTGGTTCATATATTTTGCCATCTTCGGGTCCTTGGCAAAATTGAGCATCATCATTGTTGCATCGCTGATCAACTGGCGACGCTCTATCTCTCGCCGCTCCGCCTAAGTAGGACAAGGCGGGCCATACTCTCTGCCTGAATCTTCGTTGTGATCCCAGCCCGCATCTCCAGATGCAGAGGGAGTCGACTGATCATTGCCTGAAGCCATAGGTGCCGCTGAAAAAAAATTCGGAGATCGGATTTCCCGTAGAAGAGAAATCGGCCGTGCTCTGATACCACTGTAGCAGACTTGGACACTCCAAGTCAAGAATCAACCGCGACAGCACCAAATAACCACTTCAAAACAATTCACAGATCACAATAGATTTGCACTGGCCCGGCGGAGTTCCGTGCCTAGAGATATTGGCTCCAAAGACTGGCGCCCCTTTCGGTATTTCTTTTTGTATTAATCAATCATCAAAGTACAAGAGAGCGGTTAGGGTTTCACTCTCAGACTCTGCGTCCAGATGCTCTGAGAAGTGAGGCCCTCACCACTAATTTAAAGGTTACAAGGGATGCCCAAAAGCAGAGCCCCAAAAGCTTTCAAAATCAAAAGCATCAGTTCTCTCTCTCTCTTAGAGAGTCTTTTCTCTTTTTTTATAAAAAAAAGCAAAAGCAAAATTCGCGTAGCTCATCATTTTCCAAAAAAAATAATAATATTATTATTAAATTTTTTTTTAATAATCTGCCTCCGCGATTTCCGAAATTTAGGGTTTTTGGCAAAAATTAGGGTTTGCAGGAATTTTAGGGTTTCTGGCAGAAATTAGGGTTTCTGCTGTCCGCCACATCATCACTTTGTGACAGCGATAGGCTTTGGCTCTCACCCGAAATTCTTTACTTTAGACACACACACACAGAGAACGTGCAAAGGACACCTGCGACGGGAATTAACACTTAAGCACACACATCGCTCAGAAGCTAGAATGCCTCGAGCAGACGCCGACAACCTCTAGGCCCCAAAATTGGCGCCCCTTTTGGTATTTCTTTATTCTTTAGGAGGGTAAATTACAAAGAAGAGTCATGGGAATCCTTTATCTGTATCGAGCTAGATACCACCGGTTTTGGCCAAATTTCGGCAGCATAACAACCCCGAAACTTGCGCAAAACCAATTCCCCTGCTGGAACTCACTTCCACTCGCATAAACTTCTCTGATTCCTGCCCACAAACAGTAAATTCAGCACGCTGCATTTACTGGTTTTTGCCCTGTTTTCAGCCCCAAACAGTCTCCTAATTGTCCTCTGCCAGTGGGGCACTATTCCCAATGGTTCTGGCGTCCGTATGGCTGAAAAACAGTCAATTTACAGCGCATACACAGCATTGAAAACGCGCCTGTACGGTGAGGTTATGACCCTCACCGGTGCCTGCTTTGGAGTAGCAGCTAGCTACCCCTGTTCCTGCTCAAGGAGGCTCTTGCCTCAGCAGCTGTACATTAGTCAAATGAAGAGCCCTCTTGTGGGGCATCACATAACTGCACGTAGGGGGGGGAGAGAGCAGTGTGTAGTGTGCAGGGCATCACTCCTAGCACCACACTGTACATGAGAGGGAAAGAAAGCACTCCATAGCTCTTAACCTTTGACAAAATGCAAAGTGAGGCCTCTCTCAGCTTAAATTTCAGCGCCCATTTTTCTGAATGAGGCAAAGTGCATGAAATTTTGCCACTTGGCACGATTACAAGCTTTTGCCCGTTTCGGGGTTGCTGCCTAAACATATCCCGACTGGTTGCGCAATTGACTTCGCGGCAGAGTTGTAAAATGTTCCCCTGGTAATATCAAAGGTAATGACGCAAACACATTTCACGGCGCAAAATAGCAGTTCCCTAATTTTTAGGAGATGCTTCCGTTGGGCTCCCACTGGTCATCTGACCATCTATCCTCATTGGGACCGCATCCAAAAGTGCAATGTGGCCCAACTGTCGGATACTATCTGTTGGTGATCCCACCTTAACTTTATGCCTTTATTGTTAGGTGCAGTGGAATGATTGTTTGCGCTTTGCTCAAGATGAGTGCTCCGAACTGTGCTCAAGGTTCCTTTTAGTTCTTATGGAAGGGAGAGCCTTCCGTTCTTAATGACAAAGTGCTATGATCACAAACAAAGTGCATGCACACTGTGCGTGCAAGTGTATGAGACTAAGAGAGAGAGAGAAGAAAGATACGACACCCGAGAGTTTGTAAAACCCTCCTCCGAAGGTCCCACTCTCGTCGGCGAGAGTGGTCTACTTATTGATTGCACAAAGCGGTACAATGACGATGCAATGGATTGATGCAACCTGGGACTATGCCGATGACGACGACGGTGATGACGACGACGACTTTAGGGCTGAAATCTGTGGTCTTCTACCTGCTGAAAATCTGCTAATCTTTGGGCTGTTTTGGGTGGCTGAAAATTTTTGGCTGCGTTTTCATGGGCTAAAAATGGAGATCTTTTGCAATCATTTAGGGCTGAATCTGCTGCTTCTAATGCTTGCTGAAAACGCTGCTCCTCTGCTGCGATTGTGGCTGAAAACCAAAAACGCTAAGCACCTGCTGTAGCGTTAGTAAAACGCTGAGGTGATCTGGGATTGCCGGCGATGTTCAAGGCTGAAAACGCCAGGGAATAGCGAGGAGGTGATTGCGATCCAAAACGCTAGGATATGTGAGGTCTTGACGGTGAAGAAAACACAAACGCCAGGGATCTGATGGAGTTCTTGCTGAGAAGGTGCCTGTTGAGCGGGAGCTCTTGTTGCCTCTTCTGCCATTTAATGCTGGCTTGGGTTTGCTTATATACAAACTTAGCAAAATTGCCCTACCTACTTTTGTTGGAAAGTCACTTAAAAATAGTAAGTGAAAAATACCAAAAATAGGGAAAATAGGCTAAATGCACTGGAAAATTCCCCTGATGGAATCTGATGGATTCTGAAGGGAATATTGATGATCATGCTGTGTGCAACCAAAGGATATGCATCTACACTAAGTGACTGGGCATGCACGGTCTACGAATAGACTCACAAAAGTGCCAGATCACTTCTAATCTAGACTGACTGAACCCTGATCATGTTGTAGCTTGTCCACGGACACATAGGGTTGGATGTGTCACGTGACATCCCCTCCTTTTCAAAGTGAGGTACTGGTACCAAACTCTATGGCGTCGAGGGAGACCGCCAAGAGCATCCGGAATCCTGGAAGGGACTCTTCGCCGGCCCACTCTGATGTGTAGGTTGTGTGGTACTTGAACTTCATAAAGGTCTGCAACGCTTGCTTCTTTGGGCCGCGCCGAAAGCGACACAAAGTCTTTTGTAGTTCCTTCGATGGTTCAACTTCGTTTAGAGTCCTGCTTCTTTCTTCTTCAAGAATCTCCATGGCCGAAAATTCCTGAAACCACTTCCAACACAAAAACATGAACATACCTATTCCATGTAAAGTGAGTGGAAAAAATCGTGTCTTCCTCAAAGACTGTGCATGCAATCTAGATGAACAAATAGACGGAGTGCCAAACCGTTCATCCCATACACGCAAACAATGAGATCCAATCTTTCTTTCCTGATCTAAATCAATCAAATGTGGCAATTCATAATGGAAATGCCTATGCTTGATGCTCATACATTCATGTGCTCTTTCTGCAACTGTGTCATGCCAAGGAAGACATGGAATGTGACTTTCTTACTTGCATACTTCTTAGCTTTTCATGAAAAATCCACATACATTCGTGCTCATTCATGATGGAAACGTGCTCAACGTACAATATGTCATACCTAGGACAAGTAATCACATAAAGACATCGACTAAAATACAGGAAAAGATCACGAATGAAACACTCAATCACTGCGTACGAACTAATCATGCGAACACATAATACTTACTGTGAAGGTTCTTGAGATCTAGGCTCGAGAGCCAAGATCGGTTCTTCCTGAATGGTCGAATCGTCCTAGGGGGGTTTCTTTGGACCTCGACTCGAAAGCCAAGATCGATTCTTCGTGATTGATCGAATCTACAACGAGGTTAGCTTCGCTAGAAAAAGCATCCACTAACACATCATCCTTGTGAACAATCACATCATCTTCATGCAACTCATCATGCTTGTGAGAAATCACATCTTGATCATGCAAATCATCATGCTTGTCAGTGTCATCCAAATCATCATGCTCATCACTTCATTCAAATTATCATCATGCTTCACACAATCATGCAAATCCTGTGGATCATGCTTTGGAGAAGAAGAGACTGAGAGAGTCTCCTTTTCCTAATTCTCTTGCATCTGTGCCTTAACTTGAGAAAAGAGTCGAAGAACTCTTGCATTCTTGTTTTGTTCTTGCGAGCAAAACTTTCTTCTCTTTCTTTGTTCTCGCGATCAAATATTGCTGCTCTTTCTTTGTTCTCACGATCAAATTTTGCTTCTCTTGCTTTGGCTTCCAAGCGTGCTTGCTCGCTCTCACGCGCTATGGCTGCCATTCGTTCTTGGTACTAATGCTCGAGGGCTGCGATTCATGCTTCGCTTTCTAACTTCCTATCCATCGTCCTCTTGTCGAAAGCCTCCATAGGAGTTAGTGCAATCCTTGTCGTAGATGTGGAAGGGGGAGGGTTGGAAAAGTCTCTTGGTGGAGAAAACTCTTCGTCGCCTCTCTCATGCTCATCACTTCCAAACGAAGTATCCACTCCGCTTCGAGTGATGACCATTCTGAAGTCGTGGATTCTTGTGGGTTCTTGGGGTCTTGGACCCTCTTGGTTCTTAAGTTCACGAGGAACTTGGGTTCTTGCGGATCTTGGGTTCTTAAGTTCACGAGGAACTTGGGTTCTTGGGTTCTTGAGTTCTTGAGGTCTTCTTTCGCTTGCAAACCGCGTTGGAGAAGGATCTTCTCTTCACCCGAGTTCTCCTCTTTTCCGCGGGCGCACCCCTTGGCGGCCTTGTGCTCACACCAAGGTTGCTTTTTCCGACCTCATGTCGATTGGCCGGCGGCTAAGTGCACGGTCCGCGCTCTCAATGAGTGAAAAGAGACACAAGGGGACAAGCCCTTCTTTCTTGGGATTCCTGTCACTCTTCAACAAACACGATTAGGAATCGACACGCCCAAGCGAACTTGGGTTCGTGCGACCGCAATAAGCAAAAAAAATGCTTGTGATTCTTGTGGTTCTTTCCTTGAGTGATACAGAACACTGCCAAAGCTCTGATACCAATGTTAGGTGCAGCGGAATGATTGTTTGCGCTTTGCTCAAGATGAGTGCTCCGAACTGTGTCAAGGTTCCTTTTAGTTCTTATGGAAGGGAGAGCCTTCCGTTCTTAATGAGAAAGTGCTATGATCACAAACAAAGTGCATGGACACTATGCGTGCAAGTGTATGAGACTGAGAGAAAGAGAGAAGAGAGATACGACACCCGAGAGTTTGTAAAACCCTCCTCCGAAGGCCTCACTCTCGTCGGCGAGAGTGGTCTACTTATTGATTGCACAAAGTGGTATAATGACGATGCCATGGACTGATGCAACCTGGGACTATGCCGATGACGACGACGGTGATGACGACGACGACTTTAGGGCTGAAATCTGTGGTCTTCTAACTGCTGAAAATCTGCTAATCTTTGGGCTGTTTTGGGTGGCTGAAAATGACTGTTTTGGCTGCGTTTTCATGGGCTGAAAATGGAGATCTTCTGCAATCATTTAGGGCTGAATCTGCTGCTTCTAATGCTTGCTGAAAACGCTGCTCCTCTGCTGCAATTGTGGCTGAAAACCAAAACGCTGGGCATCTACTGTAGCGTTAGTAAAACGCTGAGGTGATCTGGGGTTGCCGGCGATGTTCAGGGCTGAGAACGCTAGGGAATAGCGAGGAGGTGATGGCGATCCAAAATGCTAGGATATGTGAGGTCTTGACGGTGAAGAAAACACAAACGCCAGGGATCTGCTGGGGTTCTTGCTGAGAAGGTGCCTATTGAGCGGGAGCTCCTGTTGCCTCTTCTGCCATTTAGAGCTAACTTGGGTTTGCTTATATACAAACTTAGCAAAATTGCCCTACCTACTTTTGCACTTAAAAATAATAAGTGAAAAATACCAAAAATAGGGAAAATAGGCTAAATGCACTGGAAAATTCCCCTGATGGATTCTGAAGGGAATATTGATTATCATGCTGTGTGCAACCAGAGGATATGCATCTACACTAAGTGACTAGGCATGCACGGTCTACGAATAGACTCACAAAAGTGCCAGATCACTTCTAATCTAAACTGACTGAACCCTGATCATGTTGTAGCTTGTCCACGGGCACATAGGGTTGGATGTGTCACGTGACATTTATTGAGTTCACTTCCTAGTATCCACCAACTTGCTAAGTGCTACGTGAGGAACTACATGATCTTGGTCTGAGCCTAGACATCCTCTTACTATACGAATTCCAGTGCCGACCACTTCCCGTCTGCAGGTGAAACTACCGTTCACATTGGCCATACAATGTCCGATCGTTTGCTACTTCAAAAAGAGGGTCTCAAAATTTAAACAAAAATCATTGGAAAGAAACCCACTAAGGTTAGCAGTTGCCACGTCCTCGTGACATAGTTAACAGCTGCCATGTCCTCGTGACAGTTGCCAAAGCAAGTACTTGCTTTATTACTTGCACAAATGCTGATACAATGATGCTAGATGTTGAGATGCTAATGGGTACTTGATACAAATGCTTGGTATTGCTAAGATCCCTACATTGACCTAGGCAGGAACCAGGCCCAAACGCAAGGGGTGCTAGATGTTGGGGTACTACGTCGACGACAACGACAATGAGGGATACTTGTGATGCAGTGTTGTTGAGGAGCTAATGGGTAATGTTGGAGATACTTGGTACTACAATGAAGGCTTGGTACTTGAGAAGCTAAGCGTTGGGTACTGCGGCTACTTGGTGTTGGATACTGCGGGTACTTAATACTTGGTACTGCGGGGTACTTTGGGTACGAAGGTACTTGGGTGCTATGGACATGGAGGTTCTGATGATCCCTACCATAGGCTAGGCAAGAGCCAAGCCAAAACACAAGGGGTGCTAGATGTTGGGGTACTACGTCGACGACGACGACGACGACTACGTGCACGACGATGAGGGGTGCTTGTGTTGCGGTGTTGTTGAAGTGCTAACGGGTACTACTAGAGATGCTTGGTACTACGACGACGACGATGGAAAAAACGGGGTTGTGGGCTCATCTGCTATCGTCGAGAACGACGATGGCTGAAAAACTGAAAACGTTGGTCCTGCTGGCTGATCTGAAAACGTTGCTGATCTGCAAGGGCTGATCACTGAATTCAGGGTGTTTAGGGCTAAAAAACACTCATGGGAGAGGCCGAGGAAAAACGCCAAGGCTGGTTGAAAACATTGATGGCTGTTGGGTACTGCTGAGAAGAGGAGGCTGTCAATCCCACTTCATCTTCTGCCTCTTTTGTCTTCTCTCGCGCCCATAGGGCTTCTTTTACAGGTCTCTTAGCCATTTGTCCTACCTACTTTTAATAAATGTCATGTCAAAGTCACTTATTAATAAATGACTTAAGTGACTGTTCATATGCCTATATGCTAAGTGACTTAATTGTGCAAATGAGAATATGCAACTATGACCGGCCTGGACATGCACGTCTTGCTAGAGGCTCACAATTGCCAATCTAGGTCATAAGCTAAGACTGACGCTAGACTGTAGCAGAAGCTTGTCTACGTGGCATGAAACGGTCCGTAGGGAGGTAGACTTTAGCTTTCACCCGATCATTACTCTGTCTAACTTTACGACACAAAGGAACTTCACTGATAAGCCTATGACTGGAATTTAACACTTCAAACAAACCACACCTTGGCACCTAGAGCGCTCCCAAGCAGACAATGACACCGTGTTGGCCCCAAAGACTGGTGTCCCTTTCGGTATTTCTTTATTCTTATTACACTTAGAGAAAAACCAGTAAACTTCTACAAGCTGTCCCGCTTTTATCGAGCTGAAATTCCCCTACTCTTCATGCGATTTTGGTAGCATAACCACAGTAGAAGTCTCCACGGACAAAATCCCAAGTAAACAGTGACTTTCCACGCACTTTAGAAGACTTTGCAAAACTTGGCAAGAAATTACAGCACGCTGAAATCTCTGTTTTCCGCCTCCAATTTGCACCAAAACAACTGTTCGGTGATTCCCTAGCTTCCCCAAAGCTCCTGGGACCTGTAGGCATCAAAACTAGCCAAAACCCTAAACCTGCAAAAAATTACAGCAAGCTGTAATTCTCTATTTTGTGCTCCGATTCGCGTGCCGATCACTTTTGTGGGTAGCCCTCAAGCTCCCACACCTGTCAAGTGTCCATTTGACTCCCTTTGGTTTAATTTCCTAGTACCCACTAACTTACAAGTCTTGCCGAGGGGCCTAAATGACTTTGAATTGAGCCTAGACAACCTTTTACTACTCGAATTTCAGTGCCAACTAGCCCGACCATCTCGTGACGACCTGCCCTTCTTGACTGGGGTGAAACTCGGCCAACGGCCGTTTCACATTGGCCATGCAATGTTCGGGCATTTGTGATTTTAACAAGATGCGTACAGGCTCAAAAGGGTGCCAGAACATTTCCTAGGCTGTCCTAAAACCTAGAAATAGGAGTTAGCTTGTCCACATGCACATAGGGTTAGATGTGCACATGACACAATGAAACAGCCAATGTACCTTTCAATAAACGACTTTTATCAAGACTTGAGAGTGAACTTGCTTTAGACCTTTTCCTCTCATGCAAAAATCAAGTAAGCAAAAACGCACTTCTTCATTTCCTTCTTAATAGAAAATAGCCAATCTTGAAATAATCTTGGACCAAGTGGATCCAAAAATGCCATAGCATACCCAAGATAATGTCACATCCTTCGATAGGGGCCATCAGAAAATGATTCTCAATCCTTGTACTCGCCAATCCGAAGATTGAGTTGTCCTTGCACAAGAGTTGCATTGGTAGTCAATGCAAATCTAGATGTGATCGAATTGCCTAGATGATCCGGTGTAAGGCACGATGCTCTACACTATCAAGAGAGAGAAGGTGGTTGTAGATCCAGGATCATAAAGGATTGGTACTCAATGAGATCCCTAAGCCCTTAAGAAGTTGACGCTTCCCTTTATCCATTTCCGTATTCCCTTGCACATCACGAATATACATATACCTTATGAAAAACAAAGGCTTGGAGACATCCCTCCATCCAATGTAATTGTCAAGCTTGACATCTTTGTCATAAGATTTGAATACTTGCATCTTGCAATGATGCTTGCAGTTGCCCTTCTTAAACTTGGGCTTCTCTTTAGAGTTAGGTAAAGAAGTAGTAGATGCTTTCCTCTTAAAAGACAGTTTAGATATTGTATGAGAAGTATTACTCACGAGCCACGTAAACATGTGATATTCCTCATGAAGGGCTCATGGTCTACTTCAAGATTCTAGTCTCTCAGATTCTACCATTAATAAGCATGTTTCAACTTGTCATGTGAATCGCAAGTTCACAGCATGGGAATTATGCTTTGATGTTGCAAGTGGCTGAGCAATATACTCTACAGGAGGCAATGTCTCACTCTCATTAGAGAGAGGCTATCATAGCCGAGATGTCTTCTATTGAAGACAATGATACTTGGGAGGTCCATCCCACAAGAAGACAATTGGAGTGACGTGAGTATTCAAAGTTTAGACAAGTACAAGGCTCGTCTATTAGAGTTTTGGAGGTCATCTTCTAGGTTCTCGTCCAAATCTAGTGAGTGAGGGCTTCTTTGTGGCTCTCTACTAGTGTCTAGGGGGTATTGAGAGAGGTTGGACCTGACTGGTAGCACACTTGGGGGGGAGGGGAACGCCCCCACTTTGACAAATTGTGTAGAGCTTGTACTCTCTTGTATGCAAAGTTTGCGCCATAGGGCCTCTCTCTCTCTCTCTCTCTCTCTCTCTCTCTCTCTCTCTCTCTCTCTCTCTCTCTCTCGCACACACACACACACATTAAAACGTTTATACCTATCAAATTTTAATTATGGCAATTGGTCTATCATCATTCGTGTCATTTTTAAAGTGATACACGTATATCACTTTCACTTTGAAACTTCTCCTTTATCAATTATTCCCTTGAACTTAAACCTTAAGTCTCCATTTTCTTTTACAAGAAGCCCTAGGACACCTAGCCCTCAACTCGGAGCCTTGGTGCCTAGAATGACATGATACATATTTCTGGCCTCTTTCTGAAATCAAAAGGAGCTAGAATCATACCTTAGCCTTCAGGCGTGCCTCAACCTGGATACGCAAGACATCGCGACGTCTCGCAAATCTTTTTACGAGCTTGTATCTTTCTAGCAGCCTGGAACAAGGATCAGACTCATATTAGCACAATACAATACAACCTGGAAAAAACACAAATTTGCAGAGGTCGCAACCTAGAATTGATGCACGCAGCACATGCAGCTGGGCGGTTGACATTTTCACATATGCCACATGGGCACACTCTTCTAGCCATGAAACCTCAAAAGCTTCGCGTTACTTGTGATTGATCATCTATCTCTCTCTCTCTCTCTCTCTCTCTCTCTCTCTCTCTCTCTGGTTTGGCAATCGAGGTTCAGACTGCCGGGAAGAGGGCGAATCGCAGAGCTGGCAGCAAATCGTTCGTTGAAGAGAAGAGGAGCGACCGAGCATGGGCGGTCTTCCCCCCGGACGAAAGCTGCTTCTCACCAGCGCTTTTCAGCGGAAAACACAGCCAGATTCGATCTTGAAACCTCCCAGTGCGCTGAAGGCATCGCAAACGATCTCGACACAACCAATTTTGAGACTATTTCAAAATAAACCCTTAATAAATAACGTACTTTTTTTGCCTGTCCCAAAGGGGTGAGGTCTTAGTGATGCCTTCTCTTTTTGCTAATGAAAAAGTGAGATAATTTTTTAAAATGGACTATTTTTTATTTTTTAAAAGAAGCTTTAGAGAAGTGTTGGGTTACACATACTTTCAATGTTTTCAGTGATGATTGAAACTTACCTTAAATGTTATTTTGTTTTTAAAGTATTAAATGTATATTTTTATTTTTTCATTTCACTTCCTCACATGGCTTGATTTCTCTTGCGTTCTATTCTTTTATAATGATAAAGTGAAGCTTCATCTTGCATAATTCTAGTAAGTTCTACACACACACACACATATATATACACACATACACATATATAATAAAAAAACTCATTTACATATATAATATAAGTAAATATATTATATATGTATAATAAAATGATCAAGTGAAGCTTCACCTTGCATAATTCTAATAAGTTCTATATATACATACACACACACACACATATATATATACACATACACACACACACACATGTGTGTGTGTGTGTGTGTGTATATATATATATATATATGAGCAAACCATGATAAAGAGAAGAAAAACCGTGTAATGATGTCAAAACTTAGTTTAAAAAATCTTACAAATTTAAAAAAAAATGTTATTTTTTGTTTGATTCTTTGCGTCTTAATAAAAGAGACATTCCTTAACATTGCTTCACCTTATATAATTCTAGTTAATCTCGACCTAATCATTTTATCACTTTCTTATTGTTTTAGAAAGCCATCGTAACGCTTTCACTTGTTTGATTGGATGTTGGAAACAAAAGACATTCATTACAAAGAAAAGCTAATCTATTCACGTCTCACTGATGTAGGTGTACATGTCTTTTTCTGCACCTACTTCATTTGGCCAAATCTGGCCAGAGGATTGCGTAGATCCTTTTGAGACCTTTGAGGAGAAAGAGGGATATGGCACGTGGAGGAGAGACACCAAGAGAGAGATGCCATTTGTGGTAGTGATGGGTTAGGTAAGTGTGTTGTTCTCTGTTCATTGATAATTGTCATCTGTACTAGCGGCGACGAGGCAAGTAAAAAAGGATTTCATTGACAGTGTGTTCTCTTAGTCCATGCACACACACACTAGCATTGTTGTCGCAGTTTGTGATTAAGATTTCTCATTGTTTGCTACAACCGTGAACCAGAAAACATGTCCAACTAGCTAAAAGTACATGTGCTCCATATCAATGTGTGTGTCGTTTTGTGTACCTGGGCTACTCCTAATTTGGCCATGCAGATTGCTAAATGGAGGGTGTATGCCTCGGTTGTTGCATGTTGGCCCAGGGAGGAGTTGGCATGGCTTTGAAGTGGAGGGGATATGGTGGTGCTAGGAGAGAAGGGAGGGTCAGACGGAGCACAAGGCGCACACACAGAGAAGAAACCAGGGGCAAGGGCTTGGATGCCTTTGACGAGTGAAGGGGCTATAATTATGCTCAAGGGAAGGGAACAAAAACGCCAGTATGTGTGTGTACTCTCAGCAATAGGGAGAGAGATGGCAAGTGAAGAGAGGAAGGCACACTCAGTGCATGCAGAGGAGCAGCGAGGAGTAGGGGCTTGGATGCCTTTCACGAGTGAAAGGGCAATTATGTTGAAGGGAACGGAACAAAAGCGCCATTCTATTTCTGTACTCTCAGCAATAGGGAGAGAGATGGCAGGCAAAAAGAGTAAGGCACGGAGGTTACATGCAAGAGGCAGTCAAGAGTTGCATTGTACACAAGAGATGATGACGACAGCTACGATTGTTTTGCTTGAACCTTCATGGTTTAACCTTCTGTAATAGTAGCACACGTGTTCTCTCTCTTTCTCTCTCTCTCTCTCACATCTCTCCTCTCTCTCTCTCTCTCTCTCTCTCTCTATATATATATATATATATATATATATATATATATATACACACACACACACACACATAGAACACCAGTTCCAACCAATAATAGCTTGAGGCTAATATCCAGCTCTCCGCTGATATACATACAGAGCAGCTCTCTCTCTCTCTCTCTCTCTCTCTCTCTCTCCTCTCTCTCTCTCTCTCTCTCTCTCAAAAGAAGCATCAAGGGGCTCTGTAGGTATATCGACGGAGAGCTGGATATTAGCCTCAAGCTATTATTGGTTGGAACTGGTGTTCTATATATATATATATATATATATATATATATATATATATATATATATATATATATATATATAGAGAGAGAGAGAGAGAGAGAGAGAGCTAGATATTAGCCTCAAGCTATTATTGGTTGGAACTGGTGTTCTATATATCCAATAATAGCTTGAGGCTAATATCCAGCTCTCCGCCGATATACCTACAGAGCCCCTTGATGCTTCTTTTGAGAGAGAGAGAGAGCGAGAGAGAGAGAGAGAGAGAGAGAGAGATTTGGTTAGAGAAGGAGATAAAGTTAGAGATATAGGTTTGATTAGAGACGTAAAAGAAACCAACAAAACCTCAAAGTAAAACACATCTTACTTGACAAACCCTTCGGGAGTTATTTGCCATTTTGATGGAGAGAGAAGCAGAGGGAAGACTTCAAGCCTTGATTGATGCACCAAGTTCAAGTTCTACTTTGATTAGATTTGATCTTCCAAAGATTGCTTACAAGATTGGCTAGTCTTCCTCAAGAAGCAGGCGTAGGCTTAGGCTTATGTTTATGGCTAAGCACAATTAGGCATTAATCCTTTCACTCCCTAATGAATGGTTTTCAAGGAAGAAGAGGTCCCCTTTTATAGGTGAAGGGAACCCCCAAGGGTTACACAAGAAAGAGAGGAGTCAGTGTGAACAGGAACTGGCAAAGTTTGAAACAGATTGTTCCTGCATGATGTGGACAGGCTAGGGTCCACCATTTTGAGCATATCTCCTCAATCGTGGCTCCAATTAAAAAAATAAGAATAGGGACGGAAAATTCAGCTCATAAGCTACGACCCCCATTTTATATACTTTTTTCAATTCGGATTGGAACCATGTGTAAATTTTTTATCAAAATAGGACATCTTTCTGGCAGCAAAAGTCTTCTTGTGGTCCCCTTAGTGAAGACTTCCATTTGATTCCAATGGACACCTCATGCAATATGAAAGCATGACATTGTTCCTTGACAAAGTTTTGTAAGCATCCTTGCAATAAGGCATTAAAATAGGTGTATCTTTGAAAATCATGCAAGCTAGTGTTCCACTATGATATGATTCCTTCCTAGTAGCTATTAAAAAAAGAATGTGAGAAAAATAGATTAAAAAATATATATGTTGAAAATTACCCTAGATAAGACGATAATGGGATAGTAGAAACAAAGAATCAATGTTTTTCGTTCCAAGTTAAAGAGACGCATTTATTGACGCTTTTCTCCATAATACTTTAGTAATAGTAAAGTAAGAATATGTTATCCTTGAGATAAATAATAGGATGAGATAGAAAGCTTTTTATACTTAGATATGCATATGTACATTATGGAAAATATACTTATGTATCTAAAAGTCACAAAATAAATCTCCTAGCATTCGTTCCCACTATGTACAGGCCACAGCACGACATCCACCCACTCTAAACATGCACATCCTCTAGTATGTGTCACATTTGATTTTCTGCAGCTTCAATCCTCTTGTAGATCTTCCATATTTTCATCTTCATTGATAGATTCCAAAATAAATCTCTTAGCATTCGTTCCCACTATGTACATGTCACAGCACGACATCCACCCCCTCTAAACATGCACATCCTCTAGTATGTGCCACATTTGATTTTCTACAGCTTCAATTCTCTTGTAGATCTTCCATATTTTCATCTTCATTGATAAATTCCAATGCTTCATCTTGACTTTGATCTTCTCATGTGTTTTTCTCTTCCTCTTCAACATCTTCTGGATCACTGTCTCCTCTTCTCTTAAACACTCTGATCCTTTTCAGTGCGATGGGAACCTTTACTTATGTACCATCTAGTTCAGACAAGATGTAAGTAGCATTTTCATGCATATGCTTTACAACATGCGGTCCAAGTCATATTTTCAAGAACTTACGCATGATTGTGTGCTGGTTATCAAGGTTACTATCATACAATAAAACCCAGTCACCTTTGTCAATTGCTTTGCTCCTAATCCAATGTTGCTTATCAAAGTAGTCCTTGTTCTTTATCCTTGCATTTTTTAGTCACTCTTTTACAACCTCAATGTCTCCTGGTCTTCTCTCTAGTTGCCTTATATGCAATGCAAGGAGATCTTCCCTGCTAAGCCCCTCTTGCCAAGGTAGTACATTCCATGTGGGAATCGTATCTTCAATTGGCATCACTGGCTTTTGACCATACATCAGTTCCGTAGGCAAATAGCCAATTACTAAGCTATGTGTTGTACGATCAATCCATAAAGCATATTTTGGCCACTCACCAACTCTTCCTTCGCAAGCCTTGGCCAAATCTGTTGATATGAGGATGCCCTCTTTCACTCTTTCCATTGCCGTCAGGGTTGTAAGCTGTAGTAAGGAAAACCTTGATTCCTAATCTGGAAAAGAACTCTCTTGCTTCCTTGGCATCCAGTTCACCTCTGTCTGCAAGATCTTTCCCACACAACCATAATTGCAAATCACTTCATCAAGAAGAATTTTGCATACATCTTCTATGGTTTTTTCTCTTAATGCTCATCCTTCAACCTGGTTAGTTAGGTCCACTTGTGCAAGAACTAAGTATCTCATATGCCAGAGTTCTAAATGCATCATGACTAGATCCACAACCCATTTATAGTTCATGGATAGTGGATATGTAGGGTGTAGCCCATCACGATGCCGCACATTTGAATACATTTGACAAGTTACACATGACTCTACAAATTGAGATACATCTTTATACATACCCTTCCACAATTATTTTTCTTTCAACTTGGAGAAGATTACCCACACACCCCTGTGTCCAGCTCATAGACTCTCTTGCATAAACTTTACTTGAGTCTCTTTTTTACATACAACCCTTTGTGGTGTAACACCCTTTTGTTTATGATGCTTCCACAAGTAACCATCCCTCAAAAAGTACCCATATGCTTTCTAGTGTATCCTATTGAATTCTTATTTAGACCAATCGTCTTGTTTTGTTAGAGTACTCAATTAGCTTCCATTAAGAAGCCAATCACCTTCATAAAGCTCTTTCAAGAACAATTCAAGTGGAATAGACATACAGACATTGTTACCTTTGACATGAGAGATAGAATAGAACTTTGTGCCCACATCATCTCCCTCATTAATCATGTGTGACTGATCTTCATACCTTGCCCTTGATAGCATATATGCCATTGTATTGTCTTTACCTGCAATGTGCTTAAACTTGGGATCTAAGGACTTAATGTAGGCAATCCACCACAACATAGCAATGTCTGGCGTTGAACAGCTTGTAATCATCCCAAGAAGTGGTAGAATATCTATTTTTACAACCACACATGCACCAATTAGGTACTCTTTCCTATTTTTCAAGGTCGTAACCATACCCCATAACTCTCTCTTTATCTGCGGATAGTTTCTTTGGCGAGCACTTAGTACCTTTACTCAATATTTAATTCTCCTAAATGATTTTCTCATGTTAAACTGATCATTTAATATGGGGAAGTGCCAGGGGAGAAAAAGCTAGAATATTGGTTAAGTTAGCAGACCGGCCACAGTAGGAATCCAAAGGAGGGAAAATAGGGATCCAAAGGGGGGGCCATCTGCAAAAGAGCTATGTGTAACAATGGGCTTAAAAGACCCTAAGGTTCAGCCCATTAAGACTTCCAAAATGCTAAGGTTCCAAAATTCAAAGGTTGTGTCCAAAGGTCAATATTAGGGAAAATTGGATGCTTTGTGTGTGTCCCAAAAGTCTTTGTCAATCCCTACATAGGAGGGTGCGAGCCCAAGAAATATGGGATGAGAGAGAAACTCTCTCTCTCTCTCTCTCTCTCTCTCTCTCTCTCTCACACACACACACACACACACACACACACACACACAAGCTCCCTTTGTACACAAGGGGAAAGAGGGACACATGTCAACTCCCTAGCCCAGATGCCCACAAGGTGTACTCAAATCCTATTGGATGGCCTTGGAGGTGGACCAGTGAGAATTACGCTAGAGTAAATCTAGTTTAATTAATTTAAAAACACTTAATAAAAGAACCAATGGGAATTAAGCTCTCTAGAAGACTATTGGACAGTCTCCCAAGGGCATTCAACAGCCCAATGGCTTGCCTGATTCCTATTGGCCAGGAGGCAAAGGGGTCCAATGAGAGTTTAGTTGAATTAATTACTTACCTAAAGCTCTCACAAAAGGGGAAAGGGAGACACATGTCAAAAGGCTATCACTTATGCTGCTTAATTCTTATTGGCTAAGCCTAGGGAGGTCCAATGAGGTGCTAGCAAGAGCAATTAGCAAGAGGGGTCGACCAAGAGAGAGAGGGGGGTGGATTTTACAAGGCATTATCACATACACACGTTACACTAGCTCATGTGTGGAGTAAGAAGACTCTCTCTCTCTCCTTCTCAAGCTTTAATGTAAAGCTTATCACCTACTCCAAGCTTGTGAGAAGGGAGGCCTACACCAACAACTCTTGGCTTTGTGATGCAAATCCAACCAAGAGCCAAGCTTCAATGCATGCTCATCTCCTCTACCATGCTAATTACTAAGCTAAGCTATGCTAATATGAGTGATTATGTGAGGAGATGTACATCTTTGTCATAAGAATACTCCTTCTTCCTCTCAATCTACTCTCATACCCCGCTAGCTCTCACCATCTTCGAAGGTGTGTGAGGTCTTGGGTCTGAGACTGTGTGGGAATTGATGTTGTGTTTGATAAGTGTTTTGCTTAGTGCATGAAGTTTCCATCTTCATTGCACTAGCTAGTCTTGAAGGAACACAAAGAATTGTATTGTACAATGTCTCTCTTGATGGGAGAAACCATAATACAAAACCTTTTGGAGGGGGGACCGGCTCCATGTAAATCTGGTCCTCAACTATTGTCAATAGCTTAATTTCTCTCTCTTTTGAAGTATTGTTCATGTTATCTAACTAGGTGTTATGCTTTTTGTTGCTCTCTCCACACAAGCACTCTTGTTATTCTCATTAGGAAGCTATTCTAATGAAATGCTCACTATGTTCATGCTATTTTCCGCTACACACAAGTTACTAGGCCATTAAATGTTAAAGTCTATGAGCCAGATTTGAGCGAATTACCAAAAGCCTGGCCACAAGTGGGTGACAAGGTTAGTAAATGTCAAGTTATGTTTGTTTTGTTTTTTTTACTTTTCACTTTGCAAAAGACCTCTCTGCTCTGCAAAGCAAAGTGCTTAGGTAGACTCCATACGAAGCCGTTGTACAAAGCAACATGCTTTGCCAGACCTCATGTGAAGCACAAATTCTCGTATGTGCAAAGGTATTATCGATTGACTTTAGATCAATGATAATGGCTCACATCTTCAACACTACGTGGATATAAGCTCACAAATTACTCAACGACGTACTGTGATGTATCCACACCAGTGTAATCGTGCCAGGTATATATAACAAAGGTTCACATGGTTGAGACTGTCATTAACGCCAAGGCTTATTATTCTATTTTTAGCTTTGTATGCATGGCATACTAGTATGATAGCCATACAACACCCATCATTGCATACGCTTCCGCTATAGCACTAGATACTCTATCAAGGACGTGCTCAATTATTGATATTTTAAAACATTTTGTGTTTATGTTTATTCATAGGCAAAGTGCCATACATATGCACCCTGCTACAGTCACGATCACATACAAGGTAAGTCGGTTAAGATGTGACTTACAATACCTCTCTCTACGAGGGCAATACAAGTACATTTTGTACGCTTATAGGATAAGCTAAGGCACAGACATGGTCTGCACTGGATCATGTGCAAGGGGCATACACCACATTCGCATAAGGATTTTTCTTCAGCCCAACATTCTCTCTTTCTCTCTCTTTCCAACTTCTTTGTAGGAAAGGTGAAACTAGGCATGCTTTTATTGACATCTTTCTATGTCAATACGGTAATAGGAGGGGCTAAGCGCCAAGGAAGGGCTAAGCACCATCTATTACCACCTCTTTCGGAAGGGCTAAGCGCCATCTGTTTGTAATCCATCAGTGATTGCTTTCAAGATCAAACAATTCTATTTCGTTGAGTACCCATCGATTCTAATGGACAAGTAAGAGTCTTGCCATTAGTGATTTTTAGGGCATTATTTAGCGCTACGCCTTTAAGTGTGAAGATAAAGTTGAGTTTTTGAATATCTTAAACTCGTAAGAGCTTATCTCTTCCAAGGTGTATAGATGAAGCCATCATTTCAGATAGCACGGCTGTTCATAAAAACCCAAGATTATGGATTTTTTTGGTTCCGAAAAAGATCTAGTTGTGAAAAAGATTCCAACTTCAATGGATCTTCTATCTTAGCACTAGAAGAGTGTTTATATGAGTAATTTTGGGAAAAGACCCCACTCGTGATTACTAAATCACTTATTAAGTGTTGATGGCCAATTCTTGGAACCATCGCACTTGCACTTTCAAGGAAAGAAGTCCATAAGCTGCCAAGGGTATTGGATAATTTCAACTTTCAAAGTGAATTCAGATACTGTTGGATGCTAGTTGAGCAGTTTTTCCTACAAAGTCTAACCACGCGGTTTGACAATGTCAATTTTAACCGAGGGGTTTGGGTTGCAAAGGCAACACCCAAGGTTACATGTGCAATACTACTTGCACATCACTAATTTTCAGTTCGAGCTCCCAGGCCTTTGCAAGTGGGAAATTTAGGCAGGTGCCTTTGACTACAAGTAAGTGAACACTCTGTTCAACCTCTAGGCACACATATGATTTGATTTATTTCCATTTTTGCATATGCTTTGCTTGACTTTTTCAAGTTGGATGAATAAACTTCTATGTTTTCATCCATTTTTGCTCTTCAGCGAGATGACAAGGTCACGTAAGAGCAAAGAAATTTGGGTTGTAGTGTCCACAATAAATTTTTGCATTCCGCAGTTATAGACCCACTTGTAGGGTTTGCTTTGGCACATGTTGTCACATGGGATACAACATGGTCTAGGAACTCAGGGAGTTGGGTTTAGCCAGTGTGGAGCATGGATAATGAGGGTCTCTCTCATGCACGTCGCATGCGTGTTTACAGCTACCTCCACACCCAAGTACATCTTGTACTTGAAGGATGTTCTTTTTTCAGACATCCTTACTTGAGACATATTCCACATGTGGAGAATATGAGTCTCTGGGACTGACATTGGTGCCTGCTATTCCAATTATGTGTCATGAGTGACAAAGTCCCTCGATGCTAGTCAAATCTGTTTATAAGACCGTTTTCAACACGTCGCATCAGGAACAATTTCAGTGGCCAAAAATTGTCGGATACTCAGAATGACTTGTTAAACATACAAGTGCTACTAACATTAATGGATGGTTGTTTACGCATATAGAAAGGCTATGATTTGTTAATGAAAAGGTTTCATTGTTTGTACCTAGACGTGATTAATGTTTCACCTTCTATTATGGTTCAAACGTTTTATCAAGGCTTGCAAACGATTGCAGCAGAAAGTATTTAGTTTCTTTTCAGAACTATTTACATTCCTCTTTAATGTGTGCTAGGAGCATCACATTCGCCATTAGTATTGGAAAGGATGATCATGGATATACGGGTTTGGATCTATTTTTTTGCTAAATGCATGTACCCTAGGTGTTGTGGGCCCTAACGTTTAGCAAAGGCTGATTTGAAGTGGCATGCATATTCATCACATTAGTGCTATGAAGCATTTTGCACTCTATGTGCAATATCTCTATGAGGTTATGTTTGGATCTACCAATCACCAATAGAGGTCATGGCTTGGTTTGGGTGCTTGTGGATCTTTCAAGTTAACCAAGATAGTTATGAATGTTATTGTTGATTCCTTAGGAATATTTTACGACATTGTGATCCCCGTTTACCAGTCATCTGGGAAGATTTTCTGTAAACTGTGGGAAAAAACACCTCAGTACTGTCCGTTATCCAAGGGGATAGGCATATTACAAAGTGTAATCTTGTGCTAATGGATATGCACAGTGCGTGCATTAGCACCAACCAATCCAATTAGTAAGCATTTATTGCTCTAGTTGGAGTTTGCTTACCGTAAGTTAAAAGCATGTTTGCGACTATGTTTAGTCTCTTCATGTATAATTCATGTTCTTAACCTTGAACACTAGTCATGGTGGGGTTTTTTACTAATGAAAATTGAGAACAAGTCAAGGAATTATATTTTGCTGATAAGTTACGTCAGCCAGTTACTTTCATGGAAAGTGAAAGAGGTACTCTTTCGGGTACATCTTTGTTGTTGTGATAACTCGTTTAGCATGCTCATGTGCGTTCTAAATGGAGTCTACACACTATGTTATATAAGAGCCGGTTACACAAGGCGGTTGCAAAAGGGACAACAATGTGGAAAATCAAAATGTTACTCTTGGTTTCATTGAACCTCCTACTGATACGTGTTTCGATCAAACGAACAGTTGGATCCATGAAGCATGCCACCGTGAAAAACATTGGTGTTACTTATAAAGATATCACCACTTTTGTTTTCAAGGACAAAAACGCTTCTCTAAGGGGGGAGTAATGTAATGCCAAGGGCAAACCCAAGGAAGGTCACAGACCGGGCCAAGGGCCGGCTACCAATGGAGACAATAGTTCCCTGGGCCTTTCAAAAGAAGAGGGAAGACTTCAAGCCTTAATTGATGCACTAAGTTCAATTCCTTCTTTGATTAGAGTTGATCTTCCAAAGATTTCTTACACGATTAACTAGTCTTGCTCAAGAAGCAAGTGTAGGCTTAGGCTTATGTTTATGGCTAAGTACAATTAGGCATTAATCCTCTCACTCCCTAATGAATGGTTTTCAAGGAAGAAGAGGTCCTCTTTTATAGGTGAAGGGAACCCCCAAGGGTTACACAAGAAAGAGAAGAGCTAGTTTGAACAGGGACTGACAAAGTTTGAAATGGTTTGCCCCTGCATGATGTGGGCAAACTGGGGTCCACCATTTTTAGCATATCTCCTCAATCATGGCTCCAAATAAAAAAATAAAAATAGGAACAAAAAAATCAGCTTATAAGCTACGACCCTGTTTTATATATACTTTTTCCAATTCGGATTGGAATTGTATGTAGAAAATTCATCAAAATAGGGTATCTTTTTGGCAGCAAAAGTCTTCTTGTGGTCCCCTTAGCGTAGACTTCCATTTGATTCCAATGGACACCTCATGCACCATGAAAGCATGGTTGGGCACAGAGGAGTGGATAGGGATCATGCGAGAGATGCAGGAGCATCCAGACAGGTTTCAGTAGTAGTAAGATGCAGCCAAAGTATGCCTGAAGTTTGTAGGATCTTCTTATCTTGGGAGTGGAGGCTACAAGACTCTTCAACATGAGTTTGTAAGTATCATACACTATATAAATAGCATATGTACATATGTTTTTCTAATGTTTATCTTATGGTTAAGTGTTTATATTACAGGATCTTGCCATGAAGCGTCCTCCAACACATAGAGAAGAGAAGATTCAAGCGTGGATTATCAGCTCTTCTTTGCCAGCTTCAGGATGAGGGAGAGGCCATTAACTGGGAGGAATTACCTTGATGAGTATGGTTTATGTATATGTTTTCATCAAGTATAGTTGATGTATAATTAGTTCTATTTACGATTTTGGTTCATGTATACTTTGACGTCAGTTATGGTTCTAAATATATTCATGTATGTTCAGTTATCCTTTTGGTTATGATTATGAACATTGTTATGGTTATTTTTATGGTTTTAATCATGTTATGGTTTTGGGTAAGGTTTTGAATTTGGTTATGGTTTTGAAATCATGTTAAGGTTATGGTTATGGTTGAGGATTTGGTTATGTTTATGGTTTTGAAATCTGCTTAAAGTTATGGTTATGGTTTAAGAATTTGGTTATGGTTATGGTTTTTAAATCTGCTTAAGGTTATGGTTATGGTTTTGGAATCTGCTTAAGGTTATGGTTATGGTTATGGTTTGAGATTTTAGTTATGTTTATGATTTTGGAATCCACTTGAGGTTATGGTTATGGTTTGAGAATTTGGTTATGGATATGGTTTTGGAATCTGCTTAAGGTTATGGTTATGGTTTGAGAATTTGGTTATGATTATGGTTTTGGAATCCGCTTAAGTTTATGGTTATGGTTTGAGAATTTGGTTATGATTATGGTTTTGGAACCTGCTTAAGATTATGGTTATGGTTTCAAAATTTGGTTATGGTTATGTTGTGGAATCTGCTTCATGGAATGGTTATGGTTTTGGAATCCGCTTAAGGTTATGGTTATGGTTTGCGAGTCTTGTTAGGGTTATGGTTTGTGATTTTTATGATGGTTATGTTTTGTGAGTCTTGTTATGGTCATGGTTATGGTTTTTGATTTTTGTGATGGTTATGATTTGCGAGTCTTGTTTTGTTATGGTTTGTGAATCTAGTCATGGTTACAGTTCCAAAATCTTAATTATGGTAATGGTTACATTGTCAATATGTACTCACACATCTACTCGATTTTCAGGAAAAATGAAGGTGGAGTGCGGTTTCTTTTGCACTCTTTCCTTGGAGTAGAGAGGGATGGTTTTTGTGCTACAGTACATGCAACACCAATTGCCATCCCTCTTTGCTTTTTTTTTTTGGTGCAAGTTTTGGCTCGGTATATGCATTTATATAGGTGTTGGTATGTACCTCTGTATAGGTGTCGATATGTGCATCGGTATATTTTAGCACATATATCAATGCTTTGTATACCAATGTTTATAATGACAATATGATATTGATGCCTATATAAACGTGCATACCAATTATTTGGAATTTTATAAGCCATTTATTTCCATCGGTATAGTCATCGATATCCGTGTGACATTGGTGCATGCAAAGTTGGTCGGAGCTAAAAGCGATGTGAAGTAGTGCGCAAAGGGTGCCTACACGTGTGGGGCCGAGTGTTTAAGCTAGTGTACAAGGCCTAGGTAGGAAAAGGCTAGTGGAAATGTATGCATAATGTGGTTTTTTGGGCCAAGAAGGCTCGGTAAAGACTAATTGGGAAAGCAGGTCCAAGTGTCAAAAGGGCCACTCTAATGCTTGCGAATGTAGTGTTCCAAGTGCTTTAAAAGCCCGTCCAAACGGCTCGTCAAACAGAGCGGTGTGAAAGATATCAAAGTTCAAAGTTAGAAGGTTTGAAGATCCTCGATGGACACAACAGATGGGGATAGAGAACCAGAGTTGATGTGAACAAAAAGGATTAAAGAGCTCGAGTTATGGAACGTGCCGATCTTCTTGGATTATCAATCGAAGCTCTAGAGAGAAAGTTATGGCCAACTAAATATTTGTCGGGGGTCAGCTATGGGCCGATTTGCCCGCTTTGGGAAATGTGACTGCTCAAAGTTTTTCGACTATGGCAAGGTTCTAGAATGTCAAGTGCATTGTATGGAGTTAGCTTGAATTGACGGCTCGTCAAACAGGATCTCGAAGGCCGAGATATTGCAGTTGGAAGCTGTGCCAAGAGATGGCAATGTGCTGCCAGATGACTTTTTCAGTTTTTACGGCCTCGGTTGGAGGGCCTGGCAAAACCAAAATCCGAGAAAAGGCTTTGGAGTCGGAGTCAACAGCTTTGGATGGCATTTCACGACCCGGGCATCGGACAACTGGGCAATGAATGGTAGGTAGATGAATTTGACCAAAAAATGGGGTGTTTTGGAGTTTTTTTAGAAAATCTTTTTGAAATTTTGGGACCTAGGGGGGTGGCCACCCCAGGCAGCGCCACATGGTTCTGGGCTTAGTCCCATATGCGCAATTGGCAGAGAAAGGAGGATGGTTTATAGCCTACAAGGAGGTACCCCTATAAGCATCACAAGCCATGGGCCTTGGAGCTTGAGGAGCTCATGGCTATGGCGTCCGTCTCCCTGCAGCCCTTGGGAAATATTTGTGAGCGCTTGTCGACATTTGTTGGCATTGGGTGGCACACTGTGGCAGTGGTGGCGACCACTAGGCGGCACTGCTCATGCGAGAAAGATGATGTTGGGAAATCTGATATAACAGGGTTCCCGTGGGCCTCAAAAGGCGCCAACACTTTTATTGAAGGCAAGCGTGCACAAATGGGTTATCAAAGGCGCCATGACAACCAAAATGGACTCAAAGGGAGGGTTCTCAAGTGGTGAAAGAAGAGAGAGAGGGTGATGAGGTGTTGGCTCCCTATCCAAAGTGTGAAATGGAGATCAAATTAGGGCTTAATTAAAAAAAGTGAGCTCCTAGAGCTGCATGGGTGAAAAAACCCACTCCTTTTGTTTTTTGGGAAGTGTACCTCCATATAAGAGTTTTTTTAAAACATTGTAAGGGCCTTTTGCCAAGTGAGTGGAGAGAGAGAAGGTGAGAGAGATTTTGCTCTATGTAAGTTATGGAACCTTTGTAAGTGCTTTGCAAGAAGAAATTCACCTTCCCCCCCTCTTTTGGTGTTGATTCCCCGCTCCCCCTCCCTTCTTTTACTCGTGTGTAGTGCTTGTGTTTCCGGTTGTGGTGCGGTTGAGTGCAGCCCCAAACTGATGTTTGTATAAGCCAGGAGAGAGAGAGAGAGAGAGAGAGAGAGAGAGAGAGAGAGAGAGAGAGAGAGAGAGAGAGAGAGAGAGGTTTTTGCATGATCAGTAGTATGGGATAGAGGCATGGATGTGTGAGAGGTGCTCGAGCTTCTTGTAAATCGTATATACATGTATTGGTGCGGGAAAACAAGTATATACAAGTGAAACTTTGTGGATTTTGAAGGTGAATCCAATGGATTTGGAAGGTGAATCTAATGGATATAGAGAGGCATTTGGTTGGTGTTCTGGGTGTGTACCCCCTTTCCAACGTGTTGTAGTGACTCTAACCCCCCCTAAGAGATTGTCCCATTGACACACATTTTTGTTACACATAAATGAAAAAACTGCACAATCTTTTTCGTCCATTAGACATTTGTGATGGCGTTTAGACTGCGAATACCTATTGCATAGAGCTTTTGATTGAGTCCCTCCAAGCTCAAAATGATTCAGGTGAGTGATCAAAATTCCTTGCCCAATTTGGGTATCTCTAAACTGGCTCCTTTAACCTAGAATTCAACCGTGTCGATTTTTGGGTTGTTTGGCTAGAGCATTCTCTCTCCATTTCTATGTGTAGGAAACTTGTGAAGCTTTAGACTCTCTCTCTCTCTCTCTCTCTCTCTCTCTCTCTCTCTCTCTCCTCTTCTCCTTCAACAAAAAACGCAGTCGTTTTTTGACCTAGTAGACAACAGTTCACTCTTTTGATCATAACTTCTTCATCCAAACTCCGATTTGGCATTTCTGAAGTGAACAGGTTCAAGAAAGTTGATTCTCATCTCTTATTTTACATACAATGTCTTCTGGCACTCGTCGCAAGGGTTCTTGTTCTTCAAAAAGGTCCACAATCATTGTGAAAAATGATCCAAAATCTCCTAAGTGTGGAGATAGCAACACAACCACCCAACCAACGACATCAAAAACCATGATCATGGCATACTTGTTATCGTTGCAAGAGACCACAAATAAACAAGGCGAAGACTTATGGGCACTTGCAATGGAGAATGGCACACTAAGGGTACTTATGGTTGAGAATTAGAATCTCAAGAGGACACTTGAGATGCAAACAATACGTTTGATGCAACTTGAAGAGGAAGTCAAGGAATGTAAACGCTCTCTTGTGGACTTGAATACTTTGAAGGAGCACATGAGCAAAGTAGAGCATGACCATGTATTGAAAGAGGAGAAATTTAACACCATGAGCCAGGATGTATGCGACATGAAAAATATATGCACAAACAAGTCTTGGGCTGATGTATGTGGTAACAATGTGGTTCTTGACCTCACTCATGCAAGCTATGGTTCAAACAAAGAATGTTGAGAATGTGGATGTGGAGGAGTTGAAGGAACGGGAGCGACGTTCCAAGAACATTGTTATTCTTGGAATTCCCAAAGAGAAGTTATAAACACCTCCTTCTCTTACCATTGTTATCGAAGATTTCTTCAAAACCCACTTTGGCATGTCCGGAGTTATGGCCTATGGAGCACATAGAGTGGGAAAGCAAGGAGTTCCTCACTTGGGAGAACGGCCAATTGTATGCACCATGCCAGATGAGACCAAACGAAAGATTATCCTTGATGATAGTTG
The DNA here is from genome assembly GCF_014529385.1 of Adiantum capillus-veneris. Taxonomy (NCBI): domain Eukaryota; kingdom Viridiplantae; phylum Streptophyta; class Polypodiopsida; order Polypodiales; family Pteridaceae; genus Adiantum; species Adiantum capillus-veneris. The sequence goes on from NC_140943.1 coordinate 120,573,555, forward strand.
GATCTATTTGAGGGATACAAATGTTTTGTATGTGAAGATCACACTATTAAGCAACAATACATGCATCGCAAGGCATATGAGGAAAAGAATAAGAAAAACAAGGAGATCTCTCACGAAGAAAATGTGCCCAAGAAGGAGGCAAGTCCCTCGAGCAAATAGGGATGTGTGACCTATGAGACCGAGTTACAATTGAAAATATGCTTTTGGAGTTGTAATGGATACCCATGGAATGCAGGGATTGGCATTGATGAACTAATAAGCAAAGCCGATGTTGTACTTCTTGTTGAAACTTGGAAGCATGATACACAAAGGATAAACGACTTGGAGGATTACAATGTAGATGTGGTCAAAGAATCTCAAGCAACAAAGAGGGCAAGGAGGGATAGCATGCATGGTGGTTAAGAAAGGATTGGAAGATTTTGTATCAATTGTGAAAGATGAGAAGTACAAATGTTATGTATGGCTGAAAATTATGACACCAAAAAGAGTACCCATTTTTGTAGCTGATTGCTACATTCCTCATCATAATTGATTGCTACATTCCCCTTTTATGCCTGCACACATAGAGATTGGCCATTTTTTTATTTAGAAGAGGACATTGCTTATTTCAAAGACAACGGTGATGTTATTGTATTTGGGGATATGAATGCTCGCACAAAAACATTGCAACATGATACTCAACAATTTGATATGCCATACATTTCAAGGCAGTTGGAGGAAGTTCACTTGTATGATTGTACTTCAATGGATGAGAAAGAGTCGGATCACTATAGAAAGTTACTTTTACACATGTAATAGCATGGGTATACTCATTGCCAATGGTGTATCTTTGTGGAGTGGAAACAATGGATTTACATGTAGGAAACATAATGGGGACAATGTGATTGACTATATGCTACTCTCCAAAACCATCATGTATCACATAAAGAGTTTTATGTTTGGCCAATGGACCCCCAAATCTGACCATCGGACCTTATGTATTGATCTTTCATGTGGAGAAGCAACTGAGCATGATAATCTCAGTCAAAGGGAAGAGAAATTATCACTATGTATGGATTTCAAACGGGCACCAATGTACATTGAAATGGTTGAGAAAAAGTTATGGATGATAAAGCTTCAATATGATGCACCATTGGAGGAAGCTTTCAAGAAAGTTATTTGTTCTTGTGCTGAAGAATGCTTTGCCATAAAGCATCTCCATGGTATCAACAAAGATAGATCACGCAAAAGGTGGTTTGATAAAGAATGTCAAGATGCTTGAAAGTCCTTGATAAATCTTGATGCAACTACAAACAAAGATAACTATCAAAGTCATTTTCATACATACAAGGCATTGATTCAAAAGAAGAGAAGAAGATGGGAAGTAAAGCAACAACTTTTTCAAGTCCAAGAAAAGGCACATTCATGTGGAAGATTTTGGAGAAACTTGAGAGACAAGCGGGTTGAGAATTTTGGTAACTATAGTATTGCGGATATGTACACACATTGTAGGCAATTATATGAGCAAGCAAATGCTGAAAAAATGCCATTCTATGGTTTACTCCCATGTATGCCCTCTTTTTTTACTATTGAAGACATATGCGGTGGGCTTGAAAAGTTGGCCACTCGCAAAGCAGGATATCTTCAAGGTATCAAGCCGGATATGATCAAATGGACGGGAGATTTTACCCATAAGTGGATGTGTGATATGTTCAACCTTGCACTTCAACATGGTATGCCTTGTGATTGGAGTACTAATTGGGTTAAGCCTTTCCATAAAGGAGGGGATGTAAAGAATGTAAATAACTACCTGACTATAATGATTGGGTCTCTTATGGCAAAGTTGTTTGGGTGCATAATGGAGATGAAATTGAGTGATTGGGATGAACAGAATGACAAGCGTGCAAAGGGACAAGCAGGTTTTTGTCAATGCCATAGCACCATTGATCATCTTGTCACTCTTCATGTTATCGTGGAGGAAAGTCGGTTGAAAGGCAAGCGATTGTATTGTTGTTTTGTGGACTTTAAGAAAGCCTTTGATATGATTCCACATAACAATTTTTGCAGAAGGATGGAATAACTCCAAGTGCCAAGTGAGTTTATGCTTGCAATTTCTCAAATCTATGAGAAGGTCATTTGCCAATTGCGCATGGGAAGAGAAATTTAAGAAATTTTTGTAAGCACTATTGGGGTTAAAGAAGGATGTCCGTTGTCACCAACTCTCTTTGGTCTATGCATCAATCAATTGGAACAAATGGTACTTGACTTTATACAAGAAGAAGGCATTGAAGAGGTCACTATTTGCAATGCAATACTCATGCTTTTGTTGTATGCGGATAATGTAGTGCTTCTAGCACGCTTTAGAAGATGCACAAAAGCTTATGGTTGTCCTTGGGAACTTTTGCTTGCATAGTGGGCTGATTGTGAATGAATCCAAAACAAAGGTTATGCTTGTGAAAACCAACCATAAGGAGAAGACATGCATTGTGTACAACAATGAGAAACTTGAAGTTGTTGAGAGCTTTAAGTACCTTGGCCTTGAGGTTCCGTCCAATCACAAGTGGCATGAATGTGCTATGCGTCGTTTGGAAGCGGGAAAGAGAGCATATTATGCATTTGAGAACATGTGTAATGAAGGAAACATTAAGTGTTGGGTTCTCAAGAAGTATATTTTTGATGCATTGGTGACACCGGTTCTTCTTTATGGAGTTGAAGTGTGGGGTGGGAGCATCTCAAAGTCTACTTGGAAGGAGTTTGAGAATGTCCAAAAGCGTTTTCTTACAAACTTTCTCCAAGTTAAGACACAAACACCATATGTGCTCCTACTTCTTGACTTGGGATCTCTTCCAATTGAGGTTATGGGCATGGAAAGGGTTGTTGAGGACATGATAAAGATGCATGAAAACCCCACATTGACTTTCTACAATTGCATGGGATGCAAGCAAAAACGTTCAAAAGACGCATAAAAGCAAGATCTTGAGCACGGGATGGATGCAAGACATAACGAAGTGACTTGGGAGGTGGGATGCATTACACTTGCTACATGATGCTTCAATTCACTCCCAAGTGAATGAAGCTTTTCTACAACGCCAATGCATTACGGCTTGGGAGAAATCCGATGGGTCACGCTTCATACATTACACCACCCATATTGCCACCATTTACTAAACCATGTTCTTCATCTCGCTGAAAGAGGAAACCGTACTCACACTTACATGCTTGAGCCTATCCCCTTGTCGCGATGATATGCACTATCGCAACCATTTGACTTAGCTCCCATTTCCTTCGATGCGAGACAGGGCGTTGGGGAAATGGAGAAGAGTCAAATTGATTGTGCACATTATGCTCACTGCAAGTTCGAGAGTCAGAGTACCACACACTACTAGAGTGCTCAGCTTTTGGTCGGCCAGTTTGTACTCGCTTTGAGAATTTAGAAATCTATAAGTAACTACGTGCAAGAGGAAAATGCTCACTCTTGCACGGGGGGAGATTGAACCCAATGTCTGCATTATTCTTCTCTCCTCCTCCCTCTCCTCTCTCCCTGTGCCGATGTAGCACTCCGCTCCGGGAGGTGCATTTGCACGTGCTCTTCTACTCTCTCTTGCTCCTTGTCTCTCTCTGTTTGCGTATAGTATGGATTGCGTTGTGGGATTTGTCAAGTATGCAAATTTGTCTGTTTATGGTTTGCAACATGTTCTTTTTACTATTTTGTAGGGTCTTCCATGCCTCCTTTGTAGCAATCCTTGGCCATATAAAGATTTTACTAGAGCTTTTGTAGGAAGAGAGTGAGGTACGGACAAAAAATGGCATGGAACTATCAAGAAAGAGAAGTTCTTAAAAACATTGTGCAAAAGTAAACAAAAATAGAAAATGGCAAGAAACTTTGGAGAAGAAGAAGTTCTCAAAATTATGCAAGAGGAAATAGAAGTAGAAACTCTAGCAGAGAAAATAAGACCATGCTAGAATATTTTTCCACCTCATCTTTTGTGTAAAAGAGACTATTTCTTATCAAAGTGCAAATGGTAAATGTAACATTTAATGGCCTAGTAACTTGTGTGTAGCGGAAAATAGCATGAACATAGTGAGCATTTCATTAGAATAGCTTCCTAATGAGAATAACAAGAGTGCTTGTGTGGAGAGAGCTACAAAAAGCATAACACCTAGTTAGATAGCATGAACAATACTTCAAAAGAGAGAGAAATTAAGCTATGGACAACATTTGAGGACCGGATTTACATGGAGTCGGTCCCCCCTCCAAAAGGCTTTGTATTATGGTTTCTCCCATCAAGAGAGACATTTTACAATACAATTGTTCGTGTTCCTTCAATACTAGCTAGTGCAATGAATATGGAAACTTCATACACTAAGCAAAACACTTATCAAACACAACATCAATTCCCTCACGGTCTCAGACCCAAGACCTCACACACCTTCGAAGATGGTCAGAGCTAACGGGGTATGAGAGTAGATTGAGAGGAAGAAGGAGTATTCTTACGAGAAAGATGTACATCTCCTCACATAATCACTCATATTAGCATAGCTTAGCTTAGTAATTAGTATGGTGGAGGAGATGAGCATGCATTGAAGCTTGGCTCTTGGTTGGATTTGCATCACAAAGCCAAGAGTTATTGGTGTAGGCCTCCCTTCTCACAAGCTTGGAGTAGGTGATGAGCTTTCCATTAAAGCTTGAGAAGGAGAGAGAGAGAGAGAGTCTTCTTACTCCACACATGAGCTAGTGTAATGTGTGTATGTGATAATGCCTTGTAAAATTCAGCCCCCTCTCTCTCTTGGTCGACCCCTCTTGCTAATTGCTCTTGCTAGCACCTCATTGGACCTCCCTAGGCTTAGCCAATAAGAATTAAGCAGCATAAGTGATAGCCTTCTGACATGTGTCTCCCTTTCCCCTTTTGTGAGACCTTTAGGTAATTAATTAATTCAACTAAACTCTCATGGGACCCCTTTGCCTCCTGGCCTGCTGAATGCTCATTGGACCCCTTGGGAGACTGTCCAATAGTCTTCAAGAGAGTTTAATTCCTATAGGTTCTTTTATTAAGTGTTTTTAAATTAATTAAACTAGATTTACTCTAGCCTAATTCTCATTGGTCCACCTCCAAGGCCATCCAATAGGATTTGAGTACACCTTGTGGGCATCTGAGCTAGGGAGCTGACATGTGTCCCTCATTCCCTTTGTGTAAAAGGAGCTTGTGTGAGTGTGTGTGAGTTTCTCTCTCATCTCCTACTTCTAGGGCTCGCCCCCTCCTATGTAGGGATGCATGAAGACTTTTGAGCACACACAAAGCATCCAATTTCCTAAGTTTTTGACCATTGGACACAACCTTTGAATTTTGGAACCTTAGCATTTTGGAAGTCTTAATGGGCTGAACCTTAGGGTCTTTTAAGCCCATTGTTGCACATTGCTCTTTTGCAGATGGCCCCCCCTTTGGATCCCTATTTTCCCTCCTTTGGATCCCTACTATGGCCGGTCTGCCAACTTAACCAATATTCTAGCTTTTTCGCCCCTGGCACTTCCCCATATTAAATGATCAGTTTAACATGAGAAAATCATTTAGGAGAATTAGAGATTAGTTATTATGACATTACCTCTCTCTTGAAATCATAGTCGTCCTCGACTATGGGGTAGAGAAGATAAAGCATATTCATTAGTCCTTTTTCCTAGCGGGTAGAGGATCCCTATGTTACCCTACGACATCGTTCTAGAATCGATGACTAGTCCATTTGGCGCTTGAGAGCCTGAGGCTGCCGCAAGCATATCTGCACATTAGTCCTATCAATCTTCCATAGTAGAGTGACAAGCTCTACTTGGTGTTCGGGAGACGTCGTCTCTGCAAACTTGATCTAAGCATGCATACTACTTCATTTTTGTGCACAATAAAGAAAAAGAGAGTTTTATAAGACAAAAACTTTGTTCATTTTAAACATTTGTACATTTGCTTACTCTAGGGAAGCATTGTAAGCATTGACAAGGTTTAGGTTATTCTTTAATTGTATGCCTTGCATCCATCTAGCATCTTCAAAAGGATAATTCTTAAACTTAATAAGATATTGTCGGATAATCTTACCGTCTCTTAGTACCTTGTCTTCATGTCGGAGAATGGACTCGGGCTGCAGCACCTCTTCTTGGTCCTCAATCTTCAGTGGGTCTTCAATAGTTGGTTCTTGAGGTGGCTCTCTTTGTAAGATTTAGTAGGCTCACATGGAAAGGATTGTGTATGAGACAATGGCTGGGAAACTTGGGTTGATAGGCCATCTCATTGATTGGCCTAAGAATCTGGAAGGGACCATAGTACCTTTTTGCTAGCTTAGCATACTACTTTTGGTGTCCCATAGGATTCTTTCCCATCGTGTGCCTTAATCGAGCCTTGGGAAATTTTAATAAGACCCAATCATTTTCTTTAAAGGCTTGGGCTCTTTTGTGCTTGTCAGCAGCAACCTTTTGCCTTTGCTGTGAGATAGAGATAGCATCCTTAATCTTTTGGAAAGATTCTTATAGGTCTCGACTATACTCATCTGCAGCAAAGATCTTCCCATGTACCTTAAATAGCAAGGGACTTTTTGATCTTCCCTCAATTACCTCAAAAGGTGCTTTTCCCGTGGAAGTATGTACAATGTTATTGTAAGCATACTCCACTAAGGGTAAGTACTTATCCCATTGGGATATTTGATCTACTTCCGTTACATAGGCTTTTAGTAGATCAAGAATTTTTAGGTTAGCTATTTCACTTTGGCCATCCATTTGTGGATGATAGGCCAAAGAGAAGTTTAGCCTTGTCCCTAAATTCTCAAAGAGACCCTTCCAGAAATTACTAGTCATTCTAGGATCAACACTATGGACATTGGCAAGCCATGGTACTTGAAAATTTGTGAAATGAAGAGGGTTGCCATTTGATGGGCTTTGATAGTCTTTTTGACAGGTATAAAATGAGCTTGTTTACTGAACGTGTCTACTATCTTCCATATTCCTATGGATAGAATTAGGCAATCCAAAGATAAAATCCATGGATATGCTCTCCCATGGTGAATTAGGGATTGGCAAAGGTTGAAGCAATCCATGTTGCTTCCCTCTATCAAACTTCGTCTTTTGGCATACCACACATTTAGAAACATACTCTTGTATGTTTGCTTTCATGGTAGGCCAATAGAAATATATTTCAATTCCCTTTAGGGTAGACTGAATCCCTCTACGCCCCGCATAAGGAGGAGCATGAGATTCATACATTACTTTCTCATGGAGTGAGTTAGTAATGCATAGTATCTTGCCATAGAGAAGATAACCATCTTGTAAAGTAAATGGTTCCTCTTTCTTCCCTAATGCAAGGGCTGAAATCACATCTCTAAAATTGGGATCAATAGCATACTCATCTATCATAGAAGATAGATCATTGTGAGTTGCTATGGAAATTGCATTCACTCTCGGCCATCTTGAGAGTGCATCGGCTACTTGATTATGCTTTCCAGCAATGTGAGCAATATGAAAATGAAATTGCAAAAGAAAATTTGCCCACCTCATTTGTTTGTGGGAGAGCTTGGTCTGCGTCATGAAGTACTTAAGACTTTGGTGATCCGTTCGCAAAATGAAAGGAGTCCCCAATAAATAGTGCTTCCATGAGTGTAAGGCATGTAGAACTGTGAGGAGCTCCTTTTCATATATGCCTAGATCTTGCTCAATAGGGTCGAGCCTCCGACTTTCATAGGCTATGGCATGCCCTTCTTGGAGCAAAACAACTCCAAGGCAATCACCACAAGCGTCACATTGGACCTCAAATGGCTTTGAGAGATCCGATCGTGTAAGCACAGGTTACGAGATAAGCTTTTCAATAGCATTGTTCTCCTTGGCAGACCATGTATACCTAACGTTTTTCTTTGTTAGGTCATGTAATGGTCCTACAATTTGTGAGAACTTTTCTATGAAGTGTCTATAGTATGCACACATACCTATAAAGCTTCTTAGTTCATGAAGATTCCTTGGTTTAGGCCATCCTTTTATAACCTCTAACTTTGATGGATCCATTTGGATGCCATCTTGAGAGATAATGTGACCTAAATACTGAATTTCTTGCAAGAAAAATTCACTTTTCTTTCGATTAACATAAAGTTTATTCTCTCTTAGAACTTGAAATATTACCTAGAGGTGTTGCTTGTGTTTGTCTGATGAATTAGAGTAGATGATGATAACATCAAATAACACTTCAGTAAAGGTTCGGTGAGGCCTGAATAGCTTGTCCATCAAGCGGTTGAATGTGGCTGGTGCATTGGTCAAGCCAAAAGGCATGACAATGTATTTGTAAAGACCAAATGTAGTGCGAAATGCGATCTTTACAATGTCTTGATCAACTATCCTTATTTGATAGTAGCCACTTTTTAGGTCGATCCTTGTAGCTTATCAAATAGGTCTTCTACCCATGGAACGGGAAATCTATTCTTGATAGTGATCCTATTTAGTGCTCTATAGTCGACACACATACGATATGTGTCGTCTTTCTTTTGCACTAATAACACAGGTGAGCGAAATGGAGATGAGCTAGGCCTAACCATGCCCTTCTCAACTAACTCATGCACTTGCCGCATAATCTTCTCTTGTTGAGCTTGAGAAACTCTATAAGGAGGTTTGTTAGGCGGTGAACTTCCTGGAAGAAATTCAATTGCATGGTCATCATTGCCTCGTTTAGGAGGTAGTTCACAAGGGATGTCACCAATAAAGACATCTTGAAACCCCTTGAGAAAATTGGATGACTCTAATTCCTTGTGGTTGCTTTTATTTTCTTTTGCTAAAGCATTAGGTTCATTTTGAGCATCTTTAACAAAAATCATGTACACAGAAATAGAGCTCTTTATTGACTTATTGAAAGTGTGTGTATGTACAATGGGTATGATGTTACCTATTTCCTTAGCATCTATGTACATATCTTTTTCCCTGAACCTAAAGTAGATTTTTCTTTCAGGGAATTTAACATTGGTAGCCAGGCAATCAAACCATGGTGCCCCTAGGATTACATCCTCATGCTTGAGAGGAGAGATAAAGAAGTCCTCTTTGTCCACATAACTTTGGACATGGAGCCTCAATTTTCCAATTAAGGGAGTGACTGAAGCTTCTTGCCCCTTGAAAGCACCGTCTGTGGGTAGGACATCTCCCATCTCGTAAGCTTGTATGCCTAGCTTGGTGGCCAACTTTGTGGATGTGAAATTGTGAGTAGAACCAGGGTCAAAGAGAATAAAAGCATCATGTTCTCTTACCTTTCCCCAAGCATGGCATAGAGGAGATCCTTTGTGGTGAGTTTCCTCCTCTTGGATTTCAACTAAGGTAGCTCTAGGAGGTTCATGGCGGGTGTTCTTTTGGGGACAAGCGCGGTACGCATGCCCTTGCTCCCGCACTTGAAACAACGGTTATCCTTGCGATAACGCTCAAGCTTGGGAGAGAGTTTGTTTTTGCCTTTGTAAACTCCCTTCTCCTTAGCTTTGTTGGAATTACCCTTAGGAGACTTTTGGACATTTTCCTTCCCCTTAGGCTCATTGGAACCCTTGTTTACCGTGGGCTTAGAATTCCTCTTAGCCCCTGTTTGGAAATTGATTCGAGAAGCCACCATAGTATGATGTATAACCATGGATATGGTGCGTGGCCTTTGGGAGTTGACATACTCTACCATTTCTTCAGTTAAGCCCGCAAAAAATTGTTGCTTTTGCTCTCCAAAGTCCATCTTTTTGAAGACAATGGCTTTGAGATGTAGGTCCCAAAATGTGTCTACATATTTGTGAATGGATTCGTAGGGAGAGAGCTTCAAGCTTCTCCATTCGGTGAGTACTTTATCTTTGGCATCGGTGGCCGAAAACTGATTCATAATGGAAGCTCTTAAAGCTTTCCATGTTCGTGGAGCTTCACCGTTGGCCCGTAGGCTAGACCACCATTGCCTGGCGGACTTTTGAAAATGCATCGCTACATGGCGTAGCAGACTTTGTCCGTAGCACCAAAGGTGCCATCGTAGGTAAGGAAAGAGATGCTCTTTCCTCCCTCCTTAAACTTCTTGAGCTTGGACGACCTCTTCCACGCGGCATAGGATTTCCTATGGCCTCTTCCTTTTTGATGGTTCAAAGGTTGCACCATCACTTTCTTCAGAAGATGAAGAATTTGAGGAAGATGGAGAAGAGGGTGACCGCTTTCTCGCCTTTTTCTTGCCTTGGTCTTGTTTGTCTTCACCATCACTTTCATAAGAGGAAGAGGATGAAGAAGATGGAGAAGAGGGTGTCCTCTTTCTCCCCTTTTTCTTCTCTTGCTTTTTGTCATCCCTCTTTGAAGTATAGTGTGGAGAAGTGTGTGATGGTCTTCTCCGTTTTGGAGGTGATGGAGAGCATTTAGTCTGCCGTCTTCGTGGAGCCATCTCCATCGAGGTGGTAGGAGACTCATTTCTTTCTCGTTCCTTCAATGGAGGCTCTTGAGTTCTCCTTTGGGAAGGAGATGCATCATCAAGGAGAAAATTTTTGAGCCCTTCATATGGTTCCTCTTCTTCTTCCTGAATCGGAGAGAGGCCTCTTTTGGAAGTCTCGCAAGGAGGCTTCCTAGGTGCTCTCTCATCATGGTGGGGAGCTTGGAGAATCCCATGAGCACGAAGTTCCGTTGCACTTCACTTTGGAGGGAGGGATTTCCCATTGATTGTTGAAGCCTAGAAACAAGGTAGTTAACAAGCATAGAAGCATCATTAGTAGCATGCTCATTAGCAAAATCAAAGTTATCAACATTAATTTCACTCTCTTTACTATTGTCAGCCATTCTAACCCCATTTTAGGTGTAAACTTTTAAGGTGTACTCTGGCACTTAAAGCCCTAGTTGCTACTCCTCTTTACCCCTTTAGAAAAAGCACTCAAGCTACTGTACGCGTGGCTCGAATACCATTAATTGCAAGGAATAGAAGAGAGGGTCATTCAACACCAACACAACACCTGCTCCTGTCAAGCTTCTAATAGCTCAATAGTGGTTAAGCTGTAGGCAAGCCCTGTAGGACTCCACTATTAAGACCATAGCTCTCGACGGTGATGCCCTGTTATCTGCACGAAGGTAGACGCACTACAAGGCTGAAAAATCCATATTCTACTTACTCACATGCAATTAATAATACCAACCATTTATAGCTAGCTTGAGGACCTCCCTTCTTGAGCAAGAAAAGAGAAACCTTGTGCTCTGATACCAATGTAACATTTAATGGCCTAGTAACTTGTGTGTAACGGAAATTAGCATGAACATAGTGAGCATTTCATTAGAATAGATTCCTAATGAGAATAACAAGAGTGCTTGGGTGGACAGAGCAACAAAAAGCATAACACCTAGTTAGATAGCATGAACAATACTTCAAAAGAGAGAGAAATTAAGCTATTGAAAACAGTTGAGGACCGGATTTACATGGAGCCCGTCCCCCCTCCAAAAGGCTTTGTATTATGGTTTCTCCCATCAAGAGAGACATTTTACAATACAATTTTTTGTGCTCCTTCAATACTAGCTAGTGCAATGAATATGGAAACTTCATACACTAAGCAAAACACTTATCAAACACAACATCACTTCCCTCACAGTCTCAGACCCAAGACCTCACACACCTTCAAAGATGGTGAGAGCTAGCAGGGTATGAGAGTAGATTGAGAGGAAGAAGGAGTATTCTTATGAGAAAGATGTACATTTCCTCACATAATCACTCATATTAGCATAGCTTATCTTAGTAATTAGCATGGTAGAGGAGATGAGCATGCATTGAAGCTTGGCTCTTGGTTGGATTTGCATCACAAAGCCAAGAGTTGTTGGTGTAGGCCTCCCTTTTCACAGTAGGTGATAAGCTTTCCATTAAAGCTTGACAAGGAGAGAGAGAGTCTTCTTACTCCACACATGAGCTAGTGTAATGTGTGTAGGCGATAATGCCTTGTAAAATTCAGCCCCCTCTCTCTCTTGGTCGACCCCTCTTGCTAATTTCTCTTGCTAGCACCTCATTGGACCTCCCCAGGTTTAGCCAATAAGAATTAAGTAGCATAAGTGATAGCGTTTTGACATGTGTCCCCCTTTCCCCTTTTGGTGAGAGCTTTAAGTAACTAATTAATTCAAATAAACTCTCATTGGACCCCTTTGCCTCCTGGCCAATAGGAATCAGGCAAGCCATTGGGCTGCTGAATGCTCATTGGACCCCTTGGGAGACTGTCCAATAGTCTTCAAGAGAGATTAATTCCTATAGGTTCTTTTATTAAGTGTTTTTAAATTAATTAAACTAGATTTACTCTAGCCTAATTCTCATTGGTCCACCTCCAAGGCCATCCAATAGGATTTGAGTACACCTTGTGGGCATCTGGGCTAGGGAGCTGACATGTATCCCTCATTCCCTTTGTGTAAAAGGAGCTTGTGTGAGTGTGTGTGAGTTTGTCTCTCATCTCCTACTTCTAGGGCTCGCCCCCTCCTATGTAGGGATGCATGAAGACTTTTGAGCACACACAAAGCATCCAATTTCCTAAGCTTTTGACCATTGGACACAACCTTTGAATTTTGGAACCTTAGCATTTTGGAAGTCTTAATGGGCTGAACCTTAGGGTCTTTTAAGCCCATTGTTGCACATTGCTCTTTTGCAGATGGCCCCCCCTTTGGATCCCTATTGTGGCCGGTCTGCCAGCTTAACCAATATTCTAGCTTTTTCTCCCCTGGCACTTCCCCATATTAAATGATCAGTTTAACATGAGAAAATCATTTAGGAGAATTAGATATTAGTTATTATGACAGTAAACAAGTTTTAGTGCAAGGTAGAGCAAGAGAAGCTCCCTTGAAAGTACTTAGACTAGTGAGATTTTGCAACAAAATCAAAATTAATAAGACCATTTTGAAATTAAGATTTTAAAGGAGAAAAAAAAAGACTTAGCAATGTAAGTTCAAAATCTAATTTCCTCACTAAGAGATTGCAACTCGAGACTTGGCCCATGGGTAATGAGTTGAGAGCATCATTGGCTAGTAGGTCCACTATTTTCATAGACAAGGAAGGCATAAACCTTCCTTTCAAATTAATGGTAATTCAATTTTGTGTACGCAAGATGGAACATTTATATATACATATAAACCTATCGCTAAGAGAAAGTGTTTTTTTTTGCCATGGCCATAAAATGTGCCTCGTAAACTCCTAAGAGATGACCTTCTTGTTGATAAACGATCACCACCAGCACCTCAAGTTGACCCTGTACCAAATAAAATGCCGCTTGGTGTAGCCCTCGTAGAGGATCTCGAGTGTGAGAAGAATCTTAGGACCCTACTCATATCTGTGAAACCACGTCCATTTTTGGACACGGATGGTGATGTGCTTACTCAATAAAATAATGGATAATTCAGATGGAAGACTACTTTGCTCTTGTTGGTTACAATTTAGTAGCTTACAGGCTAATGGGGAGAGCCAAGCTAGAAGGACCAAAAGAAACATGGTGGAAGCTCAAGTGCCAATCTTGCCACATTAGGAAGAGAAGGGGTCTAGGAGGGCCTCTTTATTTGGTAGTTTAAGAAAGTCAAACCTTTAGTTTTAAGAAAGTAATCAAAGGATAACTTTTGAATTGAAACAGGCAAAACGACTAGTTTATTTGAATTCAAAATTTTCCCAAAAAAGTGGAGTTTAAAATATGGTAGGTAAAACCATATCATGTAGCATATCTATGGAAAGAGATCAATCCATAGATTGTAGATCTATGATCTCGGTTCAAATCAGAGATCATATGTGGGAGTTATGGAAGGCAAAAAATCATAAAATTGTCCATCTCCTTTTTTTTTGGGGGGGGGGGGAGGCATCCTTTGACCACTCTTACACACCCACCATTCTTGCACACATGGCATACACCTCGTGAAAATGTTAATAACCTCCATATGCTCATGGAAAATAAAGAGGCCCTCCTAGATCCCATTCTCTTCCTAATGAAGTAGCAGAGGTGACCTAGAGTTGGAATAAGTGAAAGCATCATCTCAAGGGATGATATCTTCCCCTAGACTACTCCACCACTAAGATAAATGCGTTTCTTTCTTGCAAGCTGGGGAACAGGTATGTTGAAGCTTACTATGAAGAGTTTGTACAACTTTCACGATATGCTCCTCTTATGATAGCGGAACAAACACTGAGTTGCTTCATCATTGAGCTGGGAGAAGATTTGGCTCCTGAAGTCTCATTGGTGGATGCTCTAATCCGGGCCAAGTCAAAATACAAAAGTATTTTTAAGGGAGTGACCCCAAAAACTAGGAATCATGAACTCTCTTCTTACCCCAATCAACCCTTTTCTTTATATGAATGCCCTTCCAACCACACTGAGAGACAAATTTAGGCCGTAAGAAGGCCAAATTTCCACAAGAAAATAACCCTAGTTTTTTGGCTACCCCTCTTCACTTTCAGAAATGCCCCAATCAAGGGGAGAAATTTAAAAACCTTGGAGACAGAGGAAGAAATTTAACCAAGAAAAACCCCCCGACAACTCTATTTCATACTCAAGGGCCAAACGTAAACCCACCTAGATTAGCAACAATAAACTTTATTTCAGTAAAGGATGAGATAGATGAACAATCCAATGTTTTTGCTACCTTGGATGCTATAATTCCCCATTGTCGAGACTAAGGGAGAGTTTGAGGATGGAGCTAGAACAAATCTTAGACATGGAGCCCAAGCTGCTACAGAGAGTGGTTCATGAGCTTTTGGTGCAATGGAAGGGATTTCCCACTAAAGATTCTTTCCATGAGGCCTAGGAACATATCATTCCTCAATTTCCTCACCTTTTGTAATGTAATTTCTCCTTTTTGTGATCCAATTAATTTTTCCTAGTTAATGAAATCGATAAATGAAAGCTCCGTCTTGTTACGTTTTGTGTCACTCAAGTAATAGCTTTTGTAATACGAGTGTTTTTTATAAATAATATAATAGAAAAATTATTGTTAGTCTTTAAATCTTTAACTCGGATCACTATATGCAATTGTAAAATAAATATATAAATAAATTTAGTTACTTTTGAAATTCTCTTAGGAACTAAAACCTAGAACAAATTTAATTGTATATGTCAAGAGAAATCAGAGAAAAATTTGGTGTGTTATCATACCATCCGTCTCATTGGCATGAGGTGATATGCCAAAATGACCTCTAAGCGGCAAGCTAAAATAGGGATAAAGAAACGAGTTTTACCAAACACCGAGCAAAGTTTTCCGAGCAACCTATAGTCCAAGCGAGTAGTGTGAACAGGAGGGTGGAATGTAGTGTTCGAGAAAAGTGTGCCTCAACTTAGCCTTATAATAGAGAAGGAGAAAATCCACTTGAAAAGTTTAAGAAAATTTAGTTAAGTTTCAAAATATGTAGGTTAAATTTCCTCAATGGATTTACTCGAACACTGGTGGAATGCAAGGATAGGGAACCTCGTCTGAAATCGACTCTCCTTCCACGCACGCCTTTTCGCGGCCTCCACATGTGTTGCCAACTTCCCAGCACACCCGTCTTGCAACTCATCTTCCCCAGCGGTTTGTATTCGGTCGCGTTTCTGTCATGACACATGGATTCCATCTAAATTGCCTTCAATGGTGCATGTCGGCGCATGGGGGGGGGGGCCAGAGAGAGAGAGAGAGAGAGAGAGAGAGAGAGAGAGAGAGAGAGAGAGAGAGAGAGAGAGAGAGAGAGAGAGAGAGAGAGAGAGAGAGAGAGAGAGAGAGAGAGAGAGAGGCTCTCGTCCCCGACGGTTGTATTCGGCAGTGTTTCTATTGTGACACCTACCTACCATCTAACTGCCTTCAAGGGTGCACGTTGGCGTGTGGTGCTAGAGAGAGAGAGAGAGAGAGAGAGAGAGAGAGAGAGAGAGAGAGAGAGAGAGAGAGAGAGAGAGAGAGAGAGAGAGGCTGTTGTGGTGGTTTGTATTCGAAAACTTTTTGCCACAACACTTGACTACCATCTAAACTGCACCATCTAAAGTAACTTTAAGGATGCACGCCGGGGTGCAGTGGTAGAGAGAGAGAAAGAACGGATGAGGCGGCATTGGGCAAGCAGAAGAAGAAGAAATGGAGCAAGGGAAAGCAAAAGGAGAAGATCCAGAATATTATGGTTTTTTTTAATGAGGTTACTTATGATAAGCTTCTTTTTGAGGTTTCAAAGTACAAACTTATTACTCCATCTATCCTCTCAGATCGATTAAGGGTGAATGGGTCACTTTCTCGCAAAGCTATTAGGGACTTAATGGCCATAGGCACCATATTTAGGCTTATAGCTGGTCATCAGTATTCAGGAAAAAAACATTTCTCCAAACATACAAAGTTCATTCCAAGAGGAAATTTTAACAAATTAGGTTATCTTTTTGGTTTTTTGTACTATTTTTCTCTATTTTGGGGCGGAACATCTCCTTTTCCTCTTGCTCTCAACCGGAATTTTTGAAATTGAAAACGATACGATATTAAGCTGAGACACATTTTTCTAAAACATTGCTGCTCATGCAAATCAACAAAATTTTACTAGTTTCTCTATGGAGATTCTAACTTTGTCAGTTTTGAGAGGCAAAGGTTACTGGCGGAATTTTTCTCGAATTTTGAATGGAGATGGTTTTGCCTAAAAAGAGAGAGAAGAAGAAGAGAAATTCAACATCGCAGGAAACTATCCCAAGAGACCTTAAATATCTATCCGATGAGGAGAGTTGAACTCAATACTTGTTATTCAAGTGGGAAATGGCATAACCAATCTACCATAGTTGGGTGATTGAAAAGTTATTCCATTTTCCTTTATTTATTAGCGCCCCCCCTTCCCCCCCGCCCGCCCCCCTGTGAGAAGAAGAGAATTTTAACGTCGTAGGAAACTATCCCAAGAGACCTTAAATATCTATCCGACGAGGAGAGTTGAACCTTCCCTTGAACTGTCGTAAAGTGCCAACGAGAGAGAGAGAGAGAGAGAGAGAGAGAGAGAGAGAGAGAGAGAGAGAGAGAGAGAGAGAGAGAGAGAGAGAGAGAGAGAGAGAGAGAGAGAGAGAGAGAGAGAGAGAGAGAGAGAGAGAGAGAGAGAGAACCTTGCCTTGAATCAGTGCTCGAAAAAACCTAGGTTTAGTGTAATCCCACCTACAAATTTTGAAATTTACCTCTAAATTTTATATTTGAAGATGAGAAAACCTACAAAATTTTGAAAAAAATAGTGTCATTCGGTGTAAAATTTTCAAATTTTATCAATTTAAATTTCATCTCTGTTGTTCCACATACGAAGCCTGTAGGTCTGCCAAGTTTTTGGAAAAAAGATTTTTTCGAGCACTGCCGCTGCACTGCCTTGAATTGTTGCAAAGTACGTGCGTCGGCGCGCGGTGCTAGAGAGAGAGAGAGAGAGAGAGAGAGAGAGAGAGAGAGAGAGAGAGAGAGAGAGAGAGAGAGAGAGAGAGAGAGAGATAGAGAGAGAGAGAGAGAGAGAGAGAGAGAGAGAGAGAGAGAGAGAGAGAGAGAGAGAGAGAGAGAGAGAGAGAGAGAGAGAGAGAGAGAGCACACGTGATAGCGGCGGTGTAGAGCCCTGTCAGAAGCGATTCTAAAGGAGTTAGAGTTAGAGCGGCTTCCCATTGAGCGGTGAAAAGCCCCGCCATTGGCTGTGGCACTTGCAACAACCTAGACGTAGGCAGCTACTACGAATTCAGATAGAAGAAATCCCAGCCACAGTCATTCAGAAAGGAACTCCACTCTCCTGAGCATGCCTGCACCTTCTTGCACCTCTTTGGGTGGCTCTCTCTCGCCATTGTTTGTGTCTATGTGCACAAAACTCATGCACCTACATCTCTCCTTCCTTGAAGTCACTCACCTGCATCAACTCCCTTTTTTGTGTGCCCAAAACTCTACTATACTACATCTCCCTTTCCTTCAACAGCCTACAATTATTACCTCCCACTATTCTTCTCTTTGCAGATCTCTGCACCTTTCCTGGCCGGATGCATGTGGCAATACACTGCCCCATACTGAACATGCCTTGGCCGCATAGTGACTTTCATCCAAGCCAGCTACAATGCATGAACCTATAACTGTCAGCACCTTGGGCTTGACACTCGTGGAAGTGAACCTAGCACTGCAGCATTGGCTTTCTACGCGGAATTCCATCGTCTTTTCCTTGTAGTAATTAAGCCATGAAGCAATTGACTTAATGGAGGAGGATCTAGCATATGTGGCAATGTATTGCATTAATTGCATCACAGCTTGTGTCCATGGCATGTGATGTTGAAAGAACGCATCGGTTGGAATATGGCATGCGAAGCCACGTAGCAACCACTTTTGGCACACATTCTTCCGCTTCAGAGAGGGGGATGACCTGAGGTTTGAGGAGACCCTAAGAGTTCCGAGAGCTTGCTTCTACCATGTTTGTGCTCTAGTGTCGAAGGAGTTGCAACAAGGAGCAATCCCTCAACAAATTTGAGAAGCTGTTCCAACACGTTCCTTGTCTGTGCGCAAGAAGATGGCAATATCGCTACATTTGTTGGGTGTAGGGGGTCCACTGCACAACATGGCAAACCATTATGGTGTTGGGCAATCCACGGTGTGTCAAATGCTACGTCAGTTTGTGTCTGCACTATTGGAACACAAACACTCAATCATATGTGGGCGTAGGACTCCACAAGGTTGGCAGGCTCTCAAGGACGACTTTGAGGAGAAACATGGGCCACAATCCTTTAGCAGACCCAAAACGTCTGGATTTTGTGGCCTTTGTTGCCGCAACGAGCTACTATCATCAGGCATTCCTAAGTTGAGGAAGCTGCCTTTGACAGATCACGACCTCTTGGTGTTGGAAATTGGAATCATGGGTGACTTTGTACTTTGATTGTTCAAGAACTTTTTGTCTTGCTTATATAAGTATTGGTGCGATTTGTTTTTAAAAAAAGAGACGCAGAGAGAGGGAGGGAGAAATTGAGTGTGTGTACGTGTGTGCGTGTGTTTTCTCATGTGCCTTGAGCTGACTTTAAGGGCGCACACCGACACATGGTGCTAGAGAGAGAGAGAGAGAGAGAGAGAGAGAGAGAGAGAGAGAGAGAGAGAGAGAGAGAGAGAGAGAGAGAGAGAGAGAGAGAGAGAGAGAGAGAGAGAGAGAGAGTCCAACATGACACTCAAAGAAGCGCAACAATATGCTGGTGACTTGCCAAGATGTATGCCAAATGTGGATCCACCTAGAAGATTTTGAAAGATTTACACTATCATGCAGATTATTTATTCCCATAGTGATCATGATAACACAATCTCAAAAACGGTGAGCTTTGAAGGTAGGAGGTGTTATGGTTTTGGAATGATATCAAGCTTCATGAAGAATATACACTAGCTTCATGAAGGTGGTGCAAGTGGTGAATCCTAAGGGGCACAGGGCAAAGAATAAACAATCCAAAGGGGCACAATTGGCACAAAGGGTGAAGAATCCTAAGGAGCATAGGTCGTAAGAGACGGAAGAATCCAAAGGGATACAAATTGAGTCCATAGCTATATCTCCTAGCAGATGGTGTCTCTTGCTAGTGTTAGCAGATGGGAAAGCACTATGTGCATGGCTACATCACAACAAATAAGGGGGGTGCCCCACAATCACTGTGATGGTCCCCTCTCTTTGCAACTAGCCTATGGATGAACTACTCCTGCAAATATGATGAAGGCATCAAACGAAAGCTTGATGCAAATCAAAGATTGTTTACCTACTCTACACACATGGTCAAGTTGTGCATCTTGAGTCCTTGATCAACCTCCAAATTGGAGGAAAGTTCAAGCTAAAAGTAGACACCTACGAGTTGGAATTACAACATTCTAGCTAGATTTTGAGCATGGTTTGAAGAATGAGAAAACTAAGAAATGCTTCAAATTTTGACCTAGGAGTCGATTAGTTTTTAGTATGTCCTTATTTCTTCAATTACAAAAGTGTGTTTTTAGCAAGCCCTGGCTGGGACACCATCTGAAAACACTGTTATCGGTATGTGTCCATGCAATTTTTTGTTGAGAGAGTCATGTTCAAGAAAGTCGGTTGTTCTCTTTTGGTTAAACCATTCAACTTCCTCCTTATAAACATGCAAACCAGAAGTACAAGTAAAAATTTACAAATTTATAGGATTTTGGAGCTATTTTATATATATTTTATCGATTTTTATTCCCTTTTCAAATGTTTGTAGTCTAGTAATCTTGATTTTCAATCTGCTCAAGGTTAAGATGAGGCAGACCTTTCCCAAACATGGACCCAATTGAGGCGTGACATTGGAGGTAGGAGGACTATCGGCCTTTCTAGCCCTTGCACACAAATGCACCTAGCTAAGTTTGCAAACATCTGGCATTTGTGTACGAGGGCTACAAAGGCCAATATTCTCCCTACCTCCAATGTCAAACCTAGCTAGCTAAGCAAAGACAAGACAATAGAAGCACATGATGTTGCCATACTTCACAATGTGGGGAATAGTAGGGGGAGGAATAATGGCTTCTTGTGACAAAATTACTCACCCTATTAGTAGAGGCAACAATCTTGCGCCCATACCAAACCTAGTTGTGCCAATCCAGTAGAAAGTTATGATGTTGAAAAAAATAGAAAAACTAAGAGAATGAGGAGCTCTTTTTTATAGAAAAATTTGTCAAAGCCGTTTTGTTTTTGTTAGTGTGGATCTAGCCTTGTGTTTTAATACTAAGTTTTTTCTTTATAGCTATTTTCCATGGGCCGTACATTTGTAACTACACCTAAAATAGGAAAAGTTATTCTTTTTTATGGGAGCATTCTACCACTACTCTAAGAAAGAGGTTTCTAGCTTTACACAATTCAAATTGGTCTAGAATTGAGAAAGAGGTTTCTGGAATGGACACAATTAAAAGTGTTTTTAAGACTCATGCTTGTGCAAACTTGCTAGTATCTTTAAAATTGTTTATTTTAGTCCTTATGCTATTATAGTTCATAGCAAAGATTTCTATTTTACAGCCATCACTAGCTCATTAGACCTGCATATTAGAGGACTTGCAACTCATAGACAATCGTCCTAAAGTTGCATACATTATAATAGCACTATATATCTTTCTATTGATATGTCACAAAATTTCAATTTTGGGCATTGCTAGCTTCGTATCTACTTATTAGTGATTGTGTAATATATATAAGTGATTATGTAATATATAAGCTACAACAGAATATTGAAATCATGGGAAAAATAACACCTCTACCTGCTCCCTTGGTTTGTGTGCTAAAAATTAAGAGAGCTCCTTGATTTTTTGCTATTGTAGCTTGCTCTTTTGCTCGGTTTAGAGATTGCTTGGAAAATCTTGCTCGGAGTTAGGGATCCTTTTAAAGAAATATCTTGTGGTGAGGAAGGAATGTGCAGGAAAAAAGACATGATCAAAGAACCCATGATGTATTGACCTCAATACGAAGTAATTTTGAGGTCCCAAATCCATAGCTTTAATAACCATAGCTAAGAAAACATTATTGTGAAAGTGATCTCGACCCCAAACTGTCACCCTTGTTATGCCGCAAAACATCCACCATTTGGTTTGTGCTTCTGAAGTTTCCAAGTGAGGACTGAGAAAGCACTCATATCGCTTCACAAAATTTCTCCTTACAGATTCACTTGTTTGTTGAAGACGAGAAATGGCCAAGAATAAAACCAGCTTTTGTCATTGATCCATAAAGTAACGTAATGAGCAAAATGATACCCTAAAGCATTAAAATAGATAATCCTAAGAAGCTCTTGGCAAGAAGATGAAAATAAAATAAGATGGAGATAAGATTATTGTGAGAGACAATGATAGATTGTGCCTTATATAGATGAGAAAAGTACAAAGAATAAGTTAGCGCAACCTAGAATTTAAAGGTGTATCTTGAGGATGAAGATTTATGGCTTTCCTTTATTGTTCTTAACTAAAGAGAGCTCTTTCTTTTTGTCGGGGAGTTTGTAAGAGCCTCCTCCTAGCCCTTACTCTTGACCAATGCATCTAAGCCATCGACTCAAAGAAAAAAAAAAAAAAAAAACTCGAGAATAGTTCATGTAAATTCGGGCTAAATCAAAACACCAAGGTTTACTCACAAGAAACCTTAGATTTTATACCATGGAAACATGGACATAACCGATGCATGAGAAAATAGATTTCCATATCAAGAAAATTGGCACAAAGAAAAAGATAAGATAAGATAAGAAAAAGGAACATAAGGATAAGGTGAATAAGTAACTTGTTGAAGAAGTTTCAAAAAGGTGGATAAGTTATCAAGATAAGTAAAAGGAACTTATCGATAAGGAAGATAAGCTATCAAGATAAGTGAAAGACCTTATCTAAAATGTGCATAAAAAGAGAGCTTCTCTTCTCATTTTACACTTCTTCCCTCTTTTTTTTAAAAAGGATGCACACTATAGAGAAAGCTTCGAGAATCCCTAGCCAAAGCCTCTTGCAACCCACAACTCCTAACACATTTCCTACACACACCCTCTCTCCAAGAGAAGCCATGGCCAAAGCCATAACTACACTTGTAGCAGCTTGATCTTCTTCTTCTCATTACACTCTTCCTCTCTTATCTCCTAACCCCCAAGCTTTCCGTAGTTTGAATCTTCCTTGTCTCAGTCCATTCTCTCATTCCAAGTAGTGCAATTGGTGGTGTTCAAGTGAAGGTGAAGAGGGAGAGAGAGCCGACTACGTCAACACACTTCTTGTATAATCGCCCAAAGCCAGGAGAAGACTCCACTGTACATACTCCAAAGTAAGGTTTTCTTGCCATCTTCATTCTATTGCATATCTAAAACAATTGGGTTATTTTTCATTCTAAGTTTATTCATGCTTAATGTCTCATGTTTTCATAAACAAACTTTCCTCTTACTTAAAAGAAAAATTATTACATTTTTTTGTTACCTAACAACGTTGCGACCCACTAACTATGATGTTATTTCAAGTTCTTTAAAGTATCAGGCTAATATGACCTAGAGAAAATAGAAAACACTCTCTTTATCCATAGATGCCTTGAGATCATACTTATCTAAATAGTATGTATGATGAATGGTGACTAATATCTATACTTATCCCTTAAACCCCCACAAAATTTTCTTATTGAATTCTCCTTTTCTCTAACCCAAACAACTTAAATGACACCCTAAATCAAAGGCAATTAAGTATTGGAAACTTTTTTGTGTTAAACTGGGAACTAACCTTATTTTCCCAAAAGAGGCATTATAAAGTCTCCAAAATAAATACTCTTATGAAAGGCTTACAAATTTTTCTTTGATTATATATTCAAGTTAAATGAAAAAATAGAATCTCTTTTTTCCTCTCTATAAATTATGTGATATAATTAAGTTAATATCTAATTTTCTTCAAAAAGAAGTAAAGTTTTGAAGGGTAATTTATCATAATCAAAAGAGTTTTCTTTGAAAGAGGATTTTCCTTGAAACAAGTAAGATTATCTACCCTTGTCAATTGGAGAATCCCAAATTTCTAAGCCTCTCCTAGCTACGTCATTATTCCTCTCCACTGTAGATGAGGTAAGCTTATATCCCATCTTAAAGAAGAATTTGTTTATCATTCAAACTCCATTGCATGAGCATTTTTCACTACACTATCATATCCACTCCTAAGAACTTTGCATTTTACTTTTACACTATCATTCATTGAAGAGTTCTACTCATGCATAATCAATCATCTACTCCTACACAATCTAACAAAGGAAGCATTACCATTATTTGCCTTTAGATCACAAGTTGGTGCACTCTAAATTTTTTTATTTACAACTCATGTTTTACACTAAAGCAAAGGTCGTTGTAGAGAGCATATGCATTGTTCATTTCAAGTTTGTTTTGTAATTACAAGAGGGGGGAGGAGGGGGAGTTAAGGGACAGTTTCACAAAAGTGACAATCGTGTTTCTTGAACATAAAAATCCCACCACTTCCATGGAGATGCTCAATGGATTGCAAATGATGCAAAGAAAACAAATAAGATTCGCCTAAGACAGGGTTAACTTAAAATTTACATTGAGACAAAACCTTACTTCCCAAGAGACTCGTTGTTTTCTTAAGGTCTTGTTTGAGTAAACAATAAAAGGAGATAGAAACTAAGGGACTATAACTCAATGAACCTAATTTAAATTTCAATGAGGATTAAAAATTTATCGAGAAGATT
The DNA here is from genome assembly GCF_014529385.1 of Adiantum capillus-veneris. NCBI lineage: Eukaryota > Viridiplantae > Streptophyta > Polypodiopsida > Polypodiales > Pteridaceae > Adiantum > Adiantum capillus-veneris. Next base: position 120,597,617 of record NC_140943.1, read on the forward strand.
TGATGTGGATAGCCCTAGCATTACATAGAAGTTTTAAGTGTAAAATTTTTCTTACATATGTGAAAAAGGCCGGCGCATTTGTTTACCTATGGGATGCAATAGGGTATGGTCCTTTCTAGCCAGGACTAATAATCGTTGGTCTATATTTTGGGCTTAGGTTCATTCAATGCCTTGGAATTAGGATTGGATGGTAGTGAGTCCTAGTCGAGTGGGAGGACCCGTGAATGCATTAAAAAATCAGCCTAGTCTAGGTAGGCCTGATGTTGATGGAAAAATGAGGAAGGAAAACAGATCCAAGAAGGAAGAAAGGTGTGATTTAATTAAGTTCTAATTGTTTGGTAAAAAAGAACCTTGGAAAGGCTAGGATACTAAATGGCCTAGTTCTCATCAATTGGAACTTTTTTTTTCTTCTCAAAATGTTTATCTAAAATGAGCTTAAGGTAGATTAATTCACAAGCCTTTCCCAAAGAAGATAATAAAAAATAAAAATTTAAAATTATATAAATGCATTGCCACCACACGTAGCAGAGGAGATAGGATACCCGAGTTCAGGGACGAGGATAGGGATATACCTGAAGAAGTATATGTGATTTCTAGAAGGATAACTAGAAAACTTTAATAAAACTAAAGAAAAAAGGAATTAAAATATTCTAAAAGAGAAAAAAGGTGGAAACGACCTAATAAATGCACACTCTCAAGGGTGTGCAATAGTTTGCATGTTTCTTTCAAATGCTTGAAATGTATTTTGTGGTTGATTTGATTGGAATTCGGTTTTCATAGTATCATAGTACCACCTTGGGAATATGCATTTACCAAACGGTTATGTGGGAGGGTGGATTTCAGACGGTTATATTATTGGCTGGAAAGTTGATTTAAATTTTGATGTTGTATGTTAAGTTAAGAATGGGGAAAGAGATTTTGATTTACGGAGTAGGAATCAAACATGGGAACATGGGATAGGAGTAGTTGGCAATAGCCAACACCTTAGGACAACGCATCAACGGGTGTGCTCAACCATGCTTTGGAAAAAAAAAAAATGTAAGTGCATCTAGCTAGTCATTTTTGGTACAATCGAATGTTCCTACATTACCATTAGAAGCACCAATAAAATCACTACAAGTTCAGAATCAGCGCAAAGATGCACATGCACCTGAAAAGCCTAAAATTGACCCTTTGAACAACAAATTTCTGCATGAATTTGGTCAAAGTGTCCAATTATTACCGAAGTTCAAAAAGAGTGTTAGGTTTGCAAGTGATTTTGCATCCACTGCTACTAGTGTGCAAGCATTCACAAGTCTAAGGGACACATCAAAGTGAATTTTGTTAGCATTATATGGTATATTTAATTCATATGCACACTATGTAGACCGAGAAGGGAAACTATACAAAAAGGATCAACTAGTGTTTGAACGGCCCACATACCAGCCTATAGAATTGTGCCCAGTGATAGATAATGAAGGATGGTTCATCTCAAAGGAAAGAATAGATTATAGACCATCCTCTCTAGAGCTAAATGATATTACCCGAGTGAACCTAAAAATATGTTCAGAGGCAAACTCTCTCCCAAGCTTCGACGTTGTGACCAAACGAGCATGTACTTTGACCAAAACAGTCGTATATATAAATGAGAGTCTAAGATCTATGATACCTTGGGTCCTAAAATTGGAGAATCTCATATCATAGGAGACCCATGGGATACATAGTAAAAGAAAATTTATTGAAACTAAAAAAAAATACTTATGCCTGTCTTCATCCACATATTGCATATTCTAGTGTCCCATACCACTAGAATAAGCAGTAGATGTCATACCTTGATGAATCATGATACCATTGGTCACACTCATCATATAGTAAATCTATTCTCATCAATCTCAAATTCAATTTCATAAACACTATTGCGACAAAAAATCATCGTATACCGAATCCAAATCTATCGTCAAATCCAAATATAATCCAACATATACTCGGGTAACAAAATCATACTAAGGACAGTGGTGGCTAGCCACTACAACATGATCCTGTGATCGGTGTTGCTCAAATCGGTGAATGTACACCAATAAGATGTGCTTCCAAAATCGGCAAATCTTCATTTGGTATTGTTTATAAATCGTGAATCTATAGTTTGTTGTTGTGCCCATGAGATTTACTAACCCCTTCTATTGCATTCACGTGATAGTAACATAAAATTAAGTGACCCCCTCGAGAGGTTTTGTCTCTACAATAGTTTCAAGTTAACCTCGTCTTGGGTGAATCATTTTTGTTTTCTTTACATCATTTTTCATCCATGGAACATCTCCATAGAATTAGTGGGATTTTTATGTTGACACAACATGGTCGTCACTTTCATGAAGCTATACCCTTACTCCTTCCCCTTTTGTAATTACAAAACAACCTTGAAAGTATACAAACTTGAAATGAACAATGCATATTCTCTCTACAATGACATTTGCTTTAGTGTGAACGATGAGTTGTAAATGAAAAACTTTAGAGTGCACCAAATTGTAATCTTTAGATAAATAATCGTAAAACTCCCTTTGCTATATTGTGCAAGAGTAGATGATTAATTATGCAAGAGTAGAAAACTTCAATGAATGGTAGTAAAGTAAAATGTGACATTCCTAGAGTGGTCATGCTAGTGTAGTAAAAAATGCTCATGCAAAGGAGTATGAGTGATTGACAAATTCTTCTTTAAGATGGGATTTAGGCTTACCTCTTCTAGTATGGAGAGACTAATACATAGCTAGAAGAGACTTAGAGATTTGGGAATTTTCAATTTACAAGGGGGGGATAACATTACTTGTCCAAGGGAAATCCTCTTTCAAAGAAAACTCCTTTGATTATGATAAAATTACCCTTCAAAATTCAATTTCATCTTGAGAAAATTAGATATTAATTTAATTATATTACATACTTTATCGAGAAGAAAAAAGAGATTCTGTTTCTTCATTTAACTTGAATACATAATCAAAGAAAAATTTGTGAGCCTTTCATGAGAGCATTTCTTTTGGATTTTTTTTTTCAACACACCAGAGGACCCACAGGGGGAGGTGCAGATCCCTTCCAAATATTAACCGTGTCACATGGTCAAGCAAAGAAGGTGTACGATCGGGCAAGAGCCATGCATAGGCATCACCATGGCCACCTAATTTATGCACCAAGTGCTAGGGACTTCTTTTAGAGAACTTATAATGTCTCTTTTGAGAAAATAAGGTTAGTTTCAAGTTTAATGCAAAAAAGTTTCTGATGCTTAATCGCCTTTTATTTATGGTGGCATTTAGGCATTTAAGGCATTTAGGTTGGAGTAGCTTAGAAGTCAATAAGAAACTTTTGATGGGGTTTAGGGGATAAGTATAGTCACCATTCATCATACATACTATTTAGATAAGTATGATCTCTAAGCATCTATGCCATAAAGAGATTGCTTTATATTTTCTCTAGGCCATATTAGCTTGGTACTCTCAAGAACTTGAAATAATGGAACTTGAAATAACATCATAGTTAGTGGTTAGTAGCGTTGTTAGTTAACAAGAAAAAATAATAATTTATTCTTCTAAATAAGATGAAAGATTTATTATGGAAACATGAGAGCTTAAGTATTATTTAACTTAGAATGAAAAATAACCCAATTTTTTAAAGATGTGCAATAGCTTGAAAATGACAAAAAAATTGTACCTTGGAGTATGTATAGTAGAGTCTTCTCTTGGCTTTGGGGGATTATTGAAAAAGTGTGTTGACGTACTTGACTCTCTCTCCCTCTTCACCTTCACTTGAAGACCACCAATTGCACTACTTGGAATGAGATAATGGAATGAGATAAGGAACATTCAAGCTATAGAAATCTTGGGGGTTAGGAGAGAGGAGAGGGAGAGTGTAATGAGAAGAAGAAGATCAAGTTATGGCAAGCTTAGTTATGGATTTGACCATGGCTTCTCTTGGAGAGGAGATGTGTGTAGGAGATATGTATAGGAGGTGTGTGTAGGAGATTGGTATTGCAAGAGGCTTGCTATGGCTTCTCCAAGCTTCTCTACAACTTACTTTCTAGTGTGAATCCTAAAAATGGAGGAGAGAGTGTAAAATGAGAAGAGAAGCCCTTTTTTAATGCATATTTTAGATAAGTACCTTCACTTATCTTAATAGCTTATCTTTCTTATCGATAATTTCTTTTTACTTATTTGATAACTTATCCCCCTTTTCAAAACTTCTTCAACAAGATACTTATTCACCTTATTCATATCTTTGTTTTTCCTTATCTTATCTTTTTCTTTATGCTAATTTCTTGAAATGAAAAGCTAATTTCTCATGCATTGGTTATGTCCATGTTTCCATGGTATAAAATTTAAAATTTCTCGTGAGTAAACCTTGGTGCTTTGGTATTTACCTGAACTATTCTCTCAATTTTTATTTTTTATTTTTTTTCTTGAGTCCGTGTCTTAGATGCATTGGTCAAGAGTAAGGGATAGGAGAAGGTCCTTGTAGATTCCCCAACAAAAAGAACTCAAAACAATAAAGGAAGGCGATAAATCTTCATCCACAAGTTACGCCTTTAACTTCTAGGTTACTCTAATTCATTCTTTGTAGTTTGCTCATCTATATAAGGTGAAATCTATCCTTGTCTCTCTTAGTAATCTTAACTCAATCTTTGTCTTTTCTTTCCATCTAGGATTATCTCTTTTAGTGCTTTTGGGTGTCTCTTTGCTCATTATGTTACTTTACGGATTGGTGGCAGGAGTTGGTTTTATCTATGGCCATTCCTCATCTTCAACAAGCAAGTGAATCTATAAGGAGAAATTTTGTAAAGTGATATAAGAGTTTGGTCTTTTCTCACTTGGGAACTTCAATAGCACAAACAAAATGGTGGATATTTCATGGCATAACAAGGGTGAAAATTTGGGGTTGGGATAACTTTCGCAACAATGTGCACTTGGCTATGGTTATTGAAGCTATGGATTTGGGACCTTGATATTATCACGCACTGAGGTCAATGCATTGTGGATTCTCTGAGCAAGTCTTTTTGCTTACAGAGTTCCTTCCTCATGATAGGATATTGCTTTATGCCCATTTTAGCCTTGCCTCTTGAGGTCCTTTTGGCATATCACCTCATGCCAATGAGGCGGATGGTATGATAACACAACAAATTATATTTCAATAAATGGGTTACCTTATATGTGACGTACTTGTGATAGTTGCTTTTGTGATCATGTGATGGATGCGCTTATTGACCTGTAGAAAACATCTATCTTTGTTATATCTCTTAAAAAATTCATCGTATATTAAGATATGGGATCTTGTCTTGAGTCCTTCTTTCTCTAATTTCTATTGACATATACAATTAAATTTGTTCTAGGTTTTCTATATATAGTATTTGTAGAAGTCCCTAAGAGAATTTCAAACGTAACTAAATTTATATATATATTTATTTTACAATTCCATACAGTGACCCGAGTTAAAGATTTAAGGATAACACTAATCTTGCTATTATATTATTTATAAAGAAACACTCGTATTACAAAAGGTAGCAAGACTGAGCTTGCATTCATGAATTTCATCGACTAGGAAAAATTAATAGGATCACAAAAAAGGAGAAAACATATTACAAAAGGTGAGGAAATTGAGGAATAATTATATGTTTCTAGTCCTCATGTAAGAAATCATGAGATTTAACATTAATTTCTATTTATAGTAATTAATTTTTAACTTAAAATAGGATTTTTGATCTATTATAGTTACTTAAACTAATTAACTAATTATGTCATAATTATCACATCTACATGATGGTGTTTCCTAGCTTTGGTAACTACCTTGTAATTGTCCAAGTTAGTTATCTAATTTTCCCTTTTAAATTATAATTAAGATCAGTCTATTTTGGCTTGATTAAATAGCTAGATTACCTTTATGATCATAAGATAATTATCACCATCTACTAATGATGCTTAATAACTTTGGTAATTATCTTATAATTATCTAACTTGATAAACTAATTTCTCCCTTTTATTTTTTGCTAAAATGAGTCTATTTTAGCTTAATTAAATATCTAAATTACATTTTTGGTTGAAAAAAATTATTACAACTTAATTATGATGTTTTATAGCTATAATATTTATCATATGATTATTTAACTTGATTAGCTAATTTTCTTCTTTTATTTTTAGCTAAAATCAGTTTGTTTTGGCTTAATTAAATAGTTAGATTATCTTTTTGGTCAAAAGATAATTATTATAGCCTACATATAATTTTTTCTAGCTCTGATAATTATCTTATAACTATCTAGCTTAATTACCTAATTTTTCTCTTTTATTTTCAGCTAAAATTAGTCTATTTTGGCTTTATTAAATAGCTAGATTGATTTTTTGATCATAAGCTAATTACCACAAATTATAATTGATGTTTACTAACTCTAATAATTATCTTGTGATTTGTTTAGTTGTTTTACTAAGTTTCCCATTTGTTTTATAGATAAAAACAAATAATTTCTATCTAAATAATTACAAAAATGAATCAAAAAATTATTATTTAATTTTCTTAGCTTATTAAACAATATGATTAAGCTCTAACAGTTATCTTATAACTAACTAAGCTTGTTTAATATAATTTTCTTTAATTAAAGTCAAAATTAGTCAATCTCAGTCCTAATTAGGATTAATTATTAAGTAGATTATCAATCTTTAATTAGATTAAGTAATCAACTAATAAATATAATATAATAGAGTATCTAATAATAGAGAATAGTTTAATCTTATTTAATTAATAGATTGATTTAAAAAATAGATATAAATGGCTAATTAAATGAGATTAGCATAATTACCTCGCTTAATCACTTAGACTTTGCTCTCTTACTAGTAAGGTACCTCATATCTCTATTCAACCAATCCGTTTTCTATATACACTATATCTTCTAGTGTGCTATCTTGGTGTACTTTTGTGTGTTATCTTGTAGTTTTGTGAGCTCCAAAGAAATTGAAATAGATGCCATCCTTGCTACTCATTCGCTTGTGGTGGAAACCGTGTGTGCCATTGGAGATGCATTTCCTCAATCCGTTCTTCTTAGTCAAGTCCACCTCTTGGTTCATATGGTTGAGGAGATTTTGTCAACTGTGGACCCAGCCAAAGGCATGCATGGCCAAAGAATGGATCGTGCAAGAGGCATTTTTTTACATTTTGGAATATTAAGCACAAATTAATCCCTCAATGCCTCGCATATGGTCATATGAGGAGGATGTAAGGATGAATCCACACTTACTAAGTGGAAAGGAAAAATTATTTAACATGGATATGGATCTTCACCGAGTCATCAAAAACTTTTGCATCCTCAATGACCAAGTGGGCGGACTTGTGGAAAATGGCAAAGAAAGAGCATTTGCAAGAGAGGGAAGCATGGAAGCAAGCTCATAAATGTAAGGTGTGAGCTTTGTTCTATGGTGGTGTGTATTTCCTCTATCCTACAGGGATGCATATGTGGCATAGAACCATGTGGTAGCATGTGGAAAAGGTACTCCAGAGTGTGGGTACCCATGGGGGTCATTACTAGAGGGTGTGGACTCACATAGAGTTAGTTAATGGACCACTAAAGTGGCTTGAAAGGTCACCCATGAGTTTGCAAGTTGTATGGGCTGATTTGGAGCCTTTGTATGCTGTCATCAGTGATGCCAGATGAGATGCCTTTGCCAACTCTATATAATGAGCTCTTTGTACACACTTTTATGTCGAATCAATCAATCTAGTTTTGCCTACACTCTACTCTATCTCCATTGCATACTCTATTGTTTATTTAACATTGTCATTAGCATGTATTAACACCATGAATGCTTCTCAATCTAATCCACCTTGATCCTACAAGTGGTATCAGAGCTTGGTAAGCATTCCAACAATTGAAGTAGAGATTGATTTCTGCTCCAATTTTAAAAGCTCTTGATTGGAAGAAGATATTTCATGTCCACTTGACGCATCGACATATGCGATTGGATGCATCTTAGCACAGCTTGAGGAGAACATGGATTTTCTTATCTGTTACTCCAATTGATAACTTAATAGTGCGGAAATAAATTACATGACCATAGAAAAAGAAGGATTAGGAATGATCTACGTCATGAAAAAGTTTAGTCACTACCTTCTTGCAAATAAATTTATATTCTTTGTGGATCATCAAACACTATCATACGTGGTGAACAAACCATGCAATACAGGACATATTGTTTGATGGTTTATCATATTGTTGTAGTTTGATTTCATCGCAGTACTAAAAAAGGGAACTACACGTCAGAGGATTGATCACTTGTTTAGATCGACTCGTGGGGAAGCACCTTAAGGAGTTGACGATGACCTACCCAACTCATATCTATTCAATACATGAGACGGTACTGAGGTGGAGCAAACATGTCATATCTTTTCTCACCCTTGGTTCATTGTAGATTGAAAGATAGCTATCAGCCAATGAGTAGACACAAGCACTTGTGTTGATACTAGAAGGTTATGTAAGCAAGAAAATGAGGACTATTGAGGCTGTATATATAACCAATAGAAAAGAATGTGTACTTGAGTCAAGCTCATGTGCAACCAACAAAGTTTCACAATGAAACAAGGTAAACATTTCAACGATTGATGAGACTTAAAGTTTATTGGCCTAATATACAATAGAGTGTTCATGACTATATTAGTTCATGTGACGTTTGTGCAAGCCAGGCACATGTAGAACATGCAACACTTGAGAGATACCCCTCCCTAGGGTCTATGCACAAAATACACAATCTACACTTTTATACAATTTTCAATATATAATTTCAATATACATCAGAGTTTGGAGTACATCAGAGTTTGAAAGCATTTGCATAGGAGAGAAGTTCTCAACGCGCGACCTAGCATGGAGCTTAGGCCATGATCCAAATTGTATCCAGAGGCACTTATCGATTAGTACTACCTCTGAATGGGTGATATGAATGAAAGCGTACTGAGGAAAAATAACACTGTTGAGGGTGAATATATGTGTACACCGTATTGCGGGAATAGAGAAAGAGAGAGAATAGTGGAGGGTGAAATAGAGTGTGCAAAGACACATGAGAATGACAAAAGAGAATCTTTAAATGCCTCATCTAAATGAAACAGGCAACCATGTATTAATGCAATAACAAAATCTAGGTATACCACAACATCAAAAATATAACAAAATGACTAGCAGAGCATTTTACCCTGTGTAAGGATTGACCAGTCCACACATCCACTTCCGCTCTACTGCGGATAGAGAAAATTTCACTTCGCCAGGAGAAAGCCAAAACACCTCCAACCTACCTAAGCCAGACATAGGCTAAGGCCACTTCGCCTCCCTCCATGAACCCAAACTCCGAAAGAATCCCAAATATCAACAGATGGTAGGGTATCAACACCAACCATACGAGTTTAGCCGTCACACCTCTTCAATGTCCAACATCTTTGTTTAGGCAAACCCAAGACAAGATCTCCGACACGTTAGCCATGTAGGTCGTTCAACTCTCGACGTACTAATCGTGTAGATGAGTCTAGCAAAAAAAAAAAAAACTAGGCAACATCTCCGATCCAGCAAAGCCCCAAGTCAACGATCCTTTTATATAAGGCTAAGCGACGTAGGTGATCCTAATCTTGTATCAATGTTTCCATGAGAAACATAACACATGAGTCCAATCACAATAGCGCTATCCATATGCAAAAACAATATTTTCCAAATAGTCAGATTGTAGAGGGTCTTTACCCTTACACGTTCACCATAAACCATCAAAATCACTGCATGATCCAATCCAAAATCATAAACCATAATCCAATGACATCACATGGATGAGCACTCCACCCAATTCAGTGTGATGCGCATCCATCCCTGTAGAAATCACTTTAGCACATAACATAACTGCAAAAATTTTGGTAGCATAACTATATTAAAAAAAAAACAAAGACACACCAGCTTCCACAATCAAAATCACAACCATAATCCATGAGGGATCTCAGCCCTTGACCATAAACCATATTCCATATACTGAACCAACTTTCACACTTAGAGTTTGACATATCCATTGTTATCAAACCGAGCCCACACACACGGCCCTTAAGACATGAACCTTTAATGCATAAAATAAGTCTAACCAGCAACTAAACTGATATCAAAATCCTATTTTGAAAATATCCAATCATGCATAAGTGATGCACCATATTTGTACTTCCCCCCTCTAGCACATAGAGCTAGTTTTGACCTAGAAAGGTGAAAAGCAATGATATACATGCACATGAGGCATCCACATCTATCCATGAGGTTTCATACATCATATGATATCATTCCATCAACATAAACATGATGCAAAACAACTCCAACACTTAAGTCGACCATAAATCATAACTTCACATATATGCGAAAATCAACTTTTTGTCATTTTTGGGTGCATGCATAACACACAAATGAAAGTGTTTGACCTAAATAGACTAATACATTATCACATCACTTTGCCCATATGGTACTTATGGAACAAACAATAGCACAAAAAGAAAGCCACTTTGTTCATATCTGCCCGTACTGTTCTGAGTGACTAACCATATATCCTCATATAAGTTTATGGACATCTAACACTTAAAAAAAACTCACAAAAACAAACCATAAATTATATATAAACAGCTCGATCAACTCACGACGTCATATGGTACTCCTGTTAGGTAGCACCCCTACACGCGTAGGTAAACCCGATTATGGAATAGTTAATAACTTGCATTCACAAAGTGATATTGGAGATCTAAATACATTTATTGTTGGGATCGGAGAGCACACACACAGAGAGCCAGCATGAAGAAGGAGATAGACACAGTGTGTGGCGGGGCGGTACTCACGCTACAATGTGTAGTTGTGAGTATAGTTATTATGAATGAGTAAAAGAATGGTTGTACATGGGCGGCTAAACAACGGGCAGCCGGGCACACGGGCCTTTAACCCAACAATCTCCCACTTAAAGGCAGTGTGCCTTTAAAGTGGCCAAAGTACAGCAAAAGAAGTCAAGCCATACCCATCAGCGATCTGCAGTGTGCAAACTGCTGTGAGGCTAACGACTTCGTGAGTAGATCAACAAGGTTATCGTCAGTGTGAACCTTGACAAGCTCTATGCGCTTGTCCTCTAGCACCTCTAGTATGAAGTGATACCTCACCTCAATGTGCTTTGTATTCGCATGGAAGATAGGATTCTGTGCCAACGCTATGGCACTCTGGCTATCACAATGTAGAATCGGAGCATCACCAGCCATACCAAGATCTCCCACTAGTCGTGAGAGCCATACGGCCTCCTTGGAAGCCTCAATGGCAGCCATATATTCAGCCTCTATAGTGCTCAAAGCAACACATGGCTGTAAACGTGATGCCCATGAAATCGGTCCACCTGCAACTGTGAACACATAGCCACTAGTAGACTTTCTCGAGTCCACTGACCCTGCATAGTCTGAATCTGTATATCCGCAAATAGACATATCCTTCTCACCATAACATAGGGACAACTCTGAAGTCCCTCTCAAGTATCTGAGAATACCTCTCAGTGCATCCCAATGACGCTTGCACGGGTTAGACATGTACCTGCTAACCACACCAACTGCATGAGCAAGATCTGGACGCGTAGCCACCATGGCATACATAAAGGAACCAACAACTGAGGCATAGGGAATCTGAGACATCTCTACAGTCTCCAAATCTGTCTGAGGGCAGTCATCATGGCTGAGTTTTACATATGGAGGCAACGGGGTACTAATGGCCTTCCCCCTTTCCATATGAAAACGCTCAAGCACCCTGTCAATGTACTCTTTCTGACTAAGAAAGAGCATCCTGCGAGAACGATCACGAGTGATCCGCATACCCAAAATATGATTGGCATCCCCAAGATCCTTCATGGCAAAGGTCTCATGTAGCCTATGTTTCAAGGCATCCACATCAGAAATACACTTCCCTGCGATCAGCATGTCATCCACATACAAAACCAAAACAATAAGACTGTCATCTGCAGCCCTGCGAGTATAGAGGCACGGGTCCTCATAACTGCGTACATAGCCCAATGAACTCATGAATGCATCAAACTTAAGATACCATTCACGAGGTGATTGCTTCAGCCCATACAAGGTCTTAAGAAGTCGGCATACCATCTTCTTTGAACCATGAATAACAAACCCACTTGGTTGCTCCATGTACAAATCCTCGTGCAAGTCCGGATGTAAGAAAGTTGTCTTTACATCCATTTGCTTCAACTCCATGTCTTCTGTAGCTACCAAAGCAAACAACATACACAAAGTAGAGATATTCACCACTGGGGAGAAGATCTCATCAAAATCGATGCCCTTCTGTTGCTTGAATCCTTTAGCCACAAGCCTTCCTTTGTACCTAGGCTTTGCATCCATTGAACACAATTTTATCTTGTAAACCCACTTGCATGGTAGTGCCTTCTTACCCTTTGGCAAAGGAGTAAGCTCCCACATATCATTTTGGATCAAGGAATCCATCTCTGACTGCATAGCCTGCTCCCACTTGAGCTTGTCAACACTAGACATGGCCTCATCATAACATGATGGCTCTCCGCAATCAGTCAACAATACATAATCCATAGAAGGCACGAAATGCTGAGGCTGTCTTGCACGCCGCTCTAAACGCCTCAAAGACTGTGCAGAAGGTGCATCTGGCTGTCCCACATCTACATGATCTCCCAACAAGGGCTGATCTCCCACTTGAGGGTCAATGGGGTGCCCATGAGCAGCCATGGGACCATCATACCGATGACCATCCTCCTCAAATATCACATGCCGAACCTCAACCGTTCGTGGTGATGCTCTATACATAGAGTCCTCATGAAAAACAACATCATGGCTGCGCACAATCTTCCTGTCAATAGGATCCCACAATCGATAACCCATCTCACCAGAGCTACCATAACCCAAGAAGATACATCTCTTGCTCTTTGGATCCAATTTGCTGCGTTTTGCCTTAGGTACATGTACATAAGCTTCACAGCCAAAAACACGAAGGTGACCATACGAAGGTGGCAAACCTGTCCATACCTCTTCTGGCACTTTGAAGCCCAAAGGAACACTAGGTGAACGATTTATCAAATGCACAGAAGTGGCAACTGCTTCAGCCCAAAATTCATCTGACAAACCAGCCATAGAAAGCATACTACGGACTTTCTCCTGTATAGTCCTATTCATGCGCTCTGCCACACCATTTTGAGGAGGTGTATAGGGAGCAATAAGCTCACGCCGTATATCCTTCTCAACACATAATGTAGTGAAAGCATGAGACATAAATTCACCCCCATTGTCCGTACGTAAGCACTTCAACTTACAACCTGATTGGTTCTCAACAAGAGCCAACCATTGCTTAAATATATCAAACACCATATCCTTCTTACGAATGGGGTATGCCCATACCTTCCTGCTAGCATCATCAATGGACGTAACAAAGTACATAGCACCTCCAAGAGAAGCATTGGGCATCGGCCCACATACATCACTATGCACCAAAGCTAGCTTTTCCAAAGATCTGTGTGGAACACTCTTCTTATGAGAAGACCGAGCATGTCGACCATAAAGGCAATGCTCACAAAACTCAAAACCAGCAAAATCTAAAACGGGAATGTAATCCGCACGTGCCAACAACTTCAAACCTTTCAGTGACATATGCCCCAAACGCTGATGCCATAAAGAAGCAGGAGGTTGCTCGGTGATCCCCACAATGTGATCAGCCACACTAGCTACACAAAGCGAATACAACGTATTCCTCTTAGCACCTTTAACCAAAACAAGGCTGCCCTTAGTGAGATTCCAACCTCCATCACCAAAAGATACATTGAAACCAAGTGAATCCAACTGACCCACACTAATCGAGCTTTTTGCAAGAGCCGGCACATGACGCACACACTGCAAGACAAACGTAGTAGAGTTTGGCATAGCCAAATGAATATCCCCAATGCCATGAATCTGCATAGAACGCCCATCGGCAGTCCTGACAGTACCTGTGCTCGAAGCATCATAGTCATGAAACCACGACCTATGAGGCGTAACATGAAAAGAAGCACCACTATCAATGACCCAATCCATAGGCATACTACTCTCATGAGTGAGAAGAAAAGCATCATCAAAATAGGATGCAAGCAACACATCACCAAGCTCTTCACTAGTAGCACTAGTCACAGCACATACATGGTCATCTTGAGAGCTACACTCTTCTTGTGTTGCATTTAACTCCTCAATCTTGACATTGGACTTAAGCTTGTCCTTAGCATCATGGTCTTTCTTCTTACCATCTCCATTTTCCCTTTTCCACTTGTAGCAATCCTTTTTGAAATGGCCTTTTCTACCACAATGAAAACATTCCACATCCTTTTTACTTGTGCCTGTACGGGACTTGCTTCTAGATTTACCCCTATTGGACTTATACTTGTCCATAGTCCTGCCTCTGACAACCATTGCACTAGAAGACTTACTACCTGCATTATTCTTTCGATTAATCTCTTCCGTGAGAAGACTAGACTCCACATTAGTACTTGTCAACTCATCTGCAGGAACCGAGTTACTTATGGCTGTCCTAAATGTGTCCCATGACTCAGGCAACGTGACAAGTAAAAACATAGCTTTTACATTGTCTTCAAACGTAATTTTCTGCGTAGCAAGTTGGCTGAAAGTTGTATTGAACTCATTCAAATGCACATTCATGGAAGCACCTTCCTCCATTCGCAAATCAATAAGCTTTTTAATCCAATACACCATAGAAGCAGCCGAATGCTTATCATACATATCACAAATCCACTGCCATAGCTCATAAGCTCCACCCTGTGCATCTTTCACATTGTAATAAACAGACTTTGAAAGGGAAAGCCTAATGGTAGACTTGCACATCTCATCCAACCCCTCCCAATCATCCCTCTCCATGTTCTCTGGCTTAACTCCGTGCAACTTTAGAGGTCGAATCTGTTTCTTCTGCACCAAGACATCCCAAATCGGATCTTTCGAATATGAGAAGTTAGCACCATCCAACTTCTCAGTATTGAAAAATGTGTCCTCTTTAGTGCCCATTACAACAAGAATGCAACAATGAGAAACCTGTAACCAACCAACAAACTCCCACAACAAAGTAGTGCTGCAAATCTGACAACACCTGCTGCTCAATCAAAGAGCAAATGCATAGAGTATAAATCAGCCCATAATATAGTCAGAAAACGTACGTAGAAATCCACAAACAAATGCATAAACCCGTGACACCTGTAACTCAACCAGCCTAGGCAAACCATGCCACAAAATGCATCAACAATGAGCTGTCATAGAGGCATAAACATACTCCATGTCTGAATAACCACAATAGAGACATAAGCTGACCAAGCTTACACAAATCCGTGAGCATAAATGGATCCAAGTGAGCATATAACCAATGCACAAGCTCAACGAAGTCCAATCTCTATTGTCAACCAAGTACCTGTCCGTACTCAAACCACAACACTGCAAGCAAGAGAAAACCCGCTCTATGTATAAGTGAACCAAATCTCGACAATATCATGCATAAAGAGTGTCTGTCAAATTGCCATATCCACATCCATCAACATACATAGATGATGTAAACCTGTAGCTCAAGAACACGCATAAATAGACTGCTCAGAAAAGTGGAAGCTCCCACTCAAACCACAACCATATACATGGCTGTTCCACAATCAAAATACATGTTTTGTAACCACAGAAGAAACCTGTATCCAAAGCTCCGTGTAACCTGTACCTGTACCTGTACCTGCAGTCGAAGAAGACAATGCCGCCAAACTTCCACTCTATCTGTGTGTATGATGCCACTCCAAGAAGAGGCTACACACTCTCAAATGAGCTGTGGGCTCACGTAAGTGGAAGACACTGCAACAATGGCACCTGTAATGGCTATGGAAGCTTTGCAGTAGCAGAAAACTACCAAAGAGAGCTGAAAAAAACGCAGCTCCTAGTCTGTAGCTCGGATGGGATTTCTGATGGCACGAATGGCTCCGAAAGGGGGTTAAACCTTAGGACACCTAGTGAAAATACTCGCAGAGTGCTGAACCTCCCAATGCCAAGCTCGAGAAAACCTTCTGCTCTTGAGAAATGCGCGCGTGCGCGAGATCGAAAATCGGCAATGAAACAACAACAATTTTCAGCACACTCAACAATGATGATAAAGCTCTCAATGCTCTCACTACCAAGCTCTATTACCACTTGTTGGGATCGGAGAGCACACACACAGAGAGCCAGCATGAAGAAGGAGATAGACACAGTGTGTGGCAGGGCGGTACTCACGCTACAATGTGTAGTTGTGAGTATAGTTATTATGAATGAGTAAAAGAATGGCTGTACATGGGCGGCTGAACAACGGGCAGCCGGGCACACGGGCCTTTAACCCAACATTTATCATCAAGTTCAATCAAGCTTTTTAGTTGGCTATGTAGATTTTCTCATCCGATGAATTTATATAGTGATTCTCCAAGGAGCCTGGGGTCCAAAAATTTGACTAAGTGCAAAGGGCATCAAGCTGTTTTTTGACCATAACTCTTAGCTCCTGTGTGATTTTCATGTGACACGCAAGAGACAAAATATTCTACATGATGTTTTTTTATCTCTGGTTTAAAGGGTTCGACTTGAGTTATATCAGTTTATGAGTTATGACCAAAAGAGTGTTCCTATCACCTACGTGACATGAAACAAAAAGCGCTTTTATGTGGTGACCATAAACACATAGTGTGCAAAAATCAGTGTGCTAAACATGATGAAATAAGCATGGAGCAACTTCATACGCACTTAGCAAGTCAATACATGCACTCGTATACAAAAAAGAGATCATCGAGAGAGTAACTACTCAATGTGTGTGTGTGTGTGTGTGTGTGTGTGTGTGTGTGTGTGTGTGTGTGTGTGTGTGTGTGAGAGAGAGAGAGAGAGAGAGAGAGAAAGATGAGTCGCGCATCAGAGCCATGACCCTCGCCTGCTTCGACGAGTGCCCCAACTACTCCTAGCGTACGTTTTCTGGCCATGGCTCCCCCCCTCCCGCCCGCTTTCCAGTTGGACCCTCGCCATGCCGCCAACCATGTTGTCTTAGGTACTTCCTCTGTCGAATACGACCCGACACTCATGGCTAGCGTTTTACGCGATGTGCTAACTCTTGACGCCAACATTAAAGGTGAGCATAAGGTTACCTTGAAGCCAACAGCAGTCTGGCCGCACCTGTCCATATTCAAAGACAGGGCTGTGGTTCTCTTCTTCACAGGGAAGTTACCTACAATGCAAGATATTGGATACAATATCGACATTGGCTTCAAGAGGGATGCTGTGGAAAAAATATTTTACTCAGGTATAGGATTGTTTCAGATATTGTTTTACAGAAAAGAGGATCAGTTAGCCTTTCTGTCTGCGTCCACCATTGTGCTTTGTGGCCAGATAGTGCACATTATACCTTGGCAGCCCATTAAGCATATTAAAGACGAGCCTCTGACCAAATGCCCAGTTTGGGTTGAATTTTTTGATCTTCCCACCTTCCTGTGGCCTTGTTTAGGGGAGCTGGCTGAATCATTGGGGAAAGTCTTGTTCTCCCCCACAATTCACTGCCCGAACTGCAATAAAGCCTGCATCCTTTGGCAAACCTACCACAAGTTTCCCGAGACCCTCGAAATCGATCTCGAGACAGTCGGAAAGTTGGTCATTTATTTGAAGTGGGGTAGTCTTGTAGGCTCTTGCTTTCATTGCGGTCAGTTGGGCCACTTTTCCAAGAACTGCCCCACAATGCTCTCTCCTACAGTGGATCTCGTCCCCTCTTACCCTGGAAGCAAAACGATGGTTCCTCAGGAGAAAATATTTGAAAAAACTCCTCAGACAGAGAGAAATGCTTCTCCGAACCCTGAACCCAATACCCCTATCACCCCCGCCTATGCAAGTGCACCAGGGGCAGCTAAACCCACCAATCCTAGCAACAAATCAGTCAATTTCAAGGGGAAAACAACCCTGTTCAAAACCCCAGGTTCCAACTCCTCGGTACCCTCGACATCAGCTAAACCTAGAGGCATTCCAAACAAGGGAAAACAGGTAGCAACAGATAATGAAGGCTTTACTCCATCTAGGAAAACCTTCAAAAGCAGAGGTTTTTCATCAGGTTATACATCCATGAACTTTTATAATGCCCTCA
This sequence comes from Adiantum capillus-veneris, assembly GCF_014529385.1. Lineage (NCBI taxonomy): Eukaryota > Viridiplantae > Streptophyta > Polypodiopsida > Polypodiales > Pteridaceae > Adiantum > Adiantum capillus-veneris. The sequence continues at coordinate 120,615,765 of NC_140943.1, forward strand.
TGGAGGACATGCCATCCCCAACGACTTTAGCAGCTGTGGATACCATTTTGGTTCAGCACGAGTTGGCCAAAAAACAACAAGGCTCCCAAGATAGATCTGCGACTCAACTCGAAGTTAATATGGTGGACACTGATAGCGAAGGAGACACACAAACTGTTCAAAGCTCTCAATGAAATTAGCCACATACAATGTGAAAGGGTTAAATGATCCCTCCAAAATCTACACTTTCAACCGCTGGCTTCTTTCTATGGATTTCGATGTATGCTTCGTACAAGAGCATAAGCTTCATCATCGAGCTGGCCCAACCCTGCATTACAGAGGGTATCAATGTTTCTACGGAGGTCGTTCCTCCTCCTACTCAGGTGTACTCACATGTATAAAAAGCTCTTTGCAACCCATCTGGCTATTAGACCACCCCACTGGTCGCTGATCTATATTCTCGATCACATCCCCTTGGGGGCCTTTGACCTTGGTCAATGTATATGCAGACAACAATGCAGGTTCTCGTACCCAGCTATGGCAATGGCTGAAACATTGCGAGCTCTCCCAAGGCCTCTTAGGAGGGGATTTCAATATGGTATGTCACTCCGAGGACACTACTTCTCCTGCTACTATTCTCTCTCAGGTTGAGCGGGATTCTTGGGAGGACATGCACTCCCTCTACCTTCTATCCGATTTGTGGATAGCTACTGGCCACACACCTCAACCCTTCACATTTCACTCTCACGCCCACTTATCCTCCTGGTCGCGACTCAATCGATTCTACTTCATACTGCAAGATTGGCTGCCCTCTACAGCACAAGCTAGAGTGGATATACAGATGTCCCTTTCTGATCACTTCCCTGTCTTGCTCACATTGGCTGATTGTGAACAAATGGATATGTCCGATGCTGGATTCATGTGGCCACTTATGGTTAACAACACATTGCTTGACCATCCCATATTTGTTTCTGATGTAAATTCTCTTATTGATGAAATACGTCAAGGGGAAGTGGATGCGTTATGCGCTTAGAATTGTTTTTGCTATGGCATGCAAGAATGTATACAACATGTGGGAAAATATGTAGCCAGGAAAAAAAAAAATAAAGTGCAGCATGCTTTGGTCACTATCCCGAACATTATGCAGACAGATGTTTCTCGTCTCGATGAGACTCAACTGCATACTCTAGCTGAAGCAAGACAAATTTTGAGAGTGCATGACTCAGACATGGCTTAAAGAGCACTATTTCTTTGTCGTCAAGTAGAGCTCAAGGACACTTCTGGATCCTCCAGGGGTTTCTTCTCTCGACTTAAGCAAAAGCGCAAACGGGAATGCATAACTCAATTGATAGCTGACGATGGGAGAACTCTCACTCAACCCAAAGAGCTGATGGAAGAATGTAAAAAGTATTATGAGGGGATTCTAAATCAAGGTCCTGAAACCTCTACAGAAAGACAACAAGTGATTGCAATTCTACTTCATAATGTAGATCCATGTGGTAGCGTTGCCGACTCCAAGAGGCTCGAACTGCCCTTTAAAAAAGAAGAGTTGAAATGGGCTCTCGAGAAACTTCCTAATGACAAAACACCAAGAATCTGTGGACTGTCTAAGGAATTTATTGTCAAATTCTAGGACAAGTTGGAATTCATGATCACCTCGCTTATCAACCTCATTTGTTCTAGTCAACACATGGATCCCTCTCTCAAGCAGGGTACCATTAAACTTATACCCAAACAAGCATTCTGTACTACTCTAGCTCATTGGAGGCCCATCACTATGATGCCCATACTGTATAAAATTTTGGCTAAAGCCATTGCTACTCGGCTCTCTCCATTTTTGCGAAAAATCATTCACCCCACACAATCAGGTTTTATCGGTGGCAGATCCATATATGACAACATTCCTACTGTGATGCTAGGCATTGAGACAGCTAAGTCCACCAACCAGGGTACTGTTTTACTTCAGCTAGATTATGCCAAGGCATTCGATACGGTACAATGGGATTTTATCTCGCTGGTTATGTTTAAGCTTGGATTTGGGCCCAAAATGGCTAGATGTATATACTTACTTGGGGAGGGAGCTGTCTCCAGAGTTATCATCAATGGGAAAATTTCAGATAGGCTTGAGATTTGCACGTCAGTCAAACAAGGCTGCCCTCTAAGCCCCTTAATGTTTGCTGTGGCGACACACCCTCTTTACAGATTTTTACAAATACAAGCTGATGCTGGGAGTATACAAGGTGTAAGGATTGACAATGAACATTTGCTTTCATTGGGGTTTGCTGAAGACACTGTCTCCTTTTTGAAAGCTACTAATGTCAATCTAGCGAAATGTATGTCATACTTGGGGTTATTTTCCTTTGCTGCAAGATTGAATCTGAATCTTGGGAAATCGTGTCTCATCGACATAAATGCTGAAAAATTTGATCAGCTGATCTGGGCAGGCAAACGAATCCCGAGAGGTGCTATATTCAGGCACCTGGGATACCCTCTTGGGGTAGATGTAACCACTGGCCAACAAACCTCTTGGGTCTTACAGAGGGTCCAACACAAGGTAGCTTCATGGTATTGTCAGGAATGGCCGATACACGTTCGCCTTCGGATAGTTCAATCTATACTTTTGCCCTACATAATTTTTTTCTTGCTCCTGATTGCGTGGTCAAAAACATCTTTGGCTGCCTTTAAATCATGTATTCTGAAATTTTTTTGGGGGCAAATCGCACTCTGCATGGATTGCTTGGTCGCATATTGAACAGCCCGTTGGCCAAGGGGGGCTCGGTATTTTGGATCTACACACGCATATGCAGGCTAGGAGAGCCACAATGTTGAAGCATATGCTTTGCAGGGATACTGTCTGGTCCAAAATTATGTGGGTTTTGCTTGAAAAATCTGTAGCATACTATCATGGAACTTGGAATGTACCTTCATGGGATAAACTGTTTACGACAATTCCTGTCAAACTCCCCTCCAAAACAGCCCAACTACTAGTTAGTAGCTGGAAGCTAGTATGCTCTCACCTTATATGGAATGGTCGTGTGCGCTACACTGGTAATTCTCTAGCTATGGAGAATGTGTATTGGAGCTTTGTATTCAAGAAACCACTTGCCTTATTCATGGGGTGAAAAGCATTATCTCTTCACAAGAAAGGGATCAGCCTAATCAAGAAATGCCTGGACTCTAACAACCAACATATTCCCTTTTTTCAGGTTCATCAAACGTACAGGTTGGGTAACTCCTTTCGAGACACTTGGGGCCAAATTTGCGCGCATGTATCTCACCTTCAAGTCCCTTGTACAGAAAATCGGTCACAACGATATAGAGATTGGGCTCTCACAACTTCCAATGCCAACTGGTGGACATGTAAAACTATCGATTTCTACTCCATGCTTCTTCCTCCTTCGGAAATCCACGGTAAATGTAATCGCATGTGGGGTCTGCAGAGACCTACTAAATGGTGGCTCAACAGATTGTCTCAGAATTGGTCGCTACCCTACCCTTTAAGGCATAAAGTATTCTTATGGAGGATACTAACTGGAGCCCTACCCATAGGGGAAGCACTCAAACGCAAAAACTTTGGCACTGGCCTTTGCCCGCGCTGTGGGAAACTGGAAACGATGCGGCACATGCTATGGAATTGCCCCCAGGTGCATCAATGGTGGACTGGTCTGCAGGACCTTTGGAATAATGCTTGGCAAATTAAGATCACTAAATACCACCCGCATGGATGCTCACCTTCATATGGTCAGCCCGCAATGCTGTTCTGTTTAACAAGAAGACGTATGGCTCACAACTACCTTGGCCCCTTCTTAAACAATGTATCTACGAGGATCTTGTAGCTGCTCAGAAGCATCATGACCCTGCTTATGTCAGGATCATGCATAATCTGTGATTGTATACAAAATGTAATATAAAGATGCTTTTCCGAGAGAGAGAGAGAGAGAGAGAGAGAGAGAGAGAGAGAGAGAGAGAGAGAGAGAGAGAGAGAGAGAGAGAGAGAGATGATGGCTATGGAGTTCAGAGCTTCTCTCCATGCTTTAAAATTGATTAGGGACTGTCGAAAGGCTCCTTGCTTTGCCGCAAGAGAACGGTGATGAGAGCAACTAATGAAACCGTGACTAGACTATACCGCACTGTGATACCCCCGACATAATTATAACTTTTTCATACTGCTCCAGTCTATTTACAGTATCGCTTTTTATAAAAATAATTCCTATAACAATCTCGTTTAATCTCTTTTTTTCTCCGGATAGTCATTTTTAAATCCGACGGAAAGTAAAAATAATATTTTTATGTTTAGGTCATCTTAAAAAGCATGGTGCTTTTCAAAAAAAAACCAAAAAGTACAAAAATCTAAAAATAATATAAAAATAAAAAAAGCAAAATTTTCTAAAATTGAACCATGGATAACTTTTATCCACTGGAATAAAAAAGCGGATTCGCTTTTCACTAAAAAGCACTAAAAATCATGAAAGCTAAAAGTAGTGTGAAAAGCACTTGAAAAGCATTGAACCATAGCTTCCTCGAGATTCATAAATTAAGGATCCGGCTTTGCTTTTTGTAAAAAAGCATTGAAAAACATAAAAAGCATGAAAAAGCTAAAGAAAATGGATTTTTTCAAAACTGAATTAAACATCCGTCTAACTTACTGGAATATGGAAACGACCTTGCTTTTCACTTTAGAAGCTTAGAGCACCGCCAAATAAGCATTCTAAATAAAAAAACTTACGAAACACGCATTACAATCTTTTTTTATTTTTTATAAAAAGAGACTCAAATCTTTACACTTGAAAAATTTAAGGTAGTCTCACCTTGACATGAATTTTGGGTAATTTAGTCTCATTACATCATCGAGTAAAGGCTACATGCAGGTTGGAGCTTGTGTATAATGATGTTTGTGGGCCTATGCAAACTCTATCCTTAGGCAATTACCTATACTTCATGACTTTTATTGATGATTACCCCAGGCATGCATGGGTGTATCCGCTTAAAGCTAAGTCCAAAGTGTTCATGTGCTTCAAGCAATTTCTTGTTATGGCTAAAAATGTCTCTGTCATAATAATCAATATCTAATTCTCTTAAATGATTTTCTCATGTTAAACTGATCATTTAATATGGGGAAGAGCCAGGGGAGAAAAAGCTAGAATATTGGTTAAGCTAGCAGACTGACCACGGTAGGGATCCAAAGGAGGGAAAATAGGGATCCAAAGGGGGGGCCATCTGCAGAAGAGCAATGTGCAACAATGGGCTTAAAAGACCCTAAGGTTTAGCCCATTAAGACTTCCAAAATGCTAAGGTTCCAAAATTCAAAGGTTGTGTCCAAAGGTCAAACTTTGGGAAAATTGGATGCTTTGTGTGTGTCCCAAAAGTCTTTGTCAATCCCTACATAGGAGGGGGCAAGCCTAGCAAGTAGGGGATGAGAGAGAAACTCACACACACACACAAGCTCCCTTTGTACACAAGGGGAAAGAGGGACACATGTCAACTCCCTAGCCCAGATGCCCACAAGGTGTACTCAAATCCTATTGCATGGCCTTGGAGGTGGACCAATGAGAATTAGGCTAGAGTAAATCTAGTTTAATTAATTTAAAAACACTTAATAAAAGAACAAATGATAATTAATCTCTCTAGAAGACTATTGGACAGTCTCCCAAGGGGACCAGTGAGCCTTCAGCAACCCAATGGCTTGCCCGATTCCTATTGGCCAGGAGGCAAAGGGGTCCAATGAGAGTTTAGTTGCATTTATTAATTACCTAAAGCTCTCACAAAAGGGGAAAGGGGGACACATGTCAGAAGTCTATCACTTATACTGCTTAATTATCATTGGCTAGCTCTAGGGAGGTCCAATGAGGCTGTAGCATGAGCAAATAGCAAGAGGGGTCGACCAAGAGAGAGAGGGGGCTGAATTTTCAAAGGCATTATTGACTCTCACACCCACACAACTCATGTGTGGAAGTAAGAAGACTCTCTCTCTCTCTCTTCTCAAGCTTTAATGGAAAGCTCATCACCTACTCCAAGCTTGTGAGAAGGGAGGCCTACACCAACAACTCTTGGCTTTGTGATGCAAATCCAACAAAGAGCCAAGCTTCAATGCATACTCATCTCCTCTACCATGCTAATTACTAAGCTAAGCTATGCTAATATGAGTGATTATGTGAGGAGATGTACATCTTTCTCATAAGAATACTCCTTCTTCCTCTCAATCTACTCTCATACCCCGCTAGCTCTCACCATCTTCGAAGGTGTGTGAGGTCTTGGGTCTGAGACCGTGAGGGAATTGATGTTGTGTTTGATAAATGTTTTGCTTAGTGCATGAAGTTTCCATCTTCATTGCACTAGCTAGTCTTGAAGGAACACAAAGAATTGTATTGTACAATGTCTCTCTTGATGGGAGAAACCATAATACAAAGACTTTTGGAGGGGGGACCGGCTCCATGAAAATCCGGTCCTCAACTGTTGTCAATAGCTTAATTTCTCTCTCTTTTGAAAGTATTGTTCATGCTATCTAACTAGGTGTTATGCTTTTTGTTGCTCTCTCCACCCAAGCACTCTTGTTATTCTCATTAGGAAACTATTCTAATGAAATGCTCACTATGTTCATGCTATTTTCCACTACACATGTTTCTAGGCCAATGTTACAGTCTCTAAACATAGTATGGGAACCCTCCGTTCAGATCGAGGAGGGAGTATGTATCTCATGGTTTCTAGCTAATTGTGAGATAAAACACCAATGTACAGTGCAGTATATACCTCAACAAAATGGTGTTGCTGAAAGAAAAAACATGTCGCTTATGGAAATAGCACAATGTATGGTCACAAGTCAAAGCTTTGTCACATTTGTTTTGGCTCGAGGCTATCATGTGTGCTACTTATCTACCTAATAGGTATCATACAAAAGATTTGCAGCATATGACTCCTTATAAAGCATGTTGAAATAAGGGTTGCAAGAAAACACACACAGCTTGGAGAAGGCGAAGGAAGCTAAAGACACACACTAGAGAGTGTATAGTTGGGTTAAGGTGGATAGGTTAGTGTGCCATTCATGCTAATGGCATGCTTGGAGAGGTTAGTGTAGAGCTTGAGAGAAAAACTATTGTACAATACAATATAGAGTATAATTGCAAATGATAGAATTAATTTTAATCATCACAATATGCCTCTATATAGGCATATACGAAAGGGACAGCCTTTTGACACATGGGTATAATATGTGGCTGCCTATGTACAAATACAAGATGTGGATACCTATGCACAAATACAAGTGGTTGTGGTTTACACAAGGGTTGTAAGAGGTCTTTCACATGGGTTATTGACACAACACGTGGAAGGGGTTGTTCACACAAGAGATGCAAGCAAATCTCGCATCCCAACATGTATTACTTAGTGTGCAATGGAAAAGATTGGATAGCCCTAGAGTGATGGGCGTATATACAATGAAAACAGAGGGGAAAAACTCCTAGTGAGGAAAAAAATGCCCCGACGGTCCTAAGTGTGTTCACACACATCACTACCACTTGTATATGGTAACAAATCCCCCCTGGGAGTGATGCGATGAAGTTGGCACCTAGAGTAGATGGAAGTGCCATGCCTTGTGAGGACATGATCATCCACAAAGGGGAGTAAGCCCAAAGCTTTGTGGAAAGCTTCGAACTTATCACAAGACAATGCCTTTGTGAAAAGATTTGCAAGGTTTTCCTGTGTTGACACATAAGCCAAGATGATCTAACATGTTGAGAGTCTCTCCCTGACATAGTGGTAATGCACCTCAATGTGCTTTGTGCGAGCATTAAAAATTGGGTTCCTTGCAATTGCCAATGTGCTCTGACTATCAGTGTAGATAATGTTGACAGTGTCATGTCCAACACCCAAATCATCCATAAGGCATCTAAACCATATACACTCAACCGTAGCTGTGAAGACTGCCCTGTACTTAGCCTCACAATTTGAAGTGGCCACAATAGGTTACTTATTGCTCAACCATGATATGTATGAGCTACCAAGCATGAAACAAAAACCACTTGTGGACACTCGTGTGTCAAAACAACCAGCCCAATTTGAGTCCAAAAAAGTATGTAAGTCTAGCGGCAACGATCCCCCCTTGGGATAAAACAAACCAAGATGTAAAGTGCCACTCAAGTAGCAAAAAATCCTCTTGACAGCATGCCAATGTAGGCCATGCATAAATTTGCTAACTTATGAGAGTGCAAACTGAATATCTGGCTTGGTGTTGCATACATAAATGAGGCATCCAGCAGCAGTTTGTTAAAGAGTGACATCTGTAGGATCAACAGCATCATGAAGACTCAATTTCAAACTTGTTTCAATGTCTCTATGTAACTTTTTTGACACAATTCAATACCATCATCACACTACTTAAACTATGTACCCAAGTAATGATGTAACAACCCCAAATCTTTCATCTTGAAAGTAGCATTCAAATCAACCTTAAATTCAACAATATGTCTCTCATTTGGTCGAGTGATCATCAAATCATCTACATAGAGAACCACAATGAGAAATACATCACCCTCACGCTGCAAATACAATGTGCTTTATGTTGGACTGCTACAAAAGCCTCGTTTGACCAAATGAGTGTCAACCTTCTCATACCAAGTACAAGGAGATTGCCTCAACCCATACAAAGCTTTCTTACATCTGCACACTTTATTCTCTTGTCCTTTCTTGACAAAACCACGAGGCTGTGTTACATAAACTTCCTCAAGGATTTCACCATTCAAGAAAGTAGTAACAATGTCTAACTGATGTACATCCCAACCAAAATGAGTTGCCAATGCACATAGAAAATGCACAGTAGTCATACGACAAGTGGGAGCAAAAGTCTCTTCATAATCTATGCCTTCTTTTGTGCATAACCCTTTGCAACAAGTCGAGCCTTATAGCGATCAATCTCACCATCCGGCTTGCGTTTCAACTTGTAAACCCACTTTGTACCAATGGTCTTTTTTCCAGGAGGCAAATCACATAAAGTCCATGTGTCATATTCTAGAAGTGCATCATATTCTGATTACATGGCAACCATCCAATTTGTTGAATTTTGTGCTTCATCAAAAGATAGAGGTTCCTTAGCATCATGTGATCTAGACACAACCAAAGCATAAAAATTTGATGCATAAGATGCATGGCGAGAACCTGAACGAGTACGACTAGACAAAGGTGCATCCAATTTACTGTCACGCAAAGTATGTACCAGCCATTTATGCATACCTCTAGCCTGCTCATTCTCAACCCTTTCCTCATCAAGTATATCATGTACATCTACATCAATAATAGGCTCATCTGTAACATTTTCAGAAACCCCCATAGGCTTTTCCTCATTGGAATTTACATTTGAACTTCCACCACTGAAAATAGGCATCAAAGTGTCATAAATGTCCTATGAGCTGACATTACTGTCTCTAGTACATGACAACAAGGGCTAAACAAAATCTTCCACAAACACAACATCTCGTGAGACCAAGATAATCTTTCTTTGCGGATGATACAACCTGTAACCTTTGCTTTTAGCACTATAACCAACAAAAATACATTTGACAGCCTTATCATCCAATTTTCTGCGTTGTGTTTGTGGAACCAAAGCATATGCCAAAAAGCCAAAAACACGCATGTGCTCAATAGAAGGCTTTCTATCATGCCATGCATCATATGGAGTAATAGATGACAAAGCTTTTGTAGGACATATGTTTAGTACATAAGTGGCACACATGATGGCCTCAAGCCAAAAAAAATGCAGCAAAGCTTCACTTTTGACCATACATTGTGCCATTTTCGTAAGTGACCTATTTTTCCTCTCAACAACACCATTTTGTTGAAGCGTATAAGGCACTGTACATTGGTGTTTTATCCCACGACTAGCCAGAAATGCCTTAAATTCATGAGACATAAACTCCCCCCCTCGATCGGAATGGAGGGTGCCCATAGTACATTTTGAGACATTTTCAACTGAAGCCAAAAATTGTTTGAAGCACATAAAAACTTCGGCCTTCGCTTGAAGCGGATAGACCCATGCATGCCTGGAGTAATCATCAATGAAAGTCACAAAGTAAAGGTAATTGCCCAAGGATGGAGTTTGCATGGGCCCATAAACATCGCTATGTATAAGCTATAACTTGCATGTGGCCCTAACTGAACAATCCTTTGGAAACTTTGAATGCTACATCTTACCCAAAATACAACCTTCACAAACATGTTTGACAGGTGCTTCAAGAGGTGGCAAAAAAGCAACCATATTAGATTTTTGCAAACACAGTAAACTAGCAAAATTCAGATGTCCAAAACATGCATGCCAAAGTTTTGCATCTGAAATAGCCTTAGAATCCACAACTGTATTTGCAAAATTTTGACCACACTTGTGATACAAAGTGAGCTTATACATCCCATATCATAAAATGCCAGATGCAACAATTTCATCACCAAAACTGAGATCATGTACTGTACATTTGTCATCCACAAATTTCACAACAAGACCAAGTCTAGCAAGTGCAGATACAGACAAAAGATTCTTCTTAATCCCAAGTACATACAATGCATGGACAAGTGTGAAAGAATTGCCATTTGCAGCAGTTAGCACAATCTTTCCAACTACTTGAACCAGAAAAGAGGCATTGTTGGCACATGTAACTGAATTCCCATGAGGAACAGACTCGAGAGAGGTGAATAAATCATGATGTGAGGTAATGTGCTTTGTAGCACCACTTTCAAAATACCACACATGTGAATCTACATCAACTGACATGCGTGCATCATTGACAACAGGATATAGGTACATTCTACACTAAAAGCCCATTCTGCATCAACATCAGCATCACAATCTCCTTGTTAGGAAATAAGACGTAGCTAAATAGATAATTGAGTAGATTACTTAATGGAGAGAGACAGATTTATATACACGAGATTATAGAGTAGAGAGAGAGAGAGAGAGTACACACGATATACGTGGTTCACCCAATGTGGGCTACGTCCACGGGAAAGCAGCCACTCAATGGCTTTAGTACTTCAAAACAAGAAGTAGTTTACAAAGGGATTATACCCTTAATGGAGCTCCCGCCTTGCTTCACTCTCACCACCTCACACTCACCTTGTTGCATCAACTTCACACTATGAAATGTGTGTAGAAATGGCCTCCTTTTATAGGCCAAAAGGGCTGCCCTCTTTTATGAGAGACAGCCATGTGTAGCCGCCCTTGTGCGAATAAGTCCAAATCGGACCCTCCAATCCGCCCATGTGTGGCCACCCTTGAGAAGACAAGTCCGCCATTGACTTTCGACCACCGGCCACTGACTTCCGACCACCGGCCACCGGCCAACCGACCGGTTGTTTTCCGACCACTTTCTTGCCGCCGTCCGGCCATAATATTCCGGCGAAAAAGAATATTCCGGCGAAAAAAAAGTCTCGGGGGCCTCCGCCCCCGAGGCCTTTAAACTTGCCCCTGATTCTTGTCCGTGAAAATTTTTGGTTTCCGATGAGTGATTTTCCTTCACGCATGATGGCTTCCCCTCATAATGGGGGCCTTACAAATGTGCGCTTTTACCACAGAAAATTACAAGGGTAAATCAAGCTCCATACTTAACAATCTCCCACTTGGAGACTGATCTCCAAACCAAACCTGTGACTGCTTTCCATTCTGGCTTCTTATCCTTGAATGCCGATTGAAGATGAGCAAAAGCTCAACTTCTCCTTGTTGACCACCTTTGTAAACATGTCTGCAGGATTTTCACTTGTATGCACCTTTCCTAGCTTTAGTTGTCCCTCTTCCAAAAGAGTGCGTATGAAGTGATATCTCACCTCAATGTGCTTTGTCCTTGAATGGAAAGCTGAGTTCTTCGCAAGATGGATAGCGCTTTGGCTATCACTATACAAGACACAATTGTCTTGTTTGAATCCAAGCTCTTCTAAGAATCTGTGAAGCCACATAATTTCTTTGCTTGCCTCCGTCATTGCTACATACTCTGCTTCCGTGGTAGAAAGTGAAACCACTTTCTGCAGCTTTGAAGCCCAGCTTACTGCTGTGCCTCCAACCATGAACACATAGCCAGTAGTGCTCCTTCGAGTATCTTTGTCACCTGCCATATCTGCATCAGCATACCCTTCTAGAAAAATATCAGTTCCTCCAAAATACAAAGCATTTGTTGTTGTCCCTTTTAGATACCTAAGTATCCACTTCACAGCTTGCCAATGCTCTTTACCTGGGTTGTCCATGAACCTACTCACAACTCCCACTGCATGTGCAATGTCTGGCCTTGTCCAGACCATAGCATACATTAGAGAACCTACCGCTGCAGCATATGGAACTTTAGACATATAGGCTATCTCCTCTTGTGTCTTTGGACACATATCCTTCGTTAGTTTAAAATGACCAGCCAAAGGTGTAGAAACTGGTTTTGCATTTTGCATTGCAAACCTTTCTAGTACCTTCTTGATGTAATCTTCTTCAGATAGCTTTATTGTCTTCTTCGTCCTATCCCTTGATATTTTCATACCAAGTATCCTCTTTGTAGCACCTAAATCTTTCATTGAAAAAGATTTGGACAGCTCCTCTTTTAGGTCTTTGATGTCCTGCATGTTAGAACTTGCAATCAACATGTCATCAACATACAACATTAGGATGATGAATTTCCCATCTCCCAAATTCTTCGTGTAGACGCAGTGATCCGAGTTGCATCTTGTGAATCCATGATCCAACATCCATCGATCAAACTTCAAGTACCATTGTCTTGATGCTTGCTTTAAACCATACAAGCTCTTCTTTAATCTGCAAACCATTTTCTCCTTACCTTTTACTTCATACCCCTTTGGTTGAAGCATGTAGATTTCCTCCTCTAAGTCACCGTGAGGGAATGCCGTATTTACATCCATTTGCTTGAGATTTAGATCATGAGCAGCCACAAGGCTTAAGACAAGCCTAATTGAGTTCATTTTTACAACAGGAGAAAATATTTCATTGAAGTCAATACCTTTCTTTTGAGAAAAACCTTTTACCACAAGCCTAGACTTGTACCTTTTCTTCCCACCTTCTTCTTCCTTTAGCTTGTACACCCATTTGTTTTGAAGTGCCCGCTTACCTTTAGGAAACTCAACCGACTCCCATGTTTGGTTGCGATGTAGTGAGTCCATCTCCACTTGCATGCTCTTCGTCCATTCTTCTTTGGATTCATGTTGCATAGCTTCTTCATATGATTCCGGCTCTCCAGAATCTAAGATCAAGAGATGGTTGAAGGAAGGAACAAACCTTTCTGGAGGTCTACTTGCTCTTGTAGATCTTCGGGGAATAGGTTGAGGCTCCTCATTTGGTTGACGTTGTTGCACATTGTCACCGTTTGCAGTCCTTGAGTCTTCACCGTCCTCAAGCTCCATGTACTCATCACCTGTTTCTTTTGTTTGTTTTCTTTCCAAGTAATCTTTGTACATATTTTGTTCGTTAAAAATTACATCCCTACTCCTTAATATTTTACCATCTTCAGGATTCCATAGGCGATACCCAAAGTCTCCTTCTCCATAGCCAATGAAGAAACACTTTTTGGACTTTGCATCTAACTTTGATCTTAGGTTCTATCTATGTGCATGAAAGCCTCACACCCAAACACTTTGAGAAATGCATAATTCACCGGTTTACCTGTCCATGCCTCTTCTGGAACTCCCCCATCCAATGCCGTTGAGGGTGACCGATTGATTAAGTACACAGACGTACTTACAGCTTCCGCCCAAAGCTCAAGCGGTAGGCCTGCATGTAGCCGCATGCTTCGTGCTCGTTCCATGATTGTCCTGTTCATCCTTTCCGAAATCCCATTTTGTTGAGGTGTCCTTGGGGTTGTCCTTTGCCTCCGAATGCCATTGCTAGCACAAAAGCTTTCAAAAGCTTGGCTGCAATATTCGCCTCCATTGTCGGATCTGAGGCATTTAACCTTGGTACCTGTTTCATTCTCCACAAAGGCTTTCCACCTTTGAAATATGGAAAATACATCGGATTTATTCTTCATGACATAAACCCATGTTTTTCTAGTCGCATCGTCTATGAATGTTACATAGTACAATGAGCCACCAAGTGATGGTGTACTTGCAGGACCCCAAACATCAGAATGAACCAACTCAAGTTTTTTATTTTTTCTTTCATTTCCTGATTTTTGAAATTTTACCCTCTTTTGTTTACCATAAACACAATCTTCACAGAACTCTAAGTCCACTTCTTTCAAACCTGGTAGAAGCTTCTTTGTTTGAAGGATTTGCATTCCTTTGGCACTCATATGCCCAAGTCGGTAGTGCCACACCGCACTGTCAACTTCTGTAGTTGCTGCACAAGCTGAAGGTTGCGTGCTAACAGTACACAAGTAAAGTGTACCGACTTTTTCACCCTTGGCAACCACCAAAGATCCCTTTGAGATCTTCCACCGTTTGTTTCCGAATGCAATGTTGTGACCTTCATCGTCCAATTGTCCTGTAGAGATCAAATTTTTGCGAAGAGAAGGAACATGCCTAACATCTTTAAGCTTCCATTCATTTCCGTTAGCAGTTTTGACAGAAACTGTACCTTTGCCGACAATCTCACAAGCTTCATCATCTCCCAAGTATACATACCCAAAATTACCTTTGGTGTAGTCTTGGAAATGTTGCTTGTGTGGTGTCGCATGGAATGAAGCCCCAGAATCTACTATCCAGGAATTAGACACATTGTCTAATGAGAGAATTAGAGCATCTTGCTCTACTTTACCTACCACATTGGCCTCCGATGTTGGCTTGTTGTCTTGAGACTCTGTCTCCTTCTTCTTCTTGGACCAGAAATCCTTCTTGACGTTGCCTTTCTTGCCGCAGTTCCAACATTCAAGAACTGACTTTGTGCGTGACTTGCTCCGCCTTGAGCGATCATGACCCTTTTGGTTTTTGAACCTCTCCTTAGGCCTTCCTCTTGTTTCCACTGATAGTGCAGCACTTGATGATTCTCCTGTGCTTCTCCTTCGCATTTCCTCGCTTAGGAGAACACCCACAACATCATCAAACTTAAGAGTATTTGTGCCAGAGATAGAATTACTTACAGCCATCACAAGGCTGTCCCAACTATCCGGTAGAGATGATAGTATAAGGAGAGCTCGCACTTCGTCATCGAAATTGATTTTCACTGATCGAAGTTGACTTATGTTTGTGTTAAAGTCATTTAGGTGTTCTGCAACTGAACCATTCTCTGCCATCTTTAGATTGAACAAGCGCTTCATAAGAAATACCTTATTGGATGCCGATGGTTTCTCGTAGAAGTCGTCAAGTGACTTCATCAAGTCCTCCATGGTCTTCATCTCCGAAACATTGAAGGCCACCGTTGACGCCAAGCTTAACCGGATTGTTCCCAGTGCCTTTCGATCAAGGACAATCCATGCTTCATCTGCCATTGTTGCGGGCTTCTTCGCAAGACCGCCTAGTGGCAAATAGAGGTCCTTCTGGTAGAGATAGTCTTCAATTTGCATCTTCCAATGTTGGTAGTTTTTGCCGTTGAACTTCTCAATCTTGAGCTTCCCTTCCTCCGCCATAACTCCCACTCAATTCAAGGAATTATTTCCTTGAGATAATTTAGCTACGAGCAAACCTTGCTCTGATACCAATTGTTAGGAAATAAGACGTAGCTAAATAGATAATTGAGTAGATTACTTAATGGAGAGAGACAGATTTATATACACGAGATTATAGAGTAGAGAGAGAGAGAGAGAGAGAGAGAGAGAGAGAGAGAGAGAGAGAGAGTACACACGATATACGTGGTTCACCCAATGTGGGCTACGTCCACGGGAAAGCAGCCACTCAATGGCTTTAGTACTTCAAAACAAGAAGTAGTTTACAAAGGGATTATACCCTTAATGGAGCTCCCGCCTTGCTTCACTCTCACCACCTCACACTCACCTTCTTGCATCAACTTCACACTATGAAATGTGTGTAGAAATGGCCTCCTTTTATAGGCCAAAAGGGCTGCCCTCTTTTATGAGAGACAGCCATGTGTAGCCGCCCTTGTGCGAATAAGTCCAAATCGGACCCTCCAATCCGCCCATGTGTGGCCGCCCTTGAGAAGACAAGTCCGTTTTTGAATTCGGCCACTGGCCACCGGCCATTGACTTCCGACCACCGGCCACCGGCCATTGACTACGGCCACCGGCCAACCGACCGGTTGTTTTCCGACCACTTTCTGGCCGCCGTCCGGCCATAATATTCCGGCGAAAAAAAAGTCTCGGGGGCCTCCGCCCCCGAGGCCTTTAAAGTTGCCCCTGATTCTTGTCCGTGAAAATTTTTGGTTTCCGGTGAGTGATTTTCCTTCACGCACGATGGCTTTTCCTCATAATGGGGGCCTTACAAATGTGCGCTTTTACCACAGAAAATTACAAGGGTAAATCAGGCTCCATACTTAACACTCCTTTCACAGAAGACTCAACAATAGCTGCATTTGTAGTGGAACCAGCATTTGTAGTGGAACCACCCTCTTTCTTCTTAGCCTCTTTGGCCTTCAACTTAGGACAATGCTTGATCAAGTGATCATTGGCTTTACAATAATGGCAAAACATCTTCTTTTTACCATTATCACCAGAATTCCTAGACCAATTGCTACCAGCAGAAGCATTAGAAACAGGTGATTTACCATGCGCAGAAGAACGATGAGAAGTGGCTACATTACTATTACCACCCTTTCTTTGAGCCGCAATAAAGGCATGTTCAACTGCATGCTGTCTCGCCCTGTTTTTTTGGAAAGTGACTCTTGTAACATCAATGTGCATAATGCATCAAACTTGAAAACTGCAGGATTTCCTTGGGTCATAAGTCTCCAAGTACTAGTAAAAGTCTGGTAAGAATTTGGCAAGGCATCAAGAATAGTCTGCACAAGAGAACTGTCTGACATGACTTCACTTGCAGAAATAAGTTGCTCATTGATATCCTTGACACCAGCAAGGAAAGTGTCCGTATCATCTTCCTCATGCATAATCTTCGACTCCAATTCTTTACGCAGCAATGCAATTTTAGCATTATTGTTGCGACTTGCATAAAGACCAGCCAGAATATCCCAATTATGTTTTGTAGATTTTGTTGAATGAATGTGAGGAGTAATAGTGCGCTTCACAAAAAAACGTAATCAATGCATGATCCTACGCATCTTTTACATCCCAACGAGCTTGCTCAGCCATATGCAAAACAACTCTAACAACATCAATCCTTGCAACAAGACCTGCAACATCCTCAACATCATTTGTATGCTCCAAACCAAAACGTACATCAATGCCCTGCACAATGTTCCAAACGTCCTTTAACACAAGAACATGTTGCATCATATAAGCCCACATAGGGTAATTGTCCCCATCCAATCTGTTCTCAACAATAAACATCTTGAACACATATGTGTTGTTGTCAGCCATGGTAAATGTTGCACTTGATGTGAAAACTGCCCAAAAAGAGAAGAAATGAAGCGAAAACAACACGTGCTATATAGCATAAACCATAGAAGACTATAAGGACATGTTATACAAACAACGACATTGACTGAAATTTTGCACAAAATGACAAAATAGCCCGTGCAATACTTCCTGTAGTGGAAACGGAGGTCGAAATGAGCCTGAATCAAAAATCTGAGTAGACTAAGCTCGTCGAGCTTTCCCAAAATATTTTCTGACTTGCGAACGCTTGCCAAAGCTCACAGAAATCAGAGAAAGTGAGTAGGCATGTGTTGGAGCTGCTGGCGAATAAGCCTAGGAGGATGCAACCTGCTCTGATACCAAGTATTGGAATTAGGGTTGCAAGAAAATGCACACAACTTGGAGAAGATGAAGGAAGCTCAAGACACACAATAGAGAGTGTACTACTTAGTGTACAATGGAAAGATCAAATAGACCTAGAGTGATGGGCATATATACAATGCACGGGGAAACAAATCTCCTAGTGAGGGAAAAAATGCTCGGACGGTCCGAAGTGTGTTCACACACATCACTACCACATGTATATGGTAACAAAGCATGGATGATAAGAAGTAGAATAAACTAGTCTCTTCAGACAATTATTTTAGTGTAGGGTTCAAAGTTAGTTATCAGTTCAGACTTCAGACTTCATAAAACAAATTAGACAAAGACACAAATATTGGAATGGGACTGGAAATAGTAACTGAAATGGAAATAGCACATAGACTAAAATTGAAACTAGAATTGGATTGTATTTAGATCAAATCAGTACATTTGAAAAAAGTACAGTGAGAGCCAAATGATTGCTATGAGATTATCGACAAGAGAGTACAAGAGCATAGTGAGCTCCAAGATACTAGACTCAAAATTACAATGCCAGAAGCATCCCAAATCATAGCCCAAGTCATCTAATCATTGTCCCGCCAAATGAAGTAATGACCCCTATTCCTAGGTGCCAGATTGGGTCTCTGACTGACTGTCCATTGTGCAGTTACTATAGTAATTGGCTCGATAATTACTAGTTCAATCACAAGTCAAAACTCTAGCCTAGGGGAAGTTTTCACCATCAATATTTCCTTCCCCCCTTTCTTTGAATTTTGGAATATTTCCAAAATTTCCAATGGCTAATATTTGAAAATCTGGAATAAGTTTAGAGGTTTGTCATCAAAGATTTCATTGATGTCCGCTCCCCTAACTTTAACAAAACTTCATCTATATTGTATGACATTGTCCTACACATATTGGACATTTTGAACCCCTAGTTTCTGACTAGACTATCTCAATTTCCAACTACAAGAACACAACAACATTATAAGAAACAAACACACACCATCCACGGTTTCATGATTTCCAAATAATCAAAGATTTCAGCTACAATGTCGATGATTGCATGTTTAACTCTAATTTATTTCTCCTCAACAATCATAACACACAAGAGCACATAATCATGAGTGAAGAACTAAGACAAAGAGACATTATTGAACTAATTGAAAACTTCCATAAGAACAATTCTATAGCTACTCAAACTATGTAGATTCACTTGGTATCATATTTTCTATGGGAAACTCATAATATCAATACTGTAGAAGAATATATAAAGCAAATGATATTGCCATTATCTTTGAGTGATTTATGGGGAGATCCTTTTTATTATATTGTGTTGCATGAGCTGTCAAATTAAATATCAATGTATGGGGATCTTCTTACCATACAATATTATTAAATAGGGAATTCATAAACAACAATAAAACATTAAATTGGCTTTTATATTATGAATATAGAAAAGAAGGACATTGCGAACCCCTCATTTTGACACATAAAGAAAAAAACAAGAGTGGGTCAACCTTGGGGGGACTCACCCCAAAATATGCAACATATCACCCGAGTTTAATAGAAGGGGTATTCTAACCCCAAACCTTTCATCTTTTCCACATAACAAAGGGTACTCAAATGGGGCTTTACATAGATTGAATAGGAAAAGGGTCAGTTTTATTCATAAAAATCTACAGACAAGGGAGTTTTATATTAAGCCTTAAACACACGTGACATGGAGAGTTTATATAGAGTGACCTCCCCAAGAGGTCAAATCTATATATCAAATGTGAGAATAGGAAAACAATGCGTATATAAAAACAAGCCAACAATTGAGAACAACTGAGAGGAATAAAATTTTGCTCCAAAAACAAAAAGAAACACACAAACACAAAAAAGGCACACAAAATGGAACAAGCATTCTGAGGGAAAGTTATTAAAATTATTTGACAATAATGTGTATTCAACAAAAAAATATATCTAAAATATTTTCAAAATAGAGCCAAGACTAACAGACAATCAAAAGTAGTAATTGTTAAACTCATGAGATTTTTAAATGATCAAAAATATAATGAAGCTGAAAATATAGAATATACTACTTCACTCATGTGGAATTCATACATGAGCATAAAATTACTTAAACAATATTAAGAACAACCACTGGCATCAGAAAAACAAATTTGCTCTAAATTCTTGCAGCATATTAATACACTAGTAGACGATTTCAATAAGGTAAGAAAACACTTAAATTTCGTAATAAAAAAACACTTAAAAGGACTTCAAAAGAAGTGCATTTATTAGTGATTTTGACGATGAGGTCCAATATGCCATGAGAGAATTTTGCAAAGCTACTCAAGATACACTCACAAATCCTTGCGTTTGTTGTAAACGACTGTGCTTTTCTAGCCAGCTTAACACACATCACGTGTATAAAATATGAATGATTGAGCATGAAAATACCAAGAAGGTGCGTCAGAAGGTCAACTATGTAACGGGTTCTTGTATTAGTGTAAAAAATAAAAATTCCCAAAATTTACTTCCCTTTTGTTTATTTAAATGTATCAAAATCATTCATCATTCCATCAATATACATCCTTAATAATGAGCTAGAAGAGCATTTAATTGCACGAAGAAACACATTCAGACATGTCTACCAAAATTTGCATTATGGTCAATTTTTACTACAAGGAAATATAATTAACATTACATTAATTACCTCAAATAAGCATTGAAAACACAACGACAAGTGTAGCTATAAAAGGGAGGCTAGAATATAAGTCCATTTAAAAGAGTGGTCAAGTTCAATTTGCAACATATAATTGAAGCTTTACTTGACTTAATTTGAGCTTAATTTATACTCCACTATATTAAAGAATATGCAATACAAATTCATGAACATCTTACTCAACAATTTCTTGAGTCACAAACTCCAAAAATTGATTACCACATAAATGAATTAAATTTAATACATAAAATAATACAAATCTTGAAAACCATAACATTGAAAGCATTGAAGTGCATGAAGAAAGAGCAAAACCACATACAAATATGCTTGTGCATAGTTTTTATATTCAAATGACTTCTTTGATGCTTCCTCTAATGTTTTATTAATTGCACCTCGTCAAAACAAAACCCCATTATGATTAGTCGTTGCATACCAGTTGGACCCTACCAATTTATATACCAAGATTTTTGTCAATGGAAAAACATGAATGAGGGTCAATGATTTGATACCTATAACAAGCATATTCATTAAAGCGATAAAAATAATGATTCACCAAGCTTACTCATCAACATAGATAAGACTAGGAAAGCAACATTCAATAATCAAGAAGAAAAAGTAGTTAGATCAATCAAATATGGTAAAGCACAATCCCAAAAACTATTATAGAGAAATGGTATGTATGCACTTATCTTTTTGACACGACAAAGATACTCTTTAGTACATACCACTTGGAAAGTGGAGAAACCAATGAGAGAATAATACTAAGAAATGATACCATACAATACCAATGGAACAACATTAAAGAACTAATAAAGAATGTAGATAAAATTCAAACTCTAATAATGATGATGATAAAAATTACATCAAAATTATAAATACTACATGTATAGAAACTATTGATATTGACACTCAAAACGAAAATCGCAATTTTAAAAAACACAAAAAGAGGAATTATGATTATTAACACTTCTTGGTTCAATTTTAGAGACATCTCAACACAATATGCAAATACAAAACCGTAATGCACAATGACGATAGTTTTTCAATGATATACAATAGAAACTACATTACGATTCAAAAAATGTACCATTTTCTTTCATAATCGGCATA
This sequence comes from Adiantum capillus-veneris, assembly GCF_014529385.1. Lineage (NCBI taxonomy): Eukaryota > Viridiplantae > Streptophyta > Polypodiopsida > Polypodiales > Pteridaceae > Adiantum > Adiantum capillus-veneris. The sequence continues at coordinate 120,637,314 of NC_140943.1, forward strand.
GCTAGAGCAGATAAAACAAAGTCTCTATTAAGAAAACTCGGTGAAGACTAACAAGGCATAAAGTGGCATATATTTCCTGAAGAAACTATCAAAAGACTACCAACTTGGCACCCAAGCACCTATGCCCGACTATACATGTCCTATAGTTTATGTCACAAATGGGGATCTCTAGTAACGTAAGCCACCTCACACTGGGTAAACTAGCCCCCAGTGCTCAACTTCAAGAAAACCTCATGGAAAGACCCTCACAAAAGGTTATGCAGACACGACTAGCAATAATCTCAAAAAGGGCTCTTGTGGATCGAGTCTCAGATGCGGCCAGGACTACCAAAACAAGCCAAAATGGGCTCAACAACGAGGTACAATGGTAGTATCTGCAACACAACGTACGTCCAAAATGTTAAACTATCATTGCAAAACCGCAGGACACATGCTCAAACATGCACCAATGAGATGCAAGCAAAAACCAAATCGAAGGGAGCTCCTTGCGGGGAGTAAAAACTGCTCTCACCAGATCTCAGGCACACACAAGGTGTTAATCATGCATATCCATATGCATAAAGCTACCAAAGAGAAGCAATCACTAGTCAAAAATCTCCTACTAAACATGGAATCTGTCACTAACAAAACCTATCAATTATAGTCAATTAGGCTAGGCAAAATCAAACAATAGATGCCACGCATATGGTAACTTGCACTCGTCAAGTGTAAGAACAACCAACTTGTAGTGGGAAGCATGCCAAGAAAACCTATAAAATTTGTAGTTGTGTGGCTATATGAACCATCAACCGCTAAGCATCACAAAACTAGACCACAATAGACATACATCAAGGTATATGCAAAACAGAGCAGTAAGAAGCCAAGCAGTAACTGTCAAGACTACTCTCTATGATGATGCCATGAAAAAATGATGTGTCAATGTTGATATTGATGTCGATGCCATGTGTCACTCCTCTATGGAAGAGGCACCTCACCCATGCACGTCTATGTTGGAGGGGAAGCCGATGTTGCAAAAACGTGAAAAAAAAAAACGAGTTGTCGATGCAAAGAAAATTGGGTGTCGATGTCCACTTCTACCACAGGATGGAAGTGTCTCGCCTGCTTGGAGATGTCGGAGTTGCCAAATCCAAAAATTGGTGTGTGTGTGTGTGTGTGTGTGTGTGTGTGTGTGTGTGTGTGTGTGAGAGAGAGAGAGAGAGAGAGAGAGAGAGAGAGAGAGAGATGATACTCATATCGTGCACATTGCTGCAAAAAAATGTGACTAGAATTAGGTCAAATGGATACCATTGTTGCGCTTGGGATGTGCCAAAACTCCCAAAATGACTCCTAGGTTGCGCAGATTTGAGTCTGTATGAGGAAATTATGGCAAAAAATGTGTTTTTCAAGCCAAAAAATGCACATGTGGAAACCGGTTTCTAATAATCTTCCACATTGTGGGTTGAATAACTCGAGCAAAATGGTCTCAAATCTCATCAAAATTGTCTCCTAAATAAGCTAAACACAAGCTAAAGATCTCAACTCCACAATCCCATACATGGCTGCAAAATTCCTGTTTCAAATGGTATTTTAGTCTCTTTAGCCCAAAACTTAAGTGATTATATCAAAAGGATGATTGGGTCGCTAAATAAAGCAAGCAAGCTTTCCCACAAATAAAAAGCTAAACAAAGCAAACAAGCTTTCCCACAAATAAAAAGCACAATACATATACACATCACTTTTGTTTTATAGTATAGTATGTACAAACATTATCAACATGCCACTTTAATTTGTCTTACAGTTTCCATCTCAAGTCAAAATTATTTTGCACTCTGTTTGGTATCTCAATTCTAGTAAACACACAATCCTTGCTTGTGAAACATTTCTTTGCACTTTATCCCTTCACTTCACTTTTGATTGTTTCAATTCTACTATGCTCACCATCATGTTCTTCTTATTTCAAAAACCTTGCAAGTGCATTTTTTTCCAATTATGCAGGTTTCCAAACATAATAAGACAAATGCTACTTTGAACGAGTTCAACAAAGCTATGTAGAGCTTAGAATGTACATTGCCCTTGGATATACAAATAAAAGTTCTCAAAGCGTATACATGAAAGTGGCTGCATGAACAACTTCATCGTCTCAATGAGGATGATTGGCTTGCAACTTACATCACCTATAACTTTTGAATACCCCATTATGACAAGTGGAACAAGACAACAAAGACACTTGACATTGAGATGGAAGTCTTAGATGCCTATCATACGAGGTGCCATTTCATGATGTTCACCCAAATTTTAGATAAACTCGATCTCCTTTGTGCAATCAACTTTAGCTTTGTGAACATTCACCTCTCCTACATTTTACAATCCGAGGCTTTTGTTAAAAAGTACTTCCACAACACTATCAACATACCTATAGTGACTATACAATTCCTCTATTGATAAACCCCTTGCTACATTGCCAACTTCTTTGGAATAGAAGCATGATGATGATTGTATATCCTACTTAAAATACACTCCTACTAATGCAATTGCTTTTTCCGATCAAAGTTTATGGTCTTTTTGTACTACAACTTATGCTGTTCATTGCTGCTTGATGGGCTCATTATTCTGGATCACTGAGAGAAAATTGTATTCTTATGATTTCGTGCACCTACAATTCTATAATATTGCTAACCAAATCCAATACGTCAGGTAACAATTGCAATTTTTTGGTCTCTTTGGACGTTCCCGCTTACCTGTGGCAATCAAAGGCAGTGCCCTGCTTTCCTGTAGACACCTTGTTTCTCTATCAATAGTAAAATATTTCTTGTGATAAGTAGAGAGCGAGAGCGCTGCGCTTACGAAGCCATGAAATAGCTCAAAGAAAGTTCTCGAGTTAAACTTTAGACCCCAGAGCAAGTTGTTCAGTAAGAATTCTCGCGGTCCTTACCCGAGGCGTTTGCAGAAGCTGACAGTCTTGTAAGCCTTCTGCATTTTGCTCTTTCCACTAGATTGTGGTTTGAAGGTGTGGATCTTCTGTCATCTTTTATAATTTTTCTTTTGCCCACATTGATATTTGCATCGCAAGTCTTGAAACGCAGGTTTTACAGACTTCCACTCAGGTTTGGTGATTTGGGTGCGAGTCTATAGTGCCAGAGCTCGTACTTATTATGCACCTTTGGAGAGGTAATTCCATAGGAGGTTTACTTGTGTTAGCATGAAGTTTAGAGCTTACTATTCCCTTGATGTTTGGGAATTTTCGGTCGTCAATGTTGTCACACCATTGTCTGACTGTTCACTCTTTTTGCTTTGAGCTTGGTCTATTGAGTCCAATTTTGGGTTTAAGGAATTGTGACACTAATTTCGAATTGACAACTCCCTTACAAACAACAAGGAGTACAGCATAGCACCCACATGAATACAACCTTCCAAAGATAGGATACGAGACCTCAAAAAGGAAAAAAGGGGAGGTTCTTGCACCTTGCAAAAGGAGAACAATTGAAAAGTAGCTTCTCTTGTGCTACCCTTTGCTCAAGGGGAGGATTGCCATACGTAGTCACCTTTTCAGAGTGTCATATGTAGTCTTCACTCTTGTGAGGACCATGAGAATCCCTGGAGGAGGCACACACATTTTTCTTGCTCTCTAGGAGATTCCCTGAGATCAAACCATTTCTCATCCACTCCTTGGCCTCCGAAGAGGCCAAACCTGTGAGGAACAATCCATTGAGATATACCAAGCTTTGTATAGGCTCAGAAGAACTCCAAGTGCAACTTTTGTAACTTGCTTCCATGTAACCTCCTTCAAAACTTTTTCCTTGATTCAGAATATTCCCCCTTGCAATCGTGACAATCTTTATCTAATACACAATATAATAACAATACACAATGTGGGGCTCAACATGGCCACACGTGACCCAACAATGATAAAATATCTACCTTTTTAGAGATTTTCACCTCTTGTCTTGCGGTGGCTCCGGTATCTCCCAAGAACACAATAGGGAATGAGGGCTATTTTGGGGCTGTGCCTGTCTATATGTGAGGTAGATTGTAGCCGGGGCAGTGACAAGGTGTTAATCTCACTGCAACACCAATAGAAGTGAAAATTTTGACACTTAAACTTGAAAACTGACAATCGTCGTGACATGAAGTGGTGCAGTTTCACTCCTAGATGCACTGCCCCAAAGTTTGCCATCCCGTTCGGTACTTCTTTTTTATCATAGGTGCCACAATTTTTGTCAGTTGCTTTTAATTAGTGCTAGCTTTTTGTGTCTCTTGTTTTTAGGCCAAGGCCTTTAAAAGGGTGCCTAGGGGGCCATACTTGGAAGATAAGCTTGGAAGCAAGACTACATAGTGGCTCCTCAACCTTTGTACTCCAAAAAGTCAACGCTGACTTTTGGATTTTCTGAACACACTTGACTGAGTTGTGCAGGAATTGGCCGAGAGGTCTAAAGACTACTAGAGAAAAAGACACAAAAGAAATCCCAACTTATAAAGGCTCGCCGAGTGGCCCAAAGTAAATAAAGGGGTTAGGAATTAATAATCCTAACCCTACCAACTTACGGAGCACTGGCCGAGAGGCCTAAAACCCAAAATAACGAAAGCTTGAACTCTAGGCCAGATTTTTGTAAATGCGCGAACTATGCTGACGTGGTAGCTGTATGGATTTCCACGTTTTGTGCTGGTTGCTTGGGCAGATTTTTGCGCCAGCTTTTGGGTGCAGACGCTTTTAGATTCAAGTGCTTTTAGAACCGCAACTTTTTGGGACTCTGCTTTTGGGCATCCCTTATACATGGTTCGACAATTGGTATATCTAGCTGAACAACAAAAACAAAAACCGACAGATGATTCAATTGACTTGGAAGCTTTGCACAACTATTTCAAGACTTGGACGAAGCTCAAGGTCGAGTTTTTTTTCATCTACACTTTGAGGCAGGTGTAATGGGAGGGCACCACGTGCCAACGGAAAAGAACAGATTGAATAGACTGTAGACGCTTCAAAACAACTGAATTGAAAGAGATGCACTATCACAAACTGATGATGTGGCATGGCCAACTAGAAGAGAAATGGCCGAGTGGACAAGAGGAATTGAACCTAGAAGATGCCTATCAACTTAAAGAACTTATGAGCACCGATCGTGAGCCTAAAACCCTAAAAACCCAAATCTTGAACTCTGAGGATAATTTTCGTAAAACGTGCTAACATGCTGACGTAGCATATTGTACGGATGCTGACGTTGCAGTGGTTGTACGTAATTTTGCGAATTGCGTTGACTGTGCCATGTGGCAGTTGCACGGATTTCTGCAATTTTTACTGGCAGCTTTTGGAGTTTCCGGTTCTAGCTTTTGGGAGCAGAAACTTTGGGGCTTAGTGCTTTTGGAGAAGTGCTTTTCAGTGCTCTACTTTTGGGCAACCCCCGGGGCCTCACTGTGTAGAGCATCTAGATGTAGAGTCTGAGAGCAGAGGACCCTCGAGAGTTGTACTATTGCGACAAGCAATAATAACGAACAAGGTTTCATCCATACAACGTACGGATAGGTCCGTACAGTAAAGTCGTACAGTACAGATCTGTACGTATGGATAGGGATCTGTACGGATGCTTTTTTTCAAAGAAAAAAAATCGTGCATTGTGAGGTTTGCATAACTTCTTAGAGTCAAGACATCACACTTCAGTCTTGGATTATCACTCTCTACTTTTTTTTAATGCTCCTAGTTTTATGAGGCCATGACATGAGACATTTGACACTATTTGGCTGTAGACATTGATCAGCTTTGTGTTTTCATTGTTCGGTTAGAGTCGTGGACTCTAGTCTTTATTTGAAGTCTTGGTAAATGCATAAGTAAAGGTATGAAGTACTCTCAGTTTTAGGCTTTTTGAAAAAAAGGACAAATTTTTGCGTACCTAAAAACTCAATCCATTCTGTACTACGTACCTTACGTACCGAATTTGTGTCAATCACTACGTACCTAGCTACCTTGATAACGAAATATCGAAAGGGGTGCCAGTCTTTGGGGCCAGTGCATTTGGGCGAGGAACTTCATCGTGCCCTGTTGACTCTCTCTCTCTCTCTCTTCAAGTTGAGTGATTTTGAAGTTTCTGTTTGTGTTTTGCTATTTATTTTTCGCTTGGAGTGTCCGTGCCCCCCCCCCCCCCCCCTCTCTCTCTCTCTCTCTCTCTCTCTGTTAGATTTTCTGCGTCTCTAGATGCTTCGCACATTGTCTACAGGCACCTCACCATCACGCGCACTGGCTCTTGGTTGTGGGTTGGCTACCTGTACACTTGCTGGACAGGGATCTCAGGCACACTCAGGGTTGTTCAACACATTTCCCACTTTAGACCTGTTTTGGTCACATACACCCCCATTTATATTGGAGGGTCATATTTTTAGGTCATTGGGCTATATTGAGGATTATTGCCTGACCAACCCCTATTCTCCTATATATAGGAGGGGGGGCACCCTCATTGTCTTATCTCACACCATGTAGCCATCTGGAGTTATTGGGTTGCCAGCCTTTCCACCATCTGTCTCATCTCATCTCTCTCTCTCTCTTGCCATTGTCTCTTTCTCTCTCTTACCTTCCACTGCACTCTGACATGGTATCAGAGCTCTAGGCTTGGATCTGCCATCGCCTACACCTAGGAGGACTTTGCGGAGGATTTCATCGCGAAGAACTGCTTCATCTCCATCAGCATTTTTGGGACCAACGTTTTTTGCTTCAGCCCTAGTGTTTTGTGGATCTGCATCCTCTTTTTCATCCCTCTGCTCTCGACCTCCCTCCCTCTGCCTCATCGCCACCACCTGCCCTCTCCTTTGCCTAGCGTTTTTCAGCCAGATCTGGACCAGCGTTTTTGCAGGTGGGCAGCAAGTTGATCTGCGTTTTTCAGCCCTTTACCCTAGCGTTTTTGGGCAGGACAGCAGCCATTTGCACTAGCGTTTTTGGCAGCAGGACAGCCAGCAGATTGACCAGCGTTTTACCTCTACTTCAGCCTTTCCTCCTTGCCGATCTTGGACAGCCGGAGCCCCGCTCCTTGTTCCTTGGTCTTCCTGCTTGGAAGCTGATCAATCCCGCGACTTTGCCGGCGATTCTTCGACTTCTACCTTGCTGATTTTCAGCCTGTTTTGGTGTATTTACAGCCCTCACCTTACACTCTCGGCATCCCACATGACATTGTTAGGGTGGAGCTCGCCGCTCCTCCATCGGTAGTGGAGGCACTCACTCGATCAGTTTCATTTATGCATAGCACCTTGGCTCTCCCTAGAGACAGATATGCTTGATTAGCACTAGAGTCTTTGCGACAATTGGCATTGCAGGGAGATAGATCATGTTATCTTGGTTTCAGTTACATGGCTTTAGTATGGATCAGCTACCCCCATTTCAGTACTCTCTGGATGCACCCTCCATCCCGCTAACTAGGGCAGAGATTACGTGGCTCATCAGACAAGACTTGATGATACGAAGAGGACATGGATACAACCTACACATGAGTTGGGTACGAAGATGGCTTTCTATAGAGAGCATCTTCTCTAGCTTACGGAGGATGGTTTTGTGATCAGAGTAGGATACATGGATACTCATCTATCCCACGGGATACGATGTGCTATCGGTCAGATACACACATCCTCACATCAGCTAGAGATCGAGATAGGCAGATTTAGAGGAGTACCCACTGAGTCCAGGATTTGTCAAGTGCATGCCAGATAGAGTCCGAGATAGAGCTACATTACATGTCGCTGCCCAATATACTATGACATATGAGGCCGCTTTCACTGTCTATTCAGAGAGGGCTGAACCACTTTCTAGATTCTTGAGATACCAAGATGAGAAATGCCTCCGATTATACTTACTGGAGATTTGCAGACACAGAGAGGACCTTTTGAAGAGGGGAACAATGAGAGAGAACCAGCGACAGCGACAAATTACAGATTTCTTTCAGTCACAGACAAAGGAGTTCGAACAGGCCCCACAACATAGCAGCACCAGAGGCATACTGCTTGATCGGGCGATAGAGTTCGGGCGGTCCGGTCGCCCACGTATGAGGGGACCCTCTCGACATTGACGTAGATTGCGACAGAGGATCCATACCATATTGGCTTGACATAGGAGTCGTCCCGACAGAGTGCTTACCATGGAGGACTTTGAACCTCTACAACCTTTTGGATACTGATGTCTCTATTGTCAAAGAGCTCCATTGTATTAGCGCTGGCATTGCAGGGAGATAGATCATGTTGGTATGCAGAGATGCAGTTACATGGCTTTAGTATGGATCAACTACCCCCATTTCATTACTCTCTGGATGCACCCTCCATCCCCCTAACTAGGACAGAGATTACCAGGCTCATCAGACAGGACTTATTCAGATGGATACGAAGAGGACATGGATACAACCTACACATGAGTTGGGTACGAAGATGGCTTTCTATAGAGAGCATCTTCTCCAGCTTACGGAGGATGGTTTTGTGATCAGACTAGGATACATGGATACTCATCTATCCCACGGGATACGATGTGCTATCGGTCAGATACGCACATCCTCACATCAGCTAGAGATCGAGACAGGTAGATTTAGAGGAGTACCCACTGAGTCTAGGATTTGTCAAGTGTGCCAGATAGAGCTCGAGACAGAGTGTCACTGGGACATGGCAGCTGTTAACTATGACACGAGGACGTGGCAACTGCTAACTTTAGTTGTTGGTTTCTTTCCAATGGGTTTTGTTTTATTTTTGAGACCCTCTTTTTGAAGTAGCAAACAATCAGACATTGTATGGCCAATGTATAAGGTAGTTTCACCCGCAGACCGGTCGGCACTGAAGTTCGTATAGTAAGAGGATGTCTAGGCTCAGAGCAAGATCATATAGGTCCCCCCATCGCACTTAGCAAGTTGGTGGATACTAGGAAGTGAACTCAATAAAGGCCTAAAGTCAAGGTGTGACTACCAACAGAAAATATCCGACAGTTTGGCCACATTGCACTTTTGGTTGCGGTCCCAATGAGGATAGATGGTCAGATGACCGCTGGGAGCCCAACGGAATCATTTCCTAAAATTTAGGGAACTGCTATTTTGGGCCGTGAAATGTGTTCGCGTCGTTACCTCCGGTATGACAAGGGGAACATTTTATTACTCTGCCGCGAAGTCAACTGGGCGACCAGTCGGGATATTTTTAAGCGGCAAACCCGAAACGGGAAAATGCTTGTAAATGCGCCAAGTGTCACAATTTTGTGAACTTTCCTCCTACAGAAAAAAGGGCGCTGATTTTTAAGCTGGGAGAGGCTTCATTTGCAGTCCATCACACAGGTTAAGAGCTATGGAGTGCTTCCTTTCCCTCTCATGTACAGTGCGGTGCCAGGAGTGATGCCCTGCACGCTACGCACTGCTCTCTCTCTCCCCTATGAGCAGTTATGTTATGCCCCTCTAGTGGGCTTCTCATTTGACCAATGTACAGTTGTGTGGGTTCATGCGCGATTGCCGAGGCAAGAGCCTCTCGCACAGGTATTGGATTAGCTAGTGGCTAATCCCTCGCAGGTACAGGTGAATTCGGAGAGGTTTCATGTGCGAAATCTCGTCCGATTCAAAGGACAAGTAGCCCTACAGGTGCGGGAGCTCGAGGCCTTGCTACAGATGCGACCGGCACGCGAAACAAAGCCCAAAACAAGGAATTACAGCCTGCTGTGTATTTTTGCAGGTTTAGGGTTTCGGCCCTAAACGGAGCCTAATACCCCCAAGAGGTTCGGGGACGCTAGGGGATTGCTATACAGGTGATCTGGCGCATTTTTGGGGCAGAAAACAGAGAATTCAGCGTGCTGCAGATTCTTGCCAGGTTTTGCAAAGTGTCCGTATGCGTCGGGAAAGTCATCTATTGCGTGGGGATACTGATTGTGAAGCGTCCTAGTATAGTTATGTTGCCGAAATCGGGTCAGAACAGGTGTTTCTTTGCCTGGATTGTGCGGGGCAGCTTGTAGGAGATCACAGGTTTTATTCCCTCTGTTAAAGAATAAAGAAATACCGAAAGGGGCGCCAATTTTTGGGGCCTATAGGTTGTTGGCGTCTGCTCGGAGCATTATAGCTTCCGATCCGTGTGTGTATTCAAGTGTTAATTCCCGTCACAGGTTACCTTCGCACGTTCTCTCTGTGTGTATTTTAAGTAAAGAATTTCGGGTGAAAGCCAACGCCTACCGCCCTACAGGCCGGTTTCATGGTTCCATTGCCGGGATATCAATCACTTTTTCCTCAGAGTGAGCCTCGATTGGTTTGGGTAAAGACACAGACTGCCGGAACACGGGACTACACTATGGCCGACAAAGGGAAGGGCATTATGGAAGAGGGTTCCTCTTCAAAGGACAGACAGGAAATCCCTATGGTTTTCGAGATTGGCGAGAGCTCACGGCCACGTCAGTCTGTACCTCCTGTCAATGTGAATGTCCCTCCAGTAGTACAGGGCTTCATGACTGGGCAACTTGAGGATGATGCGTTCAGGACTGAGTTAGTTGCCCCTTTGAATGTCTTTTCGCAGTTGGTGCAGAATCCAAGGTTTATGGAGTTCTTGCAAGCGTCACTAGTCAGCAAAATAGGCAACCTACGTCGTGTACGGAGCTTGTTGAGGCTCAAGCCCAGGTACTTCATGCGGCTCAGGAGGAAAGGGAACACTCGCATGTTGCGGAGTCAGGGGCTCCAAAACAGGTTCCTCCCGTGCTTGAACAGGTGGCTAGAATGCCTATTCCACAGGTTATGCCAGTTCAGCCCGCCACCTTTCAGAGCAAGCATGCTATCTTGAATGGACAGGGAATTGGATACCAGGCTGTGCACCCAATTTTTTCCACCACCCATGGTACATCTTGGGTATTTCGGGGGTGGATCAGTGTTCCAAAGTATGGCTGGTTATGCGCCTGGAAGTCAGCCGTACATGCCAGGAACAGTGTTTGGGGGTATGCAAGGCATCATGCCAAACCCCATGTATGGTAGTATCGGCATGCAGCAGGGTTTTCAGTGCAACTAGGGCCAATTTGGGGTGCCACACGGTCAATTTGGCATGGCTGGTTTTTCTGGACAGCAGCCAGATATCGCACCTACGATGCAAAATGTGAATGGCCAAGATGTGCCGAACATGCCTACTACAATACCCATGTTGCAGACCATTCCTTATGACAACTTGGGGGCATTGGAGAAGCTGAAAGCTTACAAAGAAGGTGGCGCAGCTGTAAAGTTCAGTACTTTCAGTGGCTTTGAAGATAAAGCAAAGGCTCTCACTTTCCTCTAGCAGTTTGACACAGCTTATGCAGGAGGGAATTTTACAGAGGCCTCGAAAGTCAGGAAAGCTGCTACTTTCTTAAAGGACAATGCGTCTACATGGTGGACGACATTGTTAATGCAAGGACAGGCACCCGCCACTTGGGTTTACTTCAAGCAAATGTTTGCATCTGCTTGGCTGTCAAATGAATTTGAAGCCGACGTCATGACAGATTGGCACCAGCTTACTTCAGCTTCATGCAAGAGCTTGCTGGGAGGTTTTGTAAAGCGTTACTCTCAGTGACCTCCTACAGATTTGTGCCATTGACAGAGCAGATAGAGAAGTATTGTTGTGGGCTGTGTAAAGGGCTTCGTGATTACTGTACCAAAAACAGAGTGGCTACTCTCACTCAGCTTATGGAAGTTGCGAACACTGGTCTTGCCTTGTTGAAAGGAGAAGATAGTGGGTTTCCGAGCAACGAGAAAGGAGGGCAGCAAAATAAAAATTCAGCGAAGAAGCCCTTTGCGAAAACGGCTCCTGAAGCGTCACAGGGGTCAGAAAGGGCCACCAAAGACAAGGATTCAGCCGGGACTTCTGGAGCGCAGGCAAAGAAACAAAAAAGGAAGCCTTTTGTGCGCAAGTCGCTCGAGGAAAAGAAGGTCCTAATAGCTGAAAACAAATGCTTTATATTCGAGCAGCCTGGTCACTTTGCTATCAATTGTCCACAATGGAAAAGAACCAGCTGACTCCGAGGATAAAGAAGACCAGAAAGGCAAGAAGCCTAAACCCACGGCAGGTTTGGTGCCAGACATGGTGGGCGACAGGCCTAGTACAGATGCCAGTGAGTTATGCAGGACATGGGGTAAGGTTAGGGATCAGACGGCACTTATCTTCTTTGATCTAGGTGCCAAAGCCAACTTTATCTCACAAGAGTTAGCTATGAAGCTGGGCATCAGAGCTGAAGAGATGGGGTACACAACACAGGCAGGGTTGGCATGTCCTGGCCACTCAGAGTGTGTTACTTTCATTATTGGAAAGTTGCGTCTGCATATTCAGTCGTATGTGGACACATAAGATTTCTATATCATGCCGTTGGAAGGTTGTGACGCCTTGTTGGGGATCCCGTGGATGTTCCGAGTGCATGGAGTCTTGGATGCCTACAACAAAAAGATCACTGTACAGCATAGGAGCAAAACTCACATCTTGGATGTAAAGCTTAAAGGAGAGTCAGTCCCATTGTATCTGCTTCTGCTATCACTTCTGTAATAAAGAATCATCTTTCTGTGTACTTGATTTTTGCACGTGATGTCTCAGACAGTGATCAATCAAATTTATCTGTGTTAGATAAAGAAAGGTCAACATTTTTGCAAAAGTTTAATGATTGTTTTTTTGATTCATTACCGTCACAATTGCCGCCAGAGAGACCTGAGGACCATTGGATAGATTTGGTGCCAGGGTGTAGCCCACCAAATAGACCTCCCTACAGGGTTAGTGCGGCGCAGCAGAAAGAGATTATGGGCCAGGTTGAGGAGTTATTAGAGAAGGGGCTGATTCAGCCTAGTTCTTCACCCTTTTGCTCCCCGGTGCTCCTAGTGCAGAAGAAGGATGGCTCATGGCGCATGTGTATTGATTACCGTGCATTGAATAAGAATACCATCAAGAATAGGTTTCCTATTCCTCGAATTGATGATATTCTCAATCGTTTAGAGGGTGCTGCAATTTTCAGCAGGATAGACCTTAAGAGTGGGTACCATCAGATTCGTATAAGGCCAGAGGATGTGCACAAGATTGCGTTTAGAACGACATTTGGTCTCTATGAATTTCTAGTGATGCCGTTTGGGCTAACAAATGCTCCTGCCACGTTCAACAGAATGATGGACTGGATTTTCCGCTCGCATCAATAGTTTGTTGGGACATTCTTCGATGACATGATAATGTATTCGAAGAATGAAGAGGAGCATAGGCGTCACTTGACCATTGTGTTCGAAGAGCTGCGCAGCCACAGGTTACTTGTCAATCCTAAGAAAAGTGAATTCTTCTTGGAAGAGATCCACTTTCTTGGCCATATAGTCTCAAAGGATGGTGTTAGAATGGATCCCGCAAAGGTCGAAGCTATCAAGACATGGCCAGACTTGAAGATTGTGCACGATGTCAGAAGCTTCTTGGGATTGTGTTCCTACTATAGAAGGTTTATCAATAATTTTGCAGAGATAGCATTGCCTCTTCACGCTTTGCAAAAGAAAGAGGTCTAGATGGACCCAAAAAGAAATTTCAGCTTTTAGTCTCTTAAAGGAAAAGTTGACTTCAGATCCAATAATTGTTTTGCCAGATCTCAGGAAGTCATTTGTGGTCCAGTGTGACGCGTGTGGCAGTAGCATCGGAGCAGTGCTAATGCAAGATGGACGGGTAGTAGCTTATGAAAGCCGAATTTTGCAAGGGCCAGAGAGGACTATGCAAGTCTATGAGAAAGAGCACTTGGCCGTGATTCATGCGTTTTCTAGCTGGAAGCACTACCTCTTGGGTGCTGATTTTGTTGTCCAAATAGATCATCAGACCTTGCGATACTTCTTGACACAGTTAAAGTTATCCGAAAAGCATATGCGATGGGCAAACATTCTTTCCATGTTCCACTTCCAGATTTTGCATGTGGAAGGCAAGAAGAATGTTGTGGCTGATGCGCTATCAAGGAAGCCACAAATTTCAGCTGTGTCAATTCCTTATCATCATGATTTAGATGACATGAAGGAACAATATGCTACTGATGAAGATTTTGCAAGGATCTTTGAGCAGTTGCAAGAGGGGCAACATCACGAGCACTACCTCCTCAGAGATGGTTTTATGATGATGCATGGTAGACTTTGTGTCACTAGGCCACTGCGACATAAGGTCATGGAAGAGAGTCATGTCCCACCGTATGCAGGGTATCGTGGTATTGATGCGACAGTTAAAGCGGTAGAGACATTCTTCTATTGGCCTACCTTGAGGAGAGATGTGGATGCCTTTGTGCGAGCATGCATATTTTGCCAAAAGGTCAAATTTGACAGGCAAAAGGCACCAGGGTTGTTACAACCACTGCCGATTCCGGATAAGCCATGGGAAAGCATTGCTATGGACTTTATCTTTGATCTTCCGAGAACGCAAACAGGGAATGATGGTATATGGACCATTATGTGCAGGTTCAGCAAGCAGCCCCATTTTATCCGTGTCAGGAAGAAGATAAAATCTAATAAGATGGCACGCTTGTTCATGTACAACGTGTTTAAGTACCATGGTATGCCACAATCGATTATCAGTGATCGTGATCCTCGCATGACCAGTTTGTTCTGGAGAGGATTGTTTGAGAACATAGGCACTACGCTCAAGTTCTTGTCTTCGTTTCATCCACAAACTGATGGACAGTCAGAAGAGGCTAATTCTACTGTCTTAGATCTGATGAAATGCTATGTGTCAGATAATAAAGGCAACTGGAAACTGTATTTGCCTATGCTTGAGTATGCGTACAATAATACGGTGCATTCGTCTACTAGCAAAGCACCTTTTGAAATTGTTGAAGGCGGCAAAAAGGTTCCTCCCATTTTGCATACAAAGAACAAAATCTTTGAGGTAGATCGATATGTTGAGAACATGGATGAGATGTATAAGAAGACTCAGGTAAAGCAGAAAAAGGCTGCTGATCGTCACCGTCGTGAATTGCTGTTATCACCTGGTGATTGGGTTCTGTTAAGGTTCGAAAAGGCAAGGTTAAAGAAAAGGAAGGGTAAGGAACGGATGTTTCTTAAGCTGAGTATGCGTTACTATGGGCCTTTTCAAGTGCTTGACAAGATCAGCGATGTGGCTTACAGGCTGAAATTGCCTGATGCATGGAAGATTCATAATGCGTTTCACGTGAGTCTTCTAAGACCCTTCGTGGGTGATGTGCCAGAAGATATGTCAGATGAGGATTCGCCAGAAGTTGAGGAACTTGATGAGATCCTGGTACCTGAGCAAGTTTTGGCACATAAGGACAGAAAAGTTAAAGGACAGGTTGCAAGACGTTATTTGGTGAAGTTCAAGAACTATCCGCCTATGGATGCAAAGTGGATGGAAGAGCATGAACTGTCAGAGTCACCAAATGTATTGCAGCTTTACCTTGAAGCCTTTGGGTTACAGCCTACTTATGCACCAACCCAACGTGTGCAAAGGAGGGGTAATGATAGAGCTAGTACATCAAATGTACATATGAATTCAGTGTAATAGATGGAAATGACAAAAGTATGAAGGTCTCATTAAGTCATTTGTATCTATGTGTTACGACCTTTCTTGCGGATACATGCGATGATAAAAGAGTGTTAATAGCACAAGATCATCAATGGCGTGTATTTATGGTATGCAATCGAGGACGTTTGCGATTTCAACAGGGGGGTATGTCATGGGGATGTGGCAGCTGTTAACTATGTCACGAGGACGTGGCAACTGCTAACTTTAGTTGTTGGTTTCTTTCCAATGGGTTTTGTTTTATTTTTGAGACCCTCTTTTTGAAGTAGCAAACGGTCGGACATTGTATGGCCAATGTGAACGGTAGTTTCACCCGCAGACGGGAAGTGGTCGGCACTGGAATTCGTATAGTAAGAGGATGTCTAGGCTCAGAGCAAGATCATATAGGTCCCCCCGTCGCACTTAGCAACTTGGTGGATACTAGGAAGTGAACTCAATAAAGGAAGTCAAGGTGTGACTACCAACAGAACGTATCCGACAGTTGGGCCACATTGCAATTTTGGATGCGGTCCCAATGAGGATAGATGGTCAGATGACCGCTGGGAGCCCAACAGAATCATTTCCTAAAATTTAGGGAACTGCTATTTTGGGCCGTGAAATGTGTTCGCGTCATTACCTCCGGTATGACAAGAGGAACATTTTATTACTCTGCTGCGAAGTCAACTGGGCGACCGGTTGGGATATTTTTAAGCGGCAAACCCGAAACGGGCAAATGCTTGTAAATGCGCCAAGTGTCACAATTTCGTGAACTTTCCTCCTACAGAAAAAAGGGCGCTGATTTTTAAGCTGTAGTATGTCACCACAGGTTAAGAGCTATGGAGTCCTTCCTTTCCCTCTTATGTACAGTGAGGTGCCAGGAGTGATGCCCTGCACGCTACGCACTGCTCTCTCTCTCCCCTATGAGCAGGTATGTTATGCCCCTCTAGTGGGCTTCTCATTTGACCAATGTACAATTGTGTGGGTTCATGCGCGATTGCCGAGGCAAGAGCCTCTTGCATAGGTATTGGATTAGCTAGTGGCTAATCCCCCGCAGGTACAAGTGAATTCGGAGAGGTTTCACGTGCGAAATCTCGTCCGATTCAAAGGGCAAGTAGCCCTACAGGTGCGGGAGCTCGAGGCCTTGCTACAGATGCGACCGACACGTGAAACGGAGCCCAAAACAGGGAATTTCAGCCTGCTGTGTATTTTTGCAGGTTTAGGGTTTCGGCCCTAAACGGACCCTAATACCCTCAGGAGGTTTGGGGACGCGAGGGGACTGCTGTACAGGTGATCTGGCGCATTTTCGGGGCAGAAAACAGAGTATTCAGTGTGCTGCAGATTCTCGCCAGGTTTTGCAAAGTGTCCGTATGCGTCGAGAAAGTCATCTATTGCGTGGGGATACTGACTGTGAAGCGTCCTAGTATAGTTATGCTGCCAAAATCGGGCCAAAACAGGTGTTTCTTTGCCTGGATTGTGCGGGGCAGCTCGTAGGAGATCACAGGTTTTATTCCCTCTGTTAAAGAATAAAGAAATACTGAAAGGGGCGCCAATTTTTGGGGCCTACAGGTTGTTGGCGTCTGCTCGGAGCATTCTAGCTTCCGAGCGGTGTGTGTATTCAAGTGTCAATTCCCGTCACAGGTTTCCTTCGCACGTTCTCTGTGTGTGTATTTTAAGTAAAGAATTTCGGGTGAAAGCCAACACCTACTGCCCTACGGGCCGGTTTCACAGAGCTACATTACATATGTCGCTGCCCAGTATACTATGAGATACGAGGCCGCTTTCACTGTCTATTCAGAGAGGGCTTTGGACCACTTTCTAGATTCATGAGATACCAGGATAAAAAATGCCTCGGATTATACTTACTGGAGATTCGCAGACACAGAGAGGACCTTTTGAAGAGGGGCACAATGAGGCGCCCCCCCCCCCCCCCCCCCCCCCCCCCCCCCCCACGCCCCCATTTTTGTATCAGCTTCCACCCCACCCTACCCACTATTTTCTTTTCAGTTCTTCATACTTTTCGTACCCAGAGTCCAGACCCGGTATTAGATTCACCACATGTAACCTTTTGGTCTCATAGGTCATTTTGGCCTTTTGAAGACGTTAATATCACATTTCATTTCTCTCTCTCTCTCTCTCTCTCTCTCTCTCTCTCTCTCTCTCAGAGTATGGCTTCTAAGAGATAAAATCTATTTAGTTGAGTATTATTTGTTATTGTTATGCGCTCCCGTTTGTGACAAATTGATCGAGAGAAGTTACATCTGAGAGCTGCTACTGAACGGTAATGCCAAGGCTCAAGTTGTGATAACCTATTGTGATGGCCTCACATGGAGGTCGCGTTATGTCCTAGGGCTAGTTCTGCAAAGTTTATGTGACACTTTAATGTTTTTTTGCTCAGTGGTTGCTAACACTGTATCTGTGCATTGCATATATTCTATACGATGATTGCATGACACTTGTGGAAGCATTTATGCTTGAATCTGCATTCTAGTGCATCGGAGGCCTTTGTATGGAGAAAAGTGTGGCCTTGGATGTGTTGATTAGATAGGTTTGTGCGGATCAGGAGACATTGGAGGTCCTGTGGGGATTAGGATGTTGATAATTGATGAATGATATTCAAAATATAGTGTGGACTAGGATATGCGCTATCGCATGGTGATAGTTCCATATGTGGATGCTCATGCCACATGGCCATGCCTACTTATTTCTCAATTTGTTTCTTGAGTCTGCTCATGGACACCTTCACTCCAGATATTTTGGTCTACAGTTGGTTTGGAACTTTTGGAACAACTTGTCATGCTATTGAGGGGTTGTGTCTATGAAGAATTTTTTTACCACAAATGTTTCGGCATACTAGCTCCTGCGAGAGAATTTCAGAGCAATGCAGAAAAGCTTGGCTGCTGTTGGTGTTTAGCTGAACTTCACTTTTTTTTATCACATAGTCATAGAGGTGTCATTTTGTAATGACGATAACTAACTCTTAAGTCACACAAGCATACTGTACTGTCACTCTCTATTTTGGAAGTCGTTTTATTTTCCAAAATTTTTATGTTGACGTGGATGGCTAAAGCTCAACCATTTATTGTATATTTTTCACTGTGAAATGCAGGGTCAACAATGAGGGGTGGCCCAGTCAAGCTGATAGCTGTTGTTGGAGGAGCAATAATGGGGGGTTTTTTCACCTTGTCATTAGCTACCTCGATTTCCATCCAGGCGTTTCAAGCAGTTGTGGAGTTCAAAAAGGTGTTCCCTTGTTCCTGGATGCCTGCACTGTTGTCAAGGTTATTTGAGGACTCTTTGATAGTTGAATCATGGAACCCTTTCAAGGTTTTGCTTAGACAAAACGATAGAGCACTCCAGGAGTACGTGGTGCCATGCGTTATAGCCACGCCAAGATTTGAATTATTTGTATCTGAGCTAAAGATGTTGAACAGTAAAACTAAATCTTTCTGGACAGAAAAAAACAGCACCTCCATGTGCAGTTTGCAAGGGAAAGGGATTGATTGACTGCAGATTATGCCGTGGGAATGCAGTCATCGATTGGAACCCACTTTACGACCCAGTTGTCACAAACCCATGCCTCTGTCCTACTTGTGATGGCAAAAGGTACTAGACAATTGGATCAAGAAATAAATTTATCAAGATTAGCTCACTAGATTTGTATGCCTGGAGTGTTGGGTGAATTTGAATCGTTGAGGACCTGATGTGACTGTTTATTGTGCGTATTAGGAATTCTCAACTAATTCCCTGATGGCTATGTGCTCTGAATGTAGGATACAACGATGCTTGAATTGTGCTGGTAGAGGCTATGCATAGTATATATTGGGCAGAAAGAAGGTACGACGTCTATCCCAATTACGTCCACCGCTCCCCTTATAGTATATATTGGCAAAACGAGGTCATGTCTTATGTCTACCTAGTAAAGAGCAACTGGTCTGGTTTTCTTGGTCTTATGAAGATGAGCAGTCATGATGCTTCTGATTATCACAACCTGGTGTATCCAAGGTGTGCCTCTTTAAGGCGTTTGAAGATGGGTTTTTACCCTTTTTGGGAATGAAAGGTGAGGCGTCAGGGGTCTCGTTTCTTAAGAGATGAGCATCCCAGCAGGCTTGCTCTGATTGGGTGTAACATGGTGTCCTCATAGGTCTGACTTATGTGCTGATTGTTATCCTGGGTCTTTAAGCAGCAAGATTTTTCATTTTGTTGTATGCACTGCCATCATTGATGGCAGCATATAACTGGAGTAGTACCTCAATTTTTGTACTCTTCTCAATGTCGTCAAAGACTTTTGCTACTTCAGGTAATTCATCAATCTCTCCCCCTTATTGGCCTGCCAATGGCAAAGACCTCAGTGTTTGGCTGGTTTTTTCAGCTTTGGAGATAAGACAATGGTGGTTATAAGTGGATACCTTCAAATCATTGTTTGTTCTTTAATGCTAAATCTCGAGATTAGAAAACCAAAAAAATTCTCTTTACTTTGCACTCATTTCTTGAGCCCCCCCCTCAAAAAAAAACCCCCCACCACCACAAACTTTCTTTTTCTCTCTCACACATTGTTAAGAAATCAGTTCTATTTAAGCTGTTGAATACAATTCTGTAACAACATTCTTGTACTCTTCGTGAAGCCTATGACTTCAAGTGGAAAGTGTACTCTTTGTGATGCTAAATAAAGATTAGACTTTCTAAATCTGGAAACTTGCTTTTCCAAGTTCTTGAAAGGTGGATTTCTTTTGTGTTTGCTCAAATGCCTCTTTTTTTCATGCTTTTATGATGCATTCAGACTGCACAAGAGTGTGAACCAAAGGTGGTGATTTTCCAGTGCCCTGTCATTCACACTAGAAGCTTGTTAGATTATGAAATAAAGCTACGAAGATTTTATCAACGAATAACCAGCAAGCTTCTGGTTAGCTGGTTGGTTGCGTAGCTGCGGGGTCGACAGTTCAATGCCCTGTTCGCAAAGCTCATGGACATCTCCCTCGTCCCGAGGGAGCGAGGCTGCCGTCCTGGCGGTAGGGCTGGAAACTTTACATCTTTTTTTTGGCCCGTTGTCATTATGCCAGCTCTACGGCACTTGCCTGCGCAAGCTTGCGTTATAAACAGCCTGACTTGTACTGTTATTGTCTTGGTTCTGTAAGTGCTATAAAGAAGTTTCTCTCGTGTCAATAATCTTTCTTATTTGTGCACCAGTGTCCCAAAAAGGCATTACACATTTTCATATTTCACAATACATCAACCTATTGTGCCTCTTTGTAAATGACTAGTGCAAAAGGTTACTGATTTAGCGTGCAATGTTAGTGGCACATAGTGGTCCAGTGGGTGAAGACAATCTCATCGAGTTAACATCACTTAGTGTGTGAGATTTACTGATTGATTTTTCAGTGAGTGCCTTGTAGTTGTCAATTTGGGAGCTACCAATATCATGTGTATTAACTTTCAAAGAATACATCTAAACCAGCATGGATAGCCACAGAATAACGAAGGATTAAAGAAAGATAAACTCACGGCCACTTGTATGTCCATATACCTGTGTGGATATCCACATGTTTTTTTGATAAATACAAAAAGCCAACCGAATCCACCCGTAAACATTATGCATAATGCATTGGAAAATGCTACACCAAAAGATTTGTATATTCGAGCATTAAGATGATCAATACTTACCATGTATGGAAACTTACAGTTATTTACAAGGTGATCCTAGGGTAAACTTGACCAGCATACACCAACCACCTCATGGGTCTCTCATGAAACTGACGTTAGGCCACACTGGTGGTTGATGTGTAAGGTTTAACTTTTGCACTATTGCTTGCTTATCATTTTGTATCACATAATAAGATTGCCAAGTCATGATATATAGTTCTACACTGTTTGGTGTCACTTGCCGTTTTACATTGCTTTGCACCATTTAGTTTCATTATTGATTTGGAAAATAATCTCAAAGGTCATTTAGATGGAATTTGGCATGTAGCTTGTTGATGGATGTTCTTTTCAGGTGCATTTTCTTATCTTCTATTATTGGAAGTTAATGAGCAAAGTCCAAAATTTGTTGAATTATGGGTATCTTTCTCCTTCAAGTTGTTATGATGCTTTAAGGGATGTCGTTGTGTGTGTGTGTGTGTGTGTGTGTGTGTGTGAGAGAGAGAGAGAGAGAGAGAGAGAGAGAGAGAGAGAGAGAGGGAGGACAACTGAAGAGAAGTTAAAATGTCATAGAAACAATTCAAAGAGACCTCATTGTTGTTCGTCCTCAAACCCTATAAAAGGTGAGCCCACTTCTCTCAAGCGGTGCTCACTTAGTTCTTGTTGCAAGTGTTCTCTGTTCTTCTTTGGTATTGCTACTCTTTTCTAATGTTGGAGTGTTACTTGCGCTGTGTTTACCATGATGAAAGCAAAGAAGAAGGTGAAAGAAGAAGCTACTTCATCTTAGGTAGACAGGTATTTTGCAAACGTGGATTTGGTTTTTCAAAGCCGTTGCTCTTTGTGGAAAGTATCAAAATCTTATTTATTGGTCACTTTGAGGGCATAGATGAACTACCTTGACCCTGCTCATATATGTTGGGATTATAACCTCCCTTTGAAGGTACTGATTATGTATATGGTTCTCGGTTTTTGTATTAGTACCCTTTACACAGCCCTGTGTCGGGAAATCACCTTTGTTTTTATTTGATCTTAATGTGATAAGAGGGTGGATGCCAGCTGTTTTTTGGTAGACTTTAATTGGGTTCCTTGAGCTCTGGGACGGGGATGTGAGGCCCATTATGGTGTTGCCTCTTGTTTGATATGGTCGGTTGCCTTTGAAAGGTTGGGGCATCGCTTGGCAAACTGTCTAAAACACATTGAATATTGTGTTCATGGTCAAGGTGGTCCATCTTTAACAAAAATTTGTCAATTTTTTTTTGATTTGATGTAAAAGGAAGTTCCAAGGATAACGGTATCATGACCCCATGATGTTGACCATTGCTAATTCTCTTTATGACTGTTGCAGGTCTGGAAACTAGTTATGCCCAATTTTGCTTTGATACCAATGTGTTGTGATGCAGGTATGGTGTGGAATAGTGATAATAAGCAAATCAACATAATATACTTGTAGTTTTTTCTTATAGTGGAATCAATGGATATTGACATTTGTTGTTGAGAAAAATCTACTCGTATAGCAGACACCTGGCATAGGTTTGGGTGTCGTAATTGGTTTGATAACTCGAGAAGGTTTGGAGTATGTGACCCGTAGCCTTGTTTATGAGTTTCTTTTGGTTTTGTACTATTTTCAAAGCCATGCTTATCAATAAATGAACTGCAATTGGTGTTTGATTGAGAACATGCTTGACTGACCTTTTGATGTACTTCAAAGAGTCTTGATTCTTACCTTCTTTATCCTTGATGAATGATGATTGGAATTGTGACTGGTTTAAAATGGCATATGGGTTTTTTTTCAAGGGTTGTTTTGGAAAGAAATTTATAGGAAAGTAAAAACATCTTCTATAAACAAACGCTGTTCTTAGAAAAAACATAAAAATGAGCAAAAAAAACAAAGGGACAATAATCCTTGGAACTAGGACGACATCTATAATACACAGAGTATCTTTTGATGCCTACAAAACACATAAATCACTAACAAATAGCTGTCTTTTTTTGTATGGATGCAAGTGAGAATCTCTCTCTCTCTCTCTCTCTCTCTCTCTCTCTCCCCCCCCCCCCCCCCCCCCCCCCCCCAAATGGGTGCTATTTGAAGAAGATCAAGGATCTTCAATTCATAGATAAATTGCCTTTACTTTTGAGTGAACTTTCAATCTGTAACTCTTGTACAAGATCTCGGTTGCTTAGAGGATGTTCCAAAAACTGAGGTCCCCTCTCACAATCCTTACGTCGTTTTTGGCTTAACCAATTGAAAGATAGATGAGGCTAACATTCATACTTCATGAGAACATGCTAATTACCTTTGATTTTGTTTTGGTTGTTTGCAACTTTGCTTGCATGAAATTAAACGCGTCGGGATAGTTGAAAAGATTCAATATGTACTTTTTTAAGAGCATTTCACCTAGAACTAGACCATACTTAACCGCTGTTAAAAAAATCCCTGGTAAGTAAACCTAAAAATGCATCCAACTCCGAGCTGGAAACTTTTTGATTTCAATGCCCGAAGGAATAGATATCCCTACACACCTTGTGTCACAAGCTAGCTCCTATATTTTAAAATGTATTAATGAGGAAAATGCCTCTGTAAAGATTTCATCTTCTTCTGCTTCATAATCACATGGTTATTGGTTGGAGTGATTTCATTTAATGATTGCGCTAAGTTGCTTACGGTATTGGACAAAAGTTCTATTGAAGGCAGTAGATTTGTTGTCAAAATACCTCTCCCAGCTCCTTGTCCTTGCTAAATCATGTAGTGAGGAGTTGTCCTCCTCTTCTTCTCAAGTGGATCAGATCTTTCTATCTTTTTAAGAAGTTTTATGGTCTTAACCCTTCCTTTATGACTACCTTGACACTCTCTAGTGTGTCGACAAGTGGAAATATCTTTTCTCAGAGCCTTGTTGTTTTGAAGGATATCAAGGAATTCTACACACACCTCCGTTCTATGAGTGAAGGAGCGCTCTTCGATTTTGTTTTAAAAGTATCAAAGGTCTTTCCATTCCTCCTAGTTAAACAAATGGAAGTAGAGTCCTGCGGGGTAGATCATGAGCTATGGACTCTACCAAACAAAGGCTTCTTAGCTCCTGTTCAAATGGAAACTTGACTCTTTTTGGGCTAGCTTTCCGGCATCCTCACTAAAAGATTGAAGACTTACAGTATAGAAATGAGTGTAGTTCTTAGACAAGGGTGAACAAGTTGAAGCTCCATTCACCGTGAGTTTTTTGGATACTACAAAGTACTCATCTAGCATGGGATTCTATGGCACAACCAAAGGGGTAATGGTGTTCTCCAATGCAATTGATGAGACTCAATACAAAATATTTACTACCCCTACATTGTAAATTTATGAACAATAGGGATCCATGTGAGTCTAGTATCATGTGGTTTGACCACATAGTCATGTTTGTTCTCAACCATCTTGCTTTAATATTCCTTGACGAACCTATTGACTACCATCTTCCCTCATGTGCTCATGGCTAGGAGGCCACACTAGGACACTCGTATTAGCTCAGATTGCATTTATGCATTTTAGAACTATGATGCTGGAAGTATGAAAGGAAACAAAAGTAGACGAACCAAGCACTTTTTTGGCCTCTTATAGTTGTTTCACAACTTTAAAAACATTTTAATCAATCCATGTCACAACGAGGAGGCTACCCCATCTCTAAAAAGACAATTCACTAACTTCCCCAGCCATTATGATTCTCAAAGTTGCAGGTTCGCCTCATCATTCCCAAATTTGCTTATAATCTAGCTTAGAGGGGAAGCCACCCTTTCACACTCCCACATTCATGTTGGGATGGTCTATTGTTTGTTCTCAAACCCTATAAAAGGTGAGCCCCCTTCCCTCAAGTGGTGCTAATTTAGTCCTTAACGCAAAAATTATCTTGGTTTTTATTGGTATTTCTACTCTTATTGCTGGCCGAGTTCTACTGTACTTGTGCTATTGTGCTCGCATGACAAAAGCAAAGAGGACGGTTGAGGAAGAAGCTACGTCATGTCAAAATCTTATTAATGGTTGGTTTTTCAAAGGTGTTGCTCTCTTTGGACATTATTAATATCATGTTTTTTGGTCACTTTGAAGGCATAGGGGAACTACCTCAACCATGTCGATACATGTTGGGATTATATTCCCCCTTTAGGGTATTGATTTTTGTTTATGGTTCTTAGTCACTATAGTAGTATCCTTTATAAGGCCCTGTGTTGGGTAATCACCTTTGTGATTGTTTGATCTTCGTGTGAGGATGTTCCTCTCTGCTGGATGCTAGGCCATTTTTTGGTAGTCTTTAATTGGGTCCCTTGAGTTCTAAGATGCCCCCTCATGGTTGCCTCTCATTAAATATGGTTGGTTTTCTTGAAAGGTTGGGGAATTTCCAACAGGCAAGCCATCTAGAACACGTTGAATAGTGCGCTCATGGTTGAGATGGTCAGTCTCTGATAAAAACCTATCTTTTATTTTTGAGTTTTGTGAGAGTAAGTTCCAAGGATAAGGGTATGATGACCTAATGATGCCGCCACCGCTTATCCTCTTTATGACTTCTGTAGGTTCAAAAATTGGTTATGCCTAGCTTTGCTTTCATACTAATGTGTTCTGATGCAAGTATTGTGTGGAATAGTGATCGCAATCAAATCAAAATGATATAGTTTTTTTAAAATAATGGGCTCAATTGATACTAACATTCATTGGTGGGAAAACTCTACCCGTATTGCCGAAACTTGGTATAGGTTTGGGTGCCGTAACTCGTTTGATTATTTAGAAACGGCCTGAGTACATGACCTCTAGCCATTATTGCTTGTTTAAGAGTTTCTTTTGATTTCATAAATTTTTTGGAGCCATGCTTATCAAAGAATGAACCAAAATTGGTGTTTGGTTGAGAACATGCTTGACTGACCTTTTGATATACTTCGGAGAGGCATGATACCTATCTCCTCTATCCTTGACAAAGGATTGGAATTGTAATTGGTTTAAAATGGTATACGGGTTGTTTTTCAGAGTCAATGTATTGTAATTTGAGCAATCGATTGCCACTATCACTCAAAAATAATCAAATTAAGAGATTCATAACATAACCACAAGTAGAAACTGAAAGAGAGAGGGTTGAGAATGGCTGATCTCCCCTCCTGTCTTAGGGATTTTTGTATTATGAAATCTTTTAGAGACACGACACAATAATCAAGAGACGACACAAGTACATAAGGTTTCAAGATTCCACCTCCATAGCCTCCTTCTTCTCCCTCTCTACTCTAGATTATCCTCACAAAATGATCTCCTTCTTTTCACATGACCTAAACTTCAATTATATGCCTAGGGTTTTGAAATAAGTGGCCATCTGTCCCCAATCACATAGAGTAAAATAGAAGAAACAAGTTGTAACTTGTAGAGAGACAATCAATCTATACATAATGAATGGAAAAGGTTCTCATGGAGAAGATGAAAATGGCTGTTAGTGTTGGATGCTTCCAACATTTCCCACTTCTGAAGCTTTTTTATCCCTAACAAAAGCATGTTGTGGTAGACGTTTGAGAAAGAATATGCCTACAAAAGAAAGAAGTTGATGAGGTAGCAAGCTCAATGTAAAGCACATAGCACATTTGTGGTAATGAGTAAATGAAAATAATTATGAAATGTTACACTACCAATAAGGAAAATAAATTGCACTTGCAAAAATGAATTAAACAAAAGTTTTGGGTTTGTAGATGAGTCTATTAGTTAGTTAGCTATAACTTAGAATTAAAACAATTTCTTTAGTTCTAGCTAAGTTAAAGAGTATCTAAATGCAAGATTCCCTAATTGTATCTTTTAGCTTAGATTAGCTCACTAACTTTCACAAATCCAAACAAAGCTTGCATTTGTCACTTGAAGCTCGATGGAAATCTTTTTCATCTGATTTTTCTTGCTTTTGTTTTTTATTCTTTTTTCTTCTTCACATTAATTCAAAAACATGTAATTTGTGTGCTTATTTTGTATGCTCAGACCTTTTTGATTTTCAAAGAAAAAAAAAGCAACACATGGTAACCTCTAGGGCTCTAGTACCATAGGTTAGACATGTGAGTGAAGTAGCAAATCCAAGCCAAAATTTCTGTTCTAACTTAAGAATTTCTCTTCTAACTTAAGCTTTACACACAAGTGGCACTTGTGTGTGTGCTTTTATTTTCTTTGCATTCTCACTAGTGCCTTTTTTTTTTTGGTTAGAGTAAACAAGACTTTATATGCCTAAAGCACTCCTAAGGCCTCAAAAATTCAAATATTTTTCCAACTAGGACTAGTAGTCCAAAGTAAATGATTTAACTTAAAGTCACAACATACTAACCTCAAGCCTCATTGATAAGAAGGTCAATTAACTAAAGCGAAAAAAAGTTTATACATCTTTAATGGTAGATAAAAATATAGAATATAATGCACTCAATCAAACCATAAAAAACCATAATCAACTAATATAAATGTCCACAAACATGAAGCATAGAAAGTAGTACACCTAGAGATATGTGATGCATCTCCTTGGTAGTTGTGGAAATAAACATGCAATGCTGAAATAAACTCTAGGTCAATTAACTAAAGGAAAGACAAGTTCATACATCTTTAATGGTAGGTAAAAATACATAATTAAATGCACTCAATCGAGCCATTAAAAACCATAATCAACAAATATAGATGTCCACAAGCATGAAGCATAGAAAGTAGTACACTTTGAGATATGTGATGCATCTCCTTGATAGCTGTGGAAAATAAGCATGCAATGCTATCCATGATGTGTGAAATCTCATCCATCTATGCTTCATAAGACAAAACACTACCACCTACAAAGGTGTGAAAAGTGCATCAACATAGAAGTGAGAGTTTTATTACCTAAATACAAATAAAAATAAATCATATTCTAAGGTCTCAAATCTGGATGTCTAGAGAGAAAAAACTTGAAGAAAAAAGGTGCCTTAAGTGTACGCGCACTTGTTTCTAGTGCGCCATAATCAATATGCACAAATAAAGGGTCTAGTGTAGCTAGAAGGGATAAGAGAGCTCTTTTCAAAAAGTAAAATATGCAATCTCCTAGCTGTCTATCTAATGAGTATTGGCTAGCTAGCACCTGAGTCCATATGGATAATCAAATCTATGGGACAAGTAATGATTCTAGGGATGACATCAACTTATGACCGTGTGGTCAAAAAACTTTGTTGCTCAAGATCCCTCACTGACTGACTTTGGCTAGCTCTAAGTCAATAACATGGTCAATAGGAGTCTTAGGTGAGATATGGCTCATGTCAACTTATAGTGGAATAGATGGTTGGCTCTTTGATAACCAAATTTGGAATGTCCACATTATCTCAATGAATGTATGTCAAGCTCTCCTCACATGTGGTCATGAATATCTAGCTCATGTCAACACTCATCATGGTGTACTCCTCTCTACCGGTTGTGAATGTGGTTTAGATCTATGTAGCATGGGTATGGTCAAAGAAAATATAGGATATCTATGAAGATGTGATAGGATCTATGTTCTAGGAACCCAAATTTGTCTATGACCTCTATAGAATCCATGTGCCTCTAATTCTGATCTAGATGTGAGCCAACCATAGGATAAACCATCATGTGTACTATGGTTCTCAATCCCAACTAGTGTATCATCTATAGATAACGATTTAGAGCGTGTCATTATGTAGGGCACATAAACATGTCCAGTGGTCCTAAGATAAGATTTATGTGACAAGCTATAGGCATGATGTTTTCTACGTTGCTCATCATAGGTAGTACTACTTGTGTGAACATCCTCTAAGGTAGAATCTACTTGATCTCGTGGTGTCTCAAGTGCCCTTGTAGAAGTCACTCTAGGAAAATTGGTCCCTCAATCCTTGAGTATGGCCTGTATACTAGGGATGGTAGTTATGGTCTATAAGTATCTCATCTATCCCTATCTTGCATGGAAAGTCTATGTGCTCAATCATCGATGATGAATTTGGTCGTGGGGATGCTCATGAGCATGCATCTCAATGGAAACATCTATCTCTATCATATATGCATGTATCTCAGTCTCTAATGGCTTAGTCATAAGGTCAACAATATTGTGGTCATGTATGCCAATAATCTCCTTAAGTGTAGGATTTAGTGTGACATCTATCTCAATGATACACACACCTGAGTCATCAAAATGTGTAGAATATGGCATGCTATCTATCTACTAGCTCAAAACTTGTGTCTAGCATAGTAGTAATCTCACTAGCCTATAGAACAAAGCATTTTAAAACAGGTTATAGCATGGTGGCATGCAACAAGGTGGAATAAATGTAGAGAGAAGTGTGGGTCGAAAGACAACGCAAAGCAAGAAAGAGAGAGACGGAGGAAGAGTGAGGATGGCACGGAGGTTTGCGAGAAAGGAGGAGAGTGGTGGGACGGAGTCCCCATTGGCAACATGGGGGGCAGGAAAAGAGAGAGAGAGAGAGAGAGAGAGAGAGAGAGAGAGAGAGAGAGAGAGAGAGAGAGAGAGAGAGAGAGAGAGAGAGTTTGTGTATGTGTGTGTGTTTTGATTTTTTTTAAAACAATTTTTTTGGTATTTTCCTTGTTTTATTTTGCTTTTGTTAAATTTTTTTGCAAGCTTTTATAAAAATCTTTTCGTTGACTTTTATAAAAAGAGGGTGGTGTTTTTTCTTATTGTTATTATGTATAAAACAAAGGAAAAAACAAAAATTAAAAAAGAAATGCACAAATTTACACATAAAAATTAAAAAGTAAGAAAAAATGTAAAAATATTCAAAAATTAAAAAAACCAAAAAAGAAAAAGAAGATTAGGTTGCATGTAGGAATTAGATTTTTTAAAGTTTTTCTATAACTAGTTTGGTACCAAAATAAGGACACTTTAGTGTCCTTTTTCTACAATTTTAAATAAAATGGTACATAAAATCTAGAAAACATCTCAAGAAATAATTTTGCAAAATTATAAAATGTTATCCAAAGTACTCACAATCTCAATAGTAACTACTCTCATGAAAAGCATCTACGCAAAACATCAGTTGATGTTTCACTAAAACTCAAAATCTAGTCATAAGCTTGAAAACTAAGCATATATACTAGATCTACGACTCCATTACATAATGTGATACTATTTGATGGTTATGCAAGCTACATTTGATGATTTAGGACATATCCCAAAAACTACACATGTTTTAATTCTTATTTTTTATTTATCAAGAGTTAGCTTTAAAATAAAGTCCACTTTTGAATTTTTCTATTCATCTTCCTTATTTCTATACAAATACCTCATAAGGACACAATTGATGAATTTATATACACACTTTCATTTGTTTTTCACACAATGTTTTTTTTTGCAAGCAATTACATGCTGTAATATATATATTTTTTAATGAGCTTAAATTACAAGATGCATATGAGTTTGAAACCTTGAAAAATGCTTAGTTGATGGGTACTGACCCATACATATATTTTAGAACTTAAGTCTTGAACCATAATCTCTTCACGCTAATGAAAGTGGCCTTGAAAGACCAAAATTTTCCTCTTTGTCAACATTTTCAAGATTTGGGTTTTTTTATCATAACAAAAATCTAGTCTCATAGCTAAGTTATGAAGCTCCATTTCTTGCTATAATAAGGTTTTACCTATCCATACACCTTGAAATCTATGCAAAATCTTGTTTGGATGAGAAGCTATATTCAATTTAAGGAAATTTTATTTAAACTACACTAAATTAAAAAAAATTTCCATCTTAAAACTTATCATTATAATGTTAATTTGGTATTAATTTTGGGAAAATTAAAATTTGGCTATGTTCTTTACCTCATAACTCACCTAAGGTATGAACATGACCTATATATATGTTTTCTAGCTTCACTAAATAATTATGACAACTTTCTAGAAAAATAGGACACTTTGGTGTCTCAGGACACTTGAGTGTCCGATTACAAACTTAGTGTTAAATTCAAAAATATGAAAAATACCCAAAAAATTAGTGAAATATCACAAATTTGCAGTGTATGCTTTGGATTGGCTATTTCTATCAAGTTTTTTCTATTTTCATTATCTTTTGATATAAAATTTAAAATTTTAGACAACAAACCAAGAACAATATACAAAAAATAGCCAAAAAACTACCAAAAAATTTATGCATCTAGCTTAACTCAAAATGCAACACTTAGAAATGTAATTAAACATATCAACAAATCATTCACCAAAGTGCCAATCAAAATCAAATAATTTTGAATCATTTTAGCTTTTTTCACTTAATTTTGATCAAAAAATTAGTTCAATTACAAAAAATTCTCTACATCCATAAAACCATTAACAAATCAACATATCAATAACTCTATTTTTACCATTAATTTTTATGTGTAAACATGTACAATAAGTACAATCACTTAATAAGCATACATACATACAATTATAACACAATTTTGATAGTATTTTGATGCAAATTGAATGCCTAAATCCATGAACCATAAGAAAATCAACAATCAGGATCATCCAATTGCTTCACATCAATCCATTGGCACCAACATTACCATACATTTGCACCCAAATATGTGCACATTGCCTACACATAGTGGGATATAGGGTAGTGACCTCTTGGTAAGTAGAGGATTCCCTATGATTTTTGAGGCAATTTGAGGACATTTGATCTTGATTTTGATAACATGAGTGTCGTAGGATTTGTTACAGTCACAAGCATATAGGATGTTTGGATTTGATTTCCTCAAGTAGTGATTGTCATTAGAAGGTTGAGTAACAACCATCTACTTGTTTCCATGCGCCTGCGGGTCAAGCTACATCCTTGGCAGACATTTGGTATGTTGGCCTAGTTCTTGCTCTGCTAGTGTCTACTCGCAGCATATCCACCAACAGCCAGTGAGAGTGCCCCAATTACTCTGATCTGGTAGGGGCACTAATAGTTTCTAAAAAGTCTTCAAAACTAGGTTGCCCACCGTAAGGCTTCTTTCGAACAATGCTGGATATTGAACAAAAGAATGTACCACCAAAGCCTTGTCTGAAGTGCTGGCTTGGGTTTGTTCCTTCCCTCTATCCTCAATAGTCTTTTGAAGTGTAGTTGGAAGCTCAATAGCCTTGTCAACTGAAGTTCCCTTAACCTGTTTAACTCTAGACTATGCCTTTTTTATATCAGGCAATATTGCCGTCGTCTTTTGCTTGGCCTTAAATTGCACTCGTAGGTTTGTCATTTTCCACTTCTTTGCCTTGGGCTTTGAAGTGCACGCCTCTAACTATTTTGCTGTTATTTTTGAGGTAGTAGTGACTAGAGCCAATTCACCTACCTGGCCTTTTGGTGTCTCTTGTTTAGTACTCTAAGTGTCTGGAGTTTTTTCCACTTTGGCTTTTGTCAAAGCAATGATAGCATTGACATGAGGTGGAATACAAGTGTTTCAGTAAAAAAATGCTAGGCATACGACACTTTGAACAAATTCTAAGTTTTAATTTTATCATTTTGTTGTGTGAGGCTGTTCTGTAGAAAAGTGCGGAGGCTAATATTAGCTTTGGGGTTCTTGATCTTGGCCACCAAAATCATGCAAAAAAGTTTCTCTAAAACAGAAGCCGGATTGATCTTTAGATTGGTAGCCTGTGCTATGAATTTGCATATTGGTTTGAACTCTAATGCTGACACTAGAATACCTTGCCCTCCAGTCGTGCGTTTCTTCTTTTCTTGATTGTCTTTTTTTCAAAAAGTGGTGACCTCCTTAATTGAGCATGGAATTGCCTTGGTTGAAAATGGTAAGTGAAAAACATGAGATAGTGCCACGGATGTTGCTTGTATTGGTCTACCATTGATCTCAATTGTATCCCTATCTGGGTTGAATGCATCCACCATGATAATCCCTGCATCAAAATTGATTTTGGTGGCCTCGAGCACCACCTCCATGCCTCACAATCTGAGTTATGTCCTCTCACTCTGATCGAATACATATTTCCCCCTATCTTATGGTGTGGCACATAACATTCTTGCTCAACTAGATTAAGGATCTCTTCAAGCTTTGTTGTTTTAATATCAATTGCTTCTTGCATGGCTTGTGACATCATCTTCTTGTTTTTACCATCTTTGAACGCTACAAAATACCTTCAGTGATGAAACAAAATTCACTTGATGAGGATAGCAAGACAAAATCGGAGCACTTTTGAGTCTGTGGTTGTGCAACAACAAACACTATAAAAGGTGAAGGCAATGATGATGCATGTACAATGAGCAACATAGATGATGGTGACACAAATGAAGATACATAGAATAAAGCTAGATCGTGCACATGTCGCATAGTTATACAAACTTGAGCCATGAATTCACCACTCTCGTGCATACTCAATGTTATGCCCAATGTTTTGATTTGGCACGCATGCATTGGTGGTATTTGTAATGATTACTGCAAGATTCCCAAAAGGAATTTATCATTAATGATGTGGTAGTTATCATTATGCACTTAAGACTCCTTTAATTTGTCATTGCTTTGATCCTAAACCTCAACCATACCCAACAGATCTAATGGTATTTGATTTTTCTCTACCCCCAATACCTTTGGTTTGTTATTGAAGAAGTTTAAAGGTTCATCATCTAAATATGAATTAACCATATTGTGGGATACTAGCTCAATGGTTTCATATGATTTGGCATAGTATAGCTTGATTTTAGCTCCATTATAGACCCTTGGCAACAATAAACCTGATAAATGCTTAAGCCTGATTGTTCCATTGGAGAAGACCCAATCAACTTAATATGGTCGTGACCATGCAACCTTCAAGCCTAACTTTGATTAATAAAGTAAAACCAAATCACGCTCTGGAACCTTTATCTTGCTATCATGCCAATGATTCCTCCTCTACTAGACTAATTTCTACTCTAACATAGCCCTTTGTTTGATTTTATCCAGCTTCAAAAAATCATCCGGTCTATTCTTCAGATTTGTATTGAAATTCATATGGTGTTCAATGGCCAATCTAAGACTAGGAATTGCAAATTCCATAGGCACAACTACTTATGTTCCATGAATCATTCCAAATAATGCCATTCTAGTTGTGACCTTGTGCACAATTCTATATGCCCACATAGCTATCTCAAGCTTCTTGTCCACATGCAATGGACAAGCCAAACATAGCAATAAGAAGATCAAGACCATACTAACCTAATCATTTGGAAAATCTTTGTTAGTATGGTCTTGATCTTCTTATTGTCGTGTTTGGCTTTTCCATTGCATGTGGGGTAACACGATGTCAATTTTTAATGCTTCATTGAGAAGATTTCAACATGTATCTGAATGGTCTCATTGATGAAATGAGTCCCCTAATCTGAAACAACCTCAACCGGACAACCAAATCTCCAAATCACGTGCTTATACAAGAACCATGCTATTGACATGGCAGTGTTGCAATGTAATTCTTTAGTCTCAACCCAATTTTTGATATAGCATGTTTCTAGTAAAATGTATTTATTCTTCTTGGGAGAGACCTTCTTGAATGGATCCATGAAATCCAATCCCCATTTCATAAACACCCCTAATGGCTGAATGGGGGTTAGAGGTGTAAAGTCTATTGTACTACCGTAGGCCTTCCCACTCTCTAACAAATATTTCAATTCTTACAAAAGGTTCTAACATCATCGATCATACTATGGCACCATAGCCTTGCTTGCAAAATCTTCTTATAGGTGATATCAATGGATAAATGACCTCCTCAACTCCTACTATGAACTTCTGTTATCACTTGAATTCTTCCTTGCATAGGCACACACCTTTGAAGAAATCTATCAATGCCTAGTCAATATAAAGCACCTCCAATGATGGTAAACATCATACTCTTCAATATTAGTGACTTCTTATTTTCTTGGGACCAATCCTCTAGAAATCCCCCAAACTCAAGGAAAATCATACACATTTGGCCACTCTAGATCTGGCTCTTCTACTCTCAATTTATTAAACAATTCAACATCTATTGGTAGCATCTAATATATCAACTTGCATCAATGGTTTTGAGATACCTTTTGTGCTTCTCAAATCAAAAATCAATACCGCAATAAGTCTTTCCTGGCTTATGGAAAATCTTAAACTCAAATTCCATCAAGAGCATCATCCATCTAATCAATCTACCCTAAATGATCACTTTGTTGATTAGAAATAGAAGAGCTTCATGATTGACAAAAAAGTAAAACAACTTGCCCAACAAATAATGTTTGAACTTTATTGCACTATAAACCATTCCTAATGCTTCCCTCTCAATTATGGAATATCCTTGTTCAACTTAACTAAACCGACAACTGGAAAAGTAGAATATGTAGTCTTTCTTCCCATTAGGTTGGGTCAATATAGCTCTCATCTCCATTCCAGACCCATCTACATGCACATAGAAAATCACATTCCACTCTAGTTGACAAAGATTGGCTTCCTACTAATTGCCTCCTTCAATCGCTAAATTTTTTCTCACATTGTAGGGTCCAAATAACTCCCTTCCCATCTGAGTCAATTCATACAATGAAAGAGCCTTCGTTGCAAACATGTGAATGAATTGGCAATAAAAGTTGACATATCTCAAGAATAAACTCTGATCAGATATATTTGTTGGCGTTTTGACTTGCTAAACACACTTCATGCTAGGACAAGGTTAGGGTGGATGGGTATTAGTTCCATTCATGAGTGATTAGCATGTGGGGCTAATCATGAATTAAAATAACAAGTAAGCTCACTATAAGTACAAATGAAAACAACAATGCATTAGAGATAAACATGAACTAAGTAAATGGTGATTTCATAGCTCAAGGCTAAATTTCTAAAAGCATAGAAGTCATAGACCTTCTTTCATGCAATCTTTGGACTTCATTTAATGAAGTCTTCATGGGTCATGGATGTATACATGCATGTATGTCTCATACATTATGTGTCATAGGAAGAGATGGTTCCCATGAGGAGGTTTACCATAACAAGCTCCCCCTTAAACCTGATCATGGTACTCTAGTGATTCATCTAGGGTTTGTGATGGTCCACTGATACATCATAGGAGGTTCAACATGATACATCTCTCTATGGGTCACAAGGTGGCCATTTAGTCATGCCTAGGTTCAATTCTAGAGCACATCAAAGTAGAAGGGTAGAAGTTGTGTCGTTGTCATCTTTGACTTCATGCTTAAGCCGGGTTTGTTTCTTTCTCGTGTCTTTTTGATTCTTCTTCTAAATCATGTAATCATGTCTTTCATGCGCTCATGTCCTTTGTGTGTGGGTGATGTTGTTTTTATGTTCAAATGTGATTATTTTCAATTTTATTTGATGCAAATTGTGCAAACATGAGTGAATGGTTGATGCAAAAGCGAGGGTCTTACCAAATAGAGAGGCTCTCTCTATGGAGGTGTCTATGCCTGATGGTACAAGGATGAAAGATAATAATCAAATGAAGACAAATCGCCCCATTGAGAGAAGGTAGTCTCAATGTGTGTCCTTGAAGATAACTTCATAGTGAAATTTTCCTTCTACTACATGAGAATACGTGCTTAGGAAAATGGCGAGTCTTTTTGTTCTTTTGCACAAGAAAGACCCATAAGTGGAGCTCAAAGTAATGGTATGGAATATGGAAAGTTGAAGATAGATTAATATTTTTTCATTTTAAAAATATAAGACTTTCAAACCAAACCAAAGACTTTCAATACTGACGACAGGGAATGACATGAGGGCTGATTGCACTGTCAAGATTGTAGCAAGCAAGTTGCTGTGAAGGTGACATCATCACTTGCACAACCCATCAACACCCTAATGCGTCCTGCTAGGGTTTTAGCAAAGAGGATTTGACATGCTTGTTGTGAAGCCATTAGCAAGGCACCACGAGTTTCACAGTGAGGGTCTACACCGTGTTGGTGTGCTGAAGCTGCAAGACTGAAGTTGGGTAGGATTAGGCATGCAAAAGGGAGATCAAGGGATTGCATAGCAGGAGATGGGGAAATTGATGGAGGTGGCCCCTAGAAGCTGCTTCAAGTATATTGTATAGTTTTTTCTTTGATTTTATCTTTGTAATTGATAAAATATATTTTCTTATTCTGTAGTGCCTTTCCTTTAACTCTATGCATGGTCAAAGGGTCAACACTTTCGTACACACCACATTGATGAGTGCCGAACCACCATGGATTGTGGTATCATTGGCAACTTCAACATAGATGGTGATGTCATAAAATATAATATCTAACCAACCTAGATGATTTTCTCATATTAAACTGATCATTTAATATTGGAGAATAAACGAGAACAAGGGTTAGGATATAGACATGTGCTTATAGATCTATCTCAACATGGGGCCAATGGTAAAGGGGCCCAATTGAGAAATGGTCTATCAAAGAGAAAGGCTAACCAATGGAGCATAAAGACCTTAGGGTTACCTTCATTGACGACCTCCAATAGGTAGTGTTAAAAGTCCTTTGACCTTAGGTAAGCTAGGGTTGTGCTTGAGGTGGGAACCCGGCCCAAGCTTGAGGTGCTTGATGATTGAGACATGCTTGAGATGCTAGGGATGTACTTGAGGTGAGAACCCAGCCCAATCTTGAGGAGCTTAAGGGCCAAGCTTGTGGTGAGAACTAGGCCCAAGGTTGAGGGGCTTGAGGTGGCACAAAAGTCAAACTAGATCCCTACAAGGAGGGGGCGAGCCATGCAAGAAGGGGGGGTGGTTGCTGGACCACTCTCTCTCCCAAAGGTCACCCCTTGCCCAAGAGGCAAGTAGTACACATGTCAAGCCCCTAGCTAGGTTACCCTCACGGTGTGCCTAAAGCCTATTGGTTGGTCACCCAAGGGGTCCAATGATAATTTAGGAGATTTATTTACTTGACTTCTCATTTATCAAGTCCTATCTCTCAAAGGGAAAAGGGGGATGCTTGTCCCAAGGCTACCCTTGTTGCTTGGTATGACTCCTGCTTATGATTGGCTAGGCCTAGAGGGGTCCAATGAGCTTCAAGTAAGAGCTACAAGGGGGGGTCAAACAAAGCAAGTAGGGAGCCTGCTTAGGGGGTATACTCTTCCACACACACACACACACACACACACACACACACACACACACACACACACACACACACACACACACACACACACATTGTGTATTGTGCAAAGTGCAAGAGCTCCCTCTCCTTCTCCAAGCAAGTAGAGGTTGAGAGCCTACACCAACACTCTTGGCTATGGAATGCAAATCCAACCAAGATCCATGCTTCAATGCTTAAGATTTCCATCTTCTCCATCTTCATTACTATGCTATTATGTATGCTAGCACAAGAAGAGTGATGATAAGTGAGGAACTAATTCTTTCTCCTATGAAATGTTTCTTCTTCCTCTTTCCTACCCTCATTCCCTGCTAGTTCTCTCCACCTTCGAAGGTGTTTGAGGTCTTGGGAGTGATGCTTGGGATACTTAATGCTTTCTTCAAAGTTTATGTTATGTTCATGATGCATGAAGCTTTCCATCTTTGTTGCATTACCTAGGTAACAAGGAACACAAAGATTGTATTGTAACAAGTCTCTCTTGATGGGAGAAATCATAATACAAATGCCTATTGGAGGGGAGACCGCGGCTCCACATAAATCTGGTCCTCAATTGTTGTCATGTTCTCTAAATCCTCATTCTTGCAAAATTATTGCTCGTGCCAAGTTAACTAAATTCTATGTTTATGTTGCTACCATCAATTATGTTCACCTGCTATGCTCACAAAGTAATTTCACAAAAGTACTCTCTCTAATTTCCACTACTCTCAAGTTAATAGGCCAATTCCATTACATGGTGATGAAGATAGGTATTGTGGGACTATTGAAAGGATAGTAAAGGTTAATATTAGAACCTTTCATACCTTCATCTTCAACTACAAGTGGTTTGCAAATGTGTCTAGACGGCATGCAAATGACCTCTACATGGTGGAATCTAGTGTGCATCACATAGGCAGGTATGACAATTTAGTTTTTCCACATAATTGTGAGCAGGTGAGTAACTACCTTCTTTACCCTTATTTGCTTGTAACATTAATTACACCAATGTGATGAGCAATCGCATCTTAGATATTACAATCATGATGCTCAACCAAAGCCAATGAGCAAAAGCTAACATTTTAGCATAATATCACATGCAAGAAGCATATGCAAATTACGGCCGAGTTTTCTTATACCCATCAATGTCGACGGCTGAAGCCTTCGGCGGCCCTCAAGGCAACAGAGGTAGGCTGGGTAGCATAGCCAGAGATCTAGGCAGTGTCACGGATGGACCGGGGGATGCGATTTCCAGCACTAGCGAGAGCCTGGTACAAAGGTGGCACGCTATTTCCAGCGGGGCCCAAGTAGGTTGCTGCAGTTCCAACACCCTGAACCATGTTACTTGCGAGTCCAAGAGTCTGAACCATGTTTCCTATTAAACTCAGTAGATTTCCCATACCTTAATGCAACACTGAGATAACTGCTTCAACACAATCAAAGCATTAGGCAAGCCACACCTGCCTCTCCATTGTCAAATATTTATCTCTCTCTCGTGCGCGCTTGCTGGAAGTTACCCCGAAGCTCCTCACCCGCTAGTGCATGTCTATACGTATACAAGACTTTTAGCACCACCTGTTGTCAGCCTTCTCACACGCAACTTCTTAGAGCCACTCACATCTCCCTGATTCACTTACACACATGCTCTTGCTAGAAGCTACCCCGAAGCTTCGATCCTCACCAGCTGTCTCTACACGCAACTTCTTGAAGGCACCAGCGTCTCCCTCACACACATGCACGCTTACTAACTTTCAACACGGTGGACCTTCACCATGCGATTTCTTTGAAAATTCACACACACAGGGCCGCTATCTTCTTGAATGCTAGTACTGATAATTACAGGATATGGAAAATGCAATTTTGACCCTTAGTGATTTTAAGGGTACATTCACACAGGATATGCACAAGCTCTTGCCACGCATGCAGTCAGTGCACAATATGCTAGTCAAGGAGGTCGGGACATCACATGCGGGCATCCTCCGAGATGATATGACATACGCTTGTGTGCTTGATGCATAAGCTTCACCTGCCAATTGTGGGTGCATACTTACGGCCACTTAGTGCATGCATGTTCTCGTTCGTCGGTGAGCACACACACGGATCCTCTACGTATTGGCTGCGTTCTATTTTCCCTCACCACTCACCTATAAAACTCTCTCTCTCTCTCTCTCTCGCTCTCTCTCTCTCTATATATATATATACTCCTATGTATTAGTGGCATATTGGCCGGGTCCGCATCTACATGCTATTTTCTCTCACCTCTTGACTATCACTATAAGAGGAGTAGTCTAAAATGGCTAGCATTGCCGTGGAAAAACAAAGGAAAATGGAGAGAGAAAAAATTGCGTACGTGGCAATAATCGCGGCTTTGAACGCGGTAATGGTTTGGAGGCAATAAGCACGGTAATATCTGTGGTAATATACCCGCTACTATTACCGCGTTTGTTGCCGTTGCTATTATCGCGCTTATGGCTGCTAAACGCCCATTCAAAAATAAAGGTGTTCATTTGGACCACCCAAAATTGAGTGGCCCAAATGAGCACCTTTATTTTTGACTTGCATAAAACAATGAAACATCAATTGTTTTTTGGAAGAGTATACAAAAAACCCAAAGAATGGAAATTGAATTTACTTTACCTTAATAATTTAATATGCAAAAGATCAACTATTTAAAAAAGTTACAATAAAATGTAAATAGTTGTATATACATTGTGCCACATTGGGACTTTACGAAAGATTGGACAAATATTTTTCTATCTAATCCTCCTTGATCTCATCGTCGTCTAGAGGCACGTATGTTTGATCACCTTGACTTTAATAAACCCAAACCAAATTAAACAATTATCAACAGCTCAAAACAATTGATACAATATTACTTGTTTAAACTTATTGCTTGTAGCGATCCAACATCCATGTCGAATTACTCGCGAGAGATGTGGTTGTTCTCAAGAACCATTACCAAGTATCAAATTATGTATATCGCTCCTGATACTTGACCATCTCTCTGGTTGGTTGAGCAAGAGTGATATTTTCCTAAGTTAGCAATAACAATAACAAATCATCAACTACAATCTTTATAATCACCGATCGACGTTATAATTTAATCAGTCTTACATATTTGTCCTTCCAGGACGCCTTGCCTCCTGAGCCATAGTGCGTGGGAGTTTGTCACACAAGCTTCGCGTTGTCGTCTGTAGGATGAGCCTATCGAAATTTGATCTCTCTTTTCTTGCATTGCCCACTCCCACTCCGCGTCTGTCATGTTCCTACCGCGATAGCTTCTGTCTGGATCTCTAACCTGGTTGGCTGCTATGCATCGCACATTGGATTGCTTGTTTTTTAGAAATGTTTTTATGTAGCCCTCCCACCACTGTTGTGAAAAATGTTGATCGGGGGCATTTGGAAATCTAGCTAGCAACGCGCCCTCGATGTAGCATGCACGATCGGATAGTTGGTCTCTAAACTTTACAAAACGG
Organism: Adiantum capillus-veneris; assembly: GCF_014529385.1. NCBI lineage: Eukaryota > Viridiplantae > Streptophyta > Polypodiopsida > Polypodiales > Pteridaceae > Adiantum > Adiantum capillus-veneris. The sequence goes on from NC_140943.1 coordinate 120,678,802, forward strand.
TTCTTATACATTGAATGTATAAAAATTTGAAGATGACGTCAAAATGCCCTACCCTGTGTTGTGCGGAAGTCCACCTCCCCCCCATATTTAACCCTATAGTAGTGTATATGCGTGTCTGGCACAGGTGTGTCAGTATCCTTGTCCTTTGCATCAGGGATGACACACTCTAAAAGTGGGGACTCCGTACCCCCGCAACTACCAAAACAAGCAAAGCCAGAAGATCCACCGTCGCTTCATCTCCCCTGGCGCTTGCTGCCTTGAGATGAGCGTCGACGCGTATCGCTAGAGGAAGTTTGTTGACGGATTCCTAGCAAAGAAAGAGTGGAATGGAGTTGTGTAGGATCCTATTATGTGATGGAAGTGGGACCCTACGATGGAAGGGGAGTAGGACGATAAGGAGGGGCCATAGACTGCGGTGTCATCGGTGCGAGGCTCTAGAGGTAAGGAGTCCCTCTTTGACTCCCCCATGGTGTGGTCTACACAGAAAGACCATAGGTCACAAACTGCTATAGAGTGTAGCGTCCAAACAAATCCTTCATCAAATGGAGGTACTGCTCTCATAAAGAGATAGCCCGCTGTAGGTCAGGATCTACGATCAATAGAGGAACCTGAGTAGAGTAGGTGTAGGATGTCCATGCCTGCAAATAACAAAAATAAACCTATGAAACTCATGGTTTAGTGTTAACTAGCCAGAAACAACCTTTATTTCTTTGCTTGTTCTCAGTGCCTCAAGACTCGGGTCCACTCAAGGCGATTTCCACCCCGGGTGGGAGCCCACCTGGGATGTGAACCAACCAAAAGAAGAGCCAGATGACTGCTCTTTCATAGCACTCTACAGAAGCAAAGGCATACCCGCATTGTGCACACCACAAAATGGTTTCTTTGCCTATAACCATAGCTCTTTATCTCCCTATTTACTTCTTCCTCTCTCTATCTATCTCCCCGTCCAATAGATATCTTTATTTCTTTTAAGACCCTCTTTCCCTATTTCTCCCCATGGATATTTCTCTCCCTCTCTCTCTCTCTCTCTCTCTCTCTCTCTCTCTCTCTCTTTCCCTACCTCTCTCTCTCTCTCTCTCTCTCTCTCTCTCTCTCTCTCTCCCCTCTATCTCCCTCCCTCTCTTTCTCTCTCTCTCTCTCTCTCTCTCTCTCTCTCTCTCTATCTCTATCTTTATCTTTATCTCTTTCTCTATTTCTCTCCCTCTCTCCTCTCTCTGTCTCTATCTATCTCTCTCTCTCTCTCTCTCTCTCTCTCTCTCTCTCTCTCTCTCTCTCTCTCTCTCTCTCTCTTTCCCTCTATTTATCTCTCTCTCCCCCCCCCTCTCTCTATCTTTATCTTTATCTTTATCTCTTTCTCTATTTCTCTCCCTCTCTCCTCTCTCTGTCTCTATCTATCTCTCTCTCTTTCCCTCTATTTCTCTCTCTTTTCCTCTCTCTCTCTCTCTCTCTCTCTCTCTCTCTCTCTCTCTCTCTCTCTCTCTCTCTCTCTCTCTCTCTCTCTCTCTCTCTCTCTCTCTCTCTCTCTCTCTCTAGCGGTCAGGAAACCCTAGCGGGTAGACAACTCCTCTGCTTCATCGACCTCCCCCTGGGCGAGGGGCTACCCTGCGGGGGGGTCCGACTACAACAAGCGCCGCTCTGCCCTACAAGTAGCTGTACCACTGCCGCGCTCCTCTAATCTCGCGCCTCCATGCTCTCGATTCTGCTTCCCCGCAAGGGCGACCAAGAGCGGACCAGGACTCAGGGGAGGTGACCATCTACAGAGACGAGCAGGCAACCTGCTGAACCTACTGAATCCTACTTCGATTCTGCAGTGCCTTACCCAAAATGTCACCACGTGAGCGTGCAGGTTTTTGAAAGTTCTCTCTCTCTCTCTCTCTCTCAACAAAAAGAACACAGTGTTGCATTTTGCACTCGCTGCAACTGTAGCCCATCTCCACGTACTGAAGTCTCGCCACGACAATCCCCAACCCTCGTCACGGCCCCGTTCTCGCCATGACCAGTTCCTAGCCCTCGTCACGATACCCTCAAGCTTATACACATTACACAGTCCACCATTTTCCCCAACTTCAAGCTTACATAGTCAACCTATTAAACCACTAAGAGGCCTTTCCCATCCCTTGGGTCTTTTAAACAAAAATCATGGCTACTCGGGCTTCATCCCGTGGCAAGCTCACCTTCGTAGGGGTTGTAGTAGCACCCTCGAACCAGGACAGCATTGTCGGCCTTCAAACTGAAGTCGAAAAGCTTCGCAAAGAGAATGAGGAGCTGAAGCAAAGACTTGCTGCCATCAAGACGCGGCTTGCCGCAATGGGAAACTGCAAGAAAGAAGAGATGGAAGAGCTAGAAGTCAAGCTCAATAAAAAAAAGGTTGAAGTGGAGACCATACTCACAAAGGAGGTCAAAACCCAAGTGCAGGAGGTAATCCTTCACAAGGTAGAAGACCATGTCTGCCACAAGGAAGAAATGGAACACATGCAAACGGAGTTTGACAAAACAAAGGAAGCATTGGAGACCACCCTTACAAAAGGCAGTCAAAAATCAAGTAAAGGAAGCCATTATCCACAAGGTGGACGATCATGTGGCGGCTACGCTACGCAAATGACAACGGCAGAGGAGATTGCCCTCAATGTTTGCATTGGTGGGCTACCAAGTGAGTGGAAAGGGGAGGGAGACCTCAACCACGAATCCATTTTCCGTATCCAAACAACAACCCACATGATAGCATGGGATCCAGCAACAATTGAGTCCATCACACATGAGCATCGCACCAATCATGCAATGCTCACTTTCAAGACCAAATTGGACCGAATTAAATTCCTTGAGCAATCAAGGCTTCTCAAGGGCACTAAAATCTGGTTTGCGGAAGATCTTACCCTCGGCCAACTCAAGCAGAAGAAGGTAGAACTGCAAAAGGTGCGAGCAACACACACGATAGGAAAATGGGTAGTTTATCGAGAAGTTAAAGCCATTATTCAGTATTTTGGCACTCCCAAAATGGTTTCCCTATCAACTAACGTTCTGTCTTTTGTTCACCCTCCACTGGACCCTCAGTCCTTAACTGAGATGTATCAGACAGTCCCCTCGCTCAGAAGGAACCTTCTTGTAATGCGTTGTCTTCCGGTCCCATAGGTCATATCTGACCTTCGTGGATGATAATTCAATCTCTCTCTCTCTCTCTCTCTCTCTCTCTCTCTCTCTCTCTCTCTCTCTCTCTCTATCATTTCCAAACAAATCTAGCATGACGATATTCTAACAAATCTTACATTTCCTACCACGCACAAAGAGAGTTCATCTACATCACAATGCAACCTATATCAAATGAATGAGGTATGTCCTTTTATCTCTATCTTTCTTGTTTTGTTTTATCATTTATTGTGGGATGCATTTCTAACCTCACCATCCTATCTTATTGCAGTATTAGCGAGAACCACGATTAATTTGTCAAACCATGGGACAAAGCTGACTCAACTAGTGCATAGAGGCTACAAGAGGTTGTCAATCTCTTTGAAAACAACTAACAAATTGCATCTAACTCAAGGTACACTCAAGTGACGGAAATCACCAAAAGCCAATCGCTCATCGGCAAGCAAATCACATCCGTTACAGTATCAAATGACAGCCAAACGTAACGAAACTTCTAGGAAAATTTTATAAGACCTAAGCACACATACTTATGGTCTCAACCCCCACTTTAGGTCAAGTTCCAAAATCACGATTATTAACAGCAATGGATTTTTGACCTAGTCATTTTCGACCCAGAATTCATCTAAATGCCTAGCAATGATGCCCCAAATACTCCGTCTATGCTTAGTATTCAATTTAAAAGTCTAAATTCCTAGTTATGATGAAATTAGGCCACGGGTCGTCGGCGACGCCAAAAGCTACGAAATACTGTGAATGGCTTACGTCAATCCGTGGAGCTCTTACCTGCGGTTGCAATGCAAAAAACGCAATTACAATGTGACAACCGGAGAGGGAGTAAGAAGCGTGAGAAGGAGAGAAGTGAGCGCACTAGCTCATGCTGTGTATTTCTTATCCAAAACTTAATAAAATCTTACAAAAATTGGCTTTTATACCTTAGCCAAGGTTTTTGGGTGGTCAAAACTAATAATCTGGAGTTCTACCAAAGTTGGGTAATAATTGGCTAATACAATCTGAAATCTTATAGCCCCGACTCATTAATTACAGATTTTATCCGAGAAAACAAGAGTTACAATATTCCCGATTTATCAAAATAATAAGTTTTTTACAAAGAGAACTCCGAAAAATGGTGTCCATGTAAGCTTGCTGCTAACTTTCCCCCCTCCTCACCTGTGTCGTCCCTTGGCACAGCTTATGGGCTGAAATGGTTGACGGTTGGCGAGGCGGTCCTTTAGCACGTTCAGTGTCTTTTGATATTTGATTTTTTTTTCTTTGTCGGGCACTTGCAGAAATTGCATTGTTACTTTATTCTTCAGTTCCACCGCTGAGTAGCCTACAAACTTGAATGTTAGGCTGCTGATCATCACTGACACAAATATCTTCGTTCGCCAGGTGAAGAATCCAGAGTAGAAAGCTTCTTCAAAGGCCAACATATTATTCGATGGCAAGAAAATACATCTGGCATAGAATATGTAAAAGACTTCTTCTGAAGGTTGCCCACTCAGATCATAGCATAAGCCGTTGTTTCCTTCCAAAAATGATAGCCATGGGGCTCCTGTTTGCTCAGGCTCATTAAAAACTTAGACACATGTGAGCAACCTCCTGCATATCTTATATAACATGGTGACAGGAGAGATTTGGTAGACTCTTGAAGAAAGACATGGCACCCGTTAGGGTTTTCACCCTGTATTCCTCTGTCGCTTGGCCTCTCTCTGGAGCTGCCAAGCCTGGGGAAGTTAAGCCAAGTTGGCACCCATTAGGGTTTTCACCATGTATTCCTCTATTGCTTGGCCTCTCTCTGGAGTTGGCAACCTGGGAAAGTTAAGCCAAGTTGGCCTCTTCTTTGTCAATGCTTCGTGCTCTTGCCATGTCCTTACTCTGGATACAGGATAGAAGGTTGGATCTCTTTGAAGGGCTGCAGGTGCTCTTGTGAACAGAATCAGGTATCTCGGATTCTTGTTCAGCCAGCTTAACCTCCACTTTGGGTGGTCTTTATCTGCGCCATCTTCTTGCATATATTTGTACAACGTCTCTTTCACCTGTAATAATTCCACTTTGATGAGAGGGTATGGTAGGGATTGTTGATGCCATTGAGCATTGATATGATTGAGAGTGAGCTGAGTGACATTGACAGAGTGTAAAAACTTTCAACTCCCAATCCATTGCGGCTTTCCACTGCTTATCCACCTCTAGGGTGATCTTCTCTTTCAATGCGTCTTCTTCAGCTTTTGACAGCTGGACCATTGGCACTGTGTCTGCATCTGTGACATGAATTTGGAAATCCTCTTCACCACTTGGCTCTATTGTGTATTGTGTTTCAAACTCAGCAAATGAGACCGAGGGTATGTCTAACTGCGGCGGCTCTGAAGTACCTGCCTCTTCTTGCGTGTCTGGCTTTCCATCTCTGAGGAGTTGGTTAATTTTCTTGAGTTCTGCTATCTCCTTTAGGAGCTCCTTTTTTCTTTGAACCCGCATCATTGCCAGGTCCCTGCGCTGTGATTGCTCTAGCTTTAATTCCAATTCAAGGTCTTTGTTTTTCTTCTCGAGTGCCTTGTACACTTTGTCAGTTCCTTTGATCAAGGCCACGGTTGGATTTTCTCTTATTTGCCACAAGAAAATTTCCTGATCATTTATCCGCAGTTCAAAGTACTGCAGAGAAGCATTGGCAACATCTAATTGCACCTAAATTTTTTGAGATGACAAAGATATCATAAGAACATTTGTAACTTCTGTCAGCTGCTCGTCTTTTGCTTTGAAAGCATCATATAATCTGGTGAGTAATTCACCCCCGGGGATCTCACCTAATAAAAATGTAACCTATCACGTGTGTTCAATAGAAGGGTATTTAAAGTTCTTGAAACTTATAGAAATATATATACAGAAGGGCATTATTTTTTCAAATTTGAAAAAAACTTATAGATTTTAAAAGAAAAGGGTACATTATATTCTTAACAAAATTCACAGATAAGGGGTTTTACAAACATGTCTTGAACGCACGTGATATGGTAGTTTTACACATAGTGAACCCCCCAAGAATTCACCTAACTCCTCCATTTCTTTTTGTTGCCTATCTCTAGCTAGTTGGTGCTGTTCAGCTTCTGTCTTCATCTCTTGCACCTGCCTTTGAAGATCGGTGATGATAGTCATCATGTCTTCTAACTCTCCTTGGAGAGCGTCGATCACCATCTCAAGTTGTTTGACCTTTGTGCTGCGGCCTAGGGCTGCTGAACGGAGTCTCTCTGTCATTTCTTGCATCTGCCGTGCATATTCATTGACTTGTACTATTACCTTGTCGTTTGACTACCACTCCTTCTGTCTTGCCAGCTGAGATGTGCTTCCAGCCTCATCTGTATCTTTCTGCTGCATCGTAGCTACTGGTTGTTCTTGTGTTGAGGTAGAGGGTCAATTTTTGTCATGGTAATCTTGAGGCTTTGATGCCTCGGCAGTTTATGGCTGAGTGGAAGTAGATGGTGATGCCTCAGACCTTGTTGTCTTCTCTAGTGCCGGCCTTTCTTCCTTCTCTGGTTCGGGTTCTTTCTCATGTGTAGTGGTAGACTCTTTTTCTGCATCTGCTTCTTTATCAGACTCTTGTGCAGATCCACTTGCCTTTTTCTCTTTAGGCTTTTGAGTATCTGCGAAGGCCTTCGCCTGTTTTGGCTCGGCTTCCTTTTCTATTTGTCTCTCGGGGTGGTCAGCTTCTTGTGCGGATTTTGTTTGTTTGGTGGACTCAGAATCTTTCTCTTTCTCAGGCTCCGCTTCTTTATTGGTGTCTTTGCTTGCATGTGATGGTGGTAGGCTAGGCATGGGATGGTCCTGTTGTTCTGTAGGCGGTGAGGTGGGTCGGGGAGATCCATAACTTTGTTCTTGGGCTTCTGCTCTAGCCGTCTCCTTTCTTAGCAGCTTCTTCTGTCTCCTTTGCTTTATTAGCAGCTTCTTCTGCCTCCTTCAACTTTAGACCTTCAACTTCTTGGTACATTCTTTCTAAACACTCTGTCGGATCATTCGTCTCTTTTCTCGTGTGATGCTTTGTTCTTGGGCCTTTGAGTCTAGCAGGCACCCATTTTTCTGGGTCCTTCCCTTGTGCTTGTCTACTGCGCTGGTAGGCCTGTTTCTCTCTTTCAAAGCACGCTTGTTTTTGAGCTGGCTCTTCTTGGTGTGTGGCCACAACTTTTCTTTTCATCTCTTCTCTCCTAGCTTTGTTTTCTTCGTTGTCAGAGCTCTCGCTGCTTTGCCTTTCCGGCGAGCTGTCAGCTGAATATTCGTCAGATTTATGAGCTCTCTTTCCTGACCTTGTAGCTCTTGGAGAGGGTTTTGCTGCCAAAATCCAGGTATTTTGGCTAGGAGCAGGTTACCGGTAGGTTGTCGGACATGCCAATGGCATGGTATACTATTCGAGTCAAGACCTTTGGCGCACCCAAGTAAGTGATTTTGCCTTCCTTCTTGGTGCCCTTCAAAGTGGTCTGGACATACTGCGCGTGGTCCACTGACAGTCTTGTGGTAGACTTGAGAACTTGAGTGAATGTGGTGGCCACTGCATGATTTGGTGTAGTGTACCTTGGTGGCCTTTTTGCCAGAAAATAAAAGTGCTGGTGGTACAGACGGGCTGGCGCTTCCACTTGTTTGTGAATAAGGTCGGCAAATGTTCCTGCGATTTTCCTGTCCCTTGCTCGCATGATCATTCCTTCTGTGGGTAGTCTGAGTGCCTTTGCCACTATCTCTTTAGTGATCACTACTTCGACCTTGTTCCCTTGGGTATTAGATATTTGTGCTGTTCCATCTTCTTTGATTGTGGATAGAAGCTCCTAATCTTTCTGAAAATCCACTCTGCAAGGCTTTTGTTCGTAGAAATCCCTGAGTCCTAGCCTGCGGTTAGCCTCTTTTGTCTTTGGCTTTGCGGCTACATTATAGAATTCCTTGGGTAGCAGTTGCAACTCCACCTGATGCCCTTCTTCACTCTTGAATCTGCCAGTGAAGACTGTAGTGTGGTGCTCTTCCAATTGTTCTCTAGAGAGGTATGACGCCTTTGCTGCTTTGAGTGACTCAGGGTCTAGTTGATAAGCGGGCAGTTCCTATAGTTTCTTCTTTTGGTTGAGCTTCTTTTTAGCCCTCTCCGCTACTTGCATGGCTCTTGTTCAGTGAATAGAGTGCAAAGTTAGCAGATTTGTCAGAATTTTCTCTGAAATGTCCTTTAGGTTGAAATGCTGACAATTTGGTCCAATTTGCTTCAAGTAAGTTTTTGAACAAGCAAAGATGCATAAAAACATGCAAGGAACAAAACTGTGTGGTCAAAACAAATATTTGCTTCAAGTCAATTTTTGAACAAGCAAAGATGCATGAAAACATGCAAGGAACAAAACTGTGTGGTCAAAACAAATATTTGCAGCCAAAGTAAATAATCGCGATTATTTACAACCGAGAAAAATTTTCAACTTTTTGAAAACTTGGCTTTATAGGTTTGAAGTATATACCAAATACATGCTTTAAGTGAAATATGGACTCATTTGGATACACAGGGTGAAAATGGTACCAGATTTTGTCTTTAGGTCTCTAAAACAATAGATATAAAGGAAATTTGAGATTTTGAGCTCCAAATTGATTCAAAATTGGCTAGTGGACTTAACACATCATGCACTTTGGATGTATGATGGCAAAATATCAAAATTCCTCAATTTTGACGAGAAAGTAAATAATCGTGATTATTAACTTTTCTTCCAAAATTGACATTTTTTGGTACAAATTGGTTCTAGGAATTGTATGGACCTTGGGTATGAGATATGAGGTGATTTGGATCAAGAAATGTGGTCCATAACCAAGAATTTGGCTTGCAAAGACTTCTTTGCGTTTTTTTTGACAATTTTACAAGTAATGAGTGGTTATTTTGGCTCATACTTGATTTTTGGCATGCAATAGGTGTGGTGTGTACACATGATATGTGAGGTGAGGTGACAATTTCCAAGCAAAACTGATGCAAAAGTAAATAATCGTGATTATTTACAACAATGACAAAATCTTTGCAAAATCTACAAATTTTGACCTAGATATATTCCATACACCTAATACAAGTCCTAAAATTGAATTTGGTCAATTTTGGTCATGCCGGCATCACTTTGTGCTTTGTCAACTCTGAAATCACCGCTTTTTGTGACTACACTTCGTGTTGGGTTGGTCGGTTAACTTTGAGGCTTTGGACTTGTCCGCAACATAGTCGTGAAGCAACCTGTCCAATTCTGGCTCATTTGGAGTCAGTTTGACCCCGTATGTCGAATTTGACGCTTTGTAACCTTCGAGATATTTTTTGCTATTCGAGAGCTTTGCTTGATGGATTTCACCAAACCAGTCATATAAATTGTATATGGACCTCATAAGCAAGCCATCTGTGGAGTCAGGTCGGAATTCTGGCATTTGCCAAAAACCTAACTTTTCTTTTGGGGACCCCCTCAACCCCTGCCAAATGGTCATCTGATGATATAGAAAGGTTCTATTATGTTAGGGCATGCTATGGTTCAAATCCCATCTCATTTGGTCAAGCTGCCAGGCCGCTATGGTCAGTTTTAGGTCGTAGATCTTCGTGCACTGCTCGATTTCTAGGGTTTCTTTCTAGGGCTTTAGACTGGCTACCAGCCGTACAAAATGGATCATTGACAAGTAAAGAACTTACCCCTCATGTCTCGTGTGAGACGGCGCTGAAAATGGTCAATTGTGGGCTCTGGAAAAGTCGCGCGAAAGAGGCCGAAATCTCTCTCCAAAGGCTGCAAGTGGAAATGAGGTGGTTTTAACCTACCTTGGATATCTATACCCGGACTTCCCGAACCAAATTTCCCCAGATTCCTCTGTTAGTCCTATTAGGCCGTGAAATTTATGTTAGACTCAAAAATTTCCCTGATCGAATTCTTGTAGCTCATTCTGCAAGAATTTTGCAAAAGTAGGCCTGTCCGCCTAATTTAGGCTTGCCGCTATCTTCTGATTTCATTGAAACTTTTTGTGCTTGTCCGCCTTGTCTTTCTGATCACCATCGTGTCTTCCGTTTTTCCATATGATCTTCCTTGCTATTTATTATTAATTTTTGACCCGTTTATATGAAAAAATCAAAGAAAATAGCAAAATGCTCTAAAAAAGTAAAGTGAAAATTCAATAATTAAGAAAATCCCTTGAGAAAACACAGTGCTATTGTTTTTTGTTGGATTTTTCTATTTTTAAGCCTCATTATCAATAAAAATGATGTAAACTACCCAAAAAAGGACTATTTTTTGATGATTTTCAGATAGTATAAATGCTATTTACACTCATCAGGAAGATATTATCACTGAATTTTTCCTTGATGACGAATTATAAGGGCATGATTAGGTAATTTTGCAAAAAATCACACGTTAACATCGAACTGTTTCCTCCCTCTTCAACATTGCCCTTAATTACTTAGTACTTAGTGCCCTTCCACCCCTCCTAGATGGCGTACTCCGGGACGACTGTGTACATGGGTTGAACAATTGTGTCTATGCATTGATGTGATTGGCTCTATCATGCTATGAAGATCAATGCAATTCAAACAAATATGCTGTGCAAGAGCTGGGTCTTGAGTAATTAACTCAAGGGTTTCCGATGTCCAGGTTTGCTGCTGATGTCTTCCAAAAAGAAAATCTTGTAGCATGTGTGCTCGCTGTTTGATTGTACCATCAGGATGTTTCAACACATTGATTGCTTGAGCTGTTGATAGCACCTTTGACTGTTGTCGAGCTTTTTCTTGCCATTGGTAGCTTGGTTGGCTTGGTGTGGCATGGTGTGGTGGAGTCTTTTGGGACTTAACTCGCCATTGCTTGATTGGTTTTTCGGTTTGTGGAGAAGATAAGTGCTCTTTTTTCTTCCAAACCATTTCCCTGTTAAGTTCCTTTCTCGGAGGTGCTCGTTTCTGTGTTTTAACCCTTGGAACCTTCTTTTGTTCTGTCGGTGAAGTTTTAGGCACCCAAATTTGATTCGATTTATCCCTAAGCTGTGCTTTTGGTACCCAAATTTGCCTGACTCCTTGCATGCTACTTGTAGCATTTGATTGTCGAGGGGATGGAGAAGATCGACTACTTCGTGGTTTGGTCTGTTGATTGATTCTTTTCCATTCCTCCTTGCTTGGTGCGATTGGAACAATGAGTTGCCCTCCTCTAGGTGATAGCTTTAGTTGATTTGTATCCCAATCTGGTACCGCTTTGTATGTTCGCATCCAGGGAATTCCAAGAATCATCGTCTCATTCATGTGTTCATCTAGAAAGCATACAAACTGATGAGGACATGAACATCCATGTACTATCACGTTCAAGTTGACTACTCTCAATGTTAGGGTTTGGTTCTTGTTGCATCCTTTGATTGTCGCTATTCCTACCGTGAATGCCTGACTTGTTGCCTTCTTGTACGTGGAATAACTTATTGCATTTACTCTAGCTCCTATGTTGACCAAAGCATTAGTGCTATGATTGTTGAGCTGTACTTTGATGCGCAGGTCCATTCCGTCTAACCAGTCATCATCTGTTGAAACTACGTATTTTGGTAATTCCCATTGTCGGGGATCTATTTCCAGAGTGTTGATGGGAACCAATATCTGTTGATTCTTGAGAGTAGCTTTTCATTTCAGTATCCAAAGCTGAGCTTCCTCTTGGGCTTCATCAATAACATGGTGTCATTTGATCTTTCTTTGCTTGGTTGCATGCATTCTTTCTAGCAAATCATTGGTTAGCGGCAAATTGCATGTCTTTAAACGAAATCCACTAATCCAATTAGCCATTGGTTCACCATCTAGGGTGGACAATTTTACTGCTCTGCTTGGAGATACATCTTCAATGATAAACGATATGTTTTCCTTTTTCTTAAACTTGGGAATGTGCTGCTTAAGGGAATAGACTAAAACTAAGTTTCCATTCTTGAAAATTTTGGTGATTAAGTGGGAATCAAAAAACTGTTTTTGTTTTCGCTTTTGTGCATAGAGGTGAGCTACAACAGTTAGCCTTTGCTCGTCTAGATTTTCCAAATCTTCAAGTCTTTCTGAAAATTCATGTCTAGTCCACTTGAGATTATGTGCTACCCTTAATTTTGGCAATAGAAATTGTATTGGCAATATGGCATCAAGACCATAAACAAGGTTAAAGGGTGTAGCATTTAAAGCTGTTTTGAATGAAACTTGATAAGCCCATAAAGCCGCATGGAGATTCATTTCCCAGTCTGTCCTTCTTGAACTAACCACTTTAGTTAGCATCGAGCTAAGAATTTTATTTATATGCTCAGCTTGTCCGTTTGCTTGTGGGTGATAGGGAGCTGATTTGTTATGGATGACCATAAACTCATTAAGCAAATACTTGATTACCTCATTGAGGAAATGAGCTCCTCGATCACTGACAATCTCTATTGGCAGTCCATATCTTGTGAATACATACTCATATAAGAATGCAGCAGTGGTTCTGGCATCATTGTTTTGAGTTGCTTTAGCCTCGTCGGCCCACTTGATCAAATAGTCCGTAGCTACAATGATATATTGAGCTTGGGTTCTATAAGCAGGTGGATGTATTGGTCCTAAAAAATCTATACCCCATTTTGCGAAAGCTCTAGCCCCCATCATTGGTCTTAAGGGCATGCTATCTACTCGTGTTGGCATTTTTTCTTGTTGACAAGCATCACACCTTTGAACATATTCTTTGGCATCCACAAAAAGTGTTGGCCACCATATGCCTGCCATCAAGATTGCTCTTGCGATGGTCTCACTAGAAAAGTGACCAACAGCTAATCCAACATGTGCTTGTTCTATAATTGGAATATACTCGTTTTCATTTGCACAAAGACGCAAATGTTGATCTTTACCGCTTCGATACAATTGTTTCCCAATAAGAGCATAGTCTCTTGCTTTAGTTTCAATTGCTCTTTGATGGTGTTTACTTATATCCTCAGGAAATGTTTGGCTCGATAAGTAAGTAACCAGATAATTACTCCACTTAGGAATAAGTGACATTTGAAACAATGTTACACGAGGTATGGGTGTTTGTTTTTGACATTGAGGCCCCAATCCTTTACAAAAGATCTAACATCTCTCCTCATAGTCGGCCAAAATACTCCAAGTCTCAAGATTCGTTGCATAGTTTGGTCTTCCACAAAGTGAAGTCCTACTATGTTAACATGTGCTTGACTTAGGTTCTTCAGGATTAATGCATAAGAGCAATATTCCATCCCAATTTCTTTTGTATAGCCTTCCAGCTTGTAATTGATACATAGCCGATAGCTCAATTAATCCGATTGTGATAGGAAGTGGTATTTGTGAATCCACTTGAGCTATTGGAATTAATGACACAATGTTTTCTGATCATCTAGGTATCATTTCCATGGAGAACAAATAGGCATCTGGTAGATCATCGTCTACCCCTTTAGGTGATTCCCCTGAAACAATCCTTGACAAATGATTTGCTCGTTGATGAGTAGTGCCTTTTTTTACAACCACAGTGAAATCAAATTCGAAAAGAATGATGAACCATCTCACTATTCTCCCTGTGTTGCATGGCTTGTTGACCAAATACAACAAAGCTTGGTGGTCCACGAAGAACACAAACTTGTTGGCTAATAGGTAATGTCTATACTTTTTAACGGCATAGATCATTCCTAGTCCCTCTCTTTTGGTGGTGGTGTAATTCTTTTCTGCCATGGTTAATTGTTGGCTAGAATAAGAAATAGAAAAGTCAATTTTCCCGTCTCTTGGTTGAGCTAGTATATAACCGATAGCAAAATTAGAAGCATCTACATGTACATGGAATACCTTATCCCAATCTGGTGCTTTCAATATTGGAGCTGAGGTGAGAGCTTGCTTAAGCTTCATGAAGGATTCTTCACATGCCTTGGTCCACTCAGACTGTGTAATCAAGATATACATGGGTTTTTCAATTATAGCGTATATGTAGATGAACCTTTGGTAATATCCACAATGCCCCATGAAGGCTTGTACCCCCTTTACTGTTGTTGGTTTAAGAAAATCAGCAATGACATGAATCTTCTCAATATCAGTAGCTATGCCACTTTTAGACACTATATGTCCAAGAAATTTTCCTTGTCTACCCATGAATGTGCACTTTTCAAGATTTAAGCAAATCTTATAAAGTCTACATTTTTCGAATACCCTTTTGAGGTGTTGAAAATGATCGGCCTAGATTGATGAATGTATGCATAGATCATCCATATATACTTCTAAGAATTTCCTAAGATATTCTATGAAAGCATGGCTCATCAACCTTTGAAACGTGGATGGAGCATTAGTTAACTCAAATGGCATAACCCGATAGGCAAATATACCCCATTCAGTTGCAAAACCGGTTTTATGCTGATCTTTCAGATCAACCAAAAGTCGAGTGTATCCCAAAAAGCCGTCTAAGAAGCTGTAAGCTTCTTTTCCTGCAACTCGTTTTAAAACATGCTCAGTTATTGAAAGAGGAAAGTTGTCTCTAATGGTAGCTGCATCCACCTTTTTGAGATTAGCACACACTCGTAATTTTCCATTCTTCTTGGGTACTATCACAATTGGAGACACCCAATCTGTGTGTTCAATTTCGTAAATGAATACAGCCTCCTTTATTTTTTCAATCTCTTCTTTTATCTTTCTAGAAAATGTTTTGTTATACGTGTATGGTCTCTATCTACTTGGTTTCACATCATCTCTCATGGGTATGGTATGTTGACAGATTTCTGGATCAACACCCTTGAGATCCTTGTAAGACCAAGCGAAGATATTTCGATATTCCTTTAATAAGCTCAACAAAATCTTTTCTTCTTCTTCTGTTAGGTCAGTCACAATGTAAGCAGGTTTAGGCTCTTCTCTTGGTTCAGCCAAGTCTATCCTTTTAGCGTTTTCAGGCCCTTCGTAAGACTCACCCTATTTTCGTAGTTCCCTAAGAGGTTGTTCTACTATGATTTTCTGATCTTGGAGAGTATACCTTTTGTAATGGGATGGAACATGCATTACATCCTTACCATCCTCTTCCATGGTTTCCCTTTCGGTTGTGTATATCTCCTTTAGAGTTTTTTTCAAGTCTTGATATTTCTTTTTCCGCTCGACTCTGGTCATGGGTGGTTTCTTATCCTGTGGTTTTTCTTGAGTACCCTTCCTTGTCTTTCTCGATGTTTGAGACATTTCTGAGTTTTTGTTTGAAGGATATCTGCCAGTACTCATCAGTTGCATCATAATAGAGGCTTAAGAAGACTTGTTGAGCTTTCATTAAGTCCTTGGGTTCCTCATCTTTGTTTTCAATGTTGAGGATTGAAATCATTTGGATGGGAATTATTTTGTAGCCATCCTCATTGCAAAATTGAGTAGGCATAAACGTATTCACGCATACATCCATTGTCGCTAAAATTTGAGTCCACTCGAATGGCTCAAATAAATGCTCTTGAAAGGGTTCAGGTACGTAGGCTTCGTTTGTGCAGTCCCTTTCTTAGATACATTCTTCTCGTCTTAAGCTTCCGTTTTTTGAAGCTCTGCACATCTAAATAGGAGTGTCTTTGTTTAACCAGGATGGGAGTTTAGTTTCAGCCGAAGAGACTGAATCAAACTCTTGGATGGGTGTTTTCAAGACATCTCTATAAGTGTGATCTTTTAGATTTACTCTTGTTATAGATCCCACTTGCTTCAAGTACAAATAATTGTTTCCCCAATCTTGGATAAGCTGTACCTGTCGCATGAAAGGTCTTCCCAATATGATTTCATAGTTGAGTTTTTTTCCAAAGTCTACTATGGCAAAAGTGTGTTGATATTAAATTCCATAGGAATTGACTATCACTTTTTCAAGCATCCCTAATGGTCTCTCAATGTGTCCGTCAGCCAACTGCAATTTCATTAGAGTTTGTCTAATGGATGGCTATCCCTAGGATTCCCATCCTGCTTTAGTGGCTATGGCTATGCCAGCTCCACTATCCAGTATCGCCATGGTTTCAATGTCATTATATTTCACTGGGAGGGTGGTATTTCCTTCTTCCTCTTCATAATATTCTCCGGCTTTGTTCATGGGAACTCATCGAATCTCTTTGTTTTCCATTTCATTTTTCATTTTTCCTAAATTTTTTGAGATTAACCCAGTTATCCCCGCCTTCTCTAGGGTTTTCTGTAAATCATTCCATAAGTATGGTATGAGTTTTAATAGTTCTCCCAAAGTAAGAGTGCATTGGATGGGTGTAGACATGATTGAATGAACATTGTCTACTTCTAGGGTCTGTTCAGCTCTTTTTACTTGAGTGGTCTTGCACACGATGGATTCATCTTCGTTATCTCCCAAGTAAGAAGGTAATGTTTTTAAGGTCAATGGTTTTGACATTCCTAAAGCTTCCAATCTGCAATCCCCATACAAGGATTGTAAATCCATGTTCATATCAGAAGGTAGGTTATCCAACCAGACTTCGTCTATAGGAGCTGACTTCAAAGTTAGGCTCCCATCATTGATCTCTCTCACTTTTTTCCATAAGTGTCCTGGCCAGTCTTCCTCTACGAATGGAATTCCGTCTAAGGCATCTTCGCTGTCAGGCACTATAAGTTCTGGTTCTTTTGTTTCAAGGTGGGGTTCTACCACCACATTAGGTTTTTCTTCCGTTTCTTTTACCACAAGCTCTTCAGGTTTTACAATACTTTCAAGCTTGGGTTTTTGTTTTTCCAACATTTCTTGAGTGATTCTTACCAAGTTTTGATAAGCTTCTAGCTTAGCTACTTCCGTATCTGGAGATGGATAGTTTTTCCATTTGTTTTCCATGTTTTGGCCTGCTTTAAGTCCTCCTTGCTAGGCTTCCAAGGAGGCATTAATAGGCTAAAATTTTTTATCAACTAGAATGGATCCTCCCAATTTCATGTTTGTTTCCTTGAATTCACTACCAGTTTCTTTCAACTTGTCCTGGACTAGTTTCTTTGATTTTTCCTCGATTTCAACCCGTTGTTTTTGTTTTCTCATCTCATATCTTTTTCTTCTGCTCCTTTTGATTCTTTGAGAAGAAACTTTCGTATTTTCTGAATCATGAGAGGAGTTGTATTTCCTTTTTTTTGCTTGGACTCTAGTGATTACCTTGATTGGAACAATCAGTTCCCTCTCTGATGAGCTACTAGGCATCACTTGGACTAAGTTTACTACGGATTTACCCTTGTTCAAAGGATTTTTAGGACAATCTTCCAAAAAGTATCCTCCTTTTTTGCAACATTGTATGCAATAGGCTTCAATTGGTTTGAGGTTTTTGTCAGGCTCTGAACATTCATTTTTCCAATGATCATCAGCACCATAGTTATGACAATTTCCTGTTCTTAGCTTCATCATGGGTCTTCCCATGGGAGGTCTGACACTTTGATTGGCTGCATAATACATTGGTGCGAGCTCTCGTGGAGCATAAGTCATTGTTTCTTCCATTGGTGGTGGATGTGGATTATACCAATCTCCTTCTACCATTACTGTAGATGGGCTAGGATCTACATAGGGTGTAATAGGCATTAATGCTTGTTCATCTATGACTCCTTCAGAGTGCATGTACTTTATAGGCACTACATTATATCCTGGATACGGAGGTTGTTGTTTCAATAGAGGTTGAGGTCTTTCCATACCCATGGGTGGTCTTTGAGCTTGGTCCATATTAGGCTGATATCTGTACATGGGTTGTCCTTGTGGCCTCATGGGCACGTAATGAACATTCCCATCATACTTTGGTCTGAAGTAGCACTCATGGGTCTCATGGTTGGTCCATTTACCCTCAATTCCACACCATGTTTGTGGCCTAATTGGTTGTCCCTATGGAGGTATCCCTTGTCTTGGTCCCCTTATAGGTGCTTTTTGCATGTTGTTCATCATGTCGTTCATCCTTTTTAGCATATCTTCTATGGCTGAGAGTGGTGCCGCAGTAGCCGTTCCCACTTGTGCTCGTTTAGTGGACGTTGTTTTCTCACTTTGGTTATCGTTAGGGACATCTTCTTCGTTGAAAATTTCACAATTTTCTCCTAAGTCAATAGCATCCAACACACACTCTTCTAGGGTTGTATGCTTTTTACTATAGAGAATAGCATGAAGTTCCTTGTTTAGCAGTCCCTCTAGAAACAAAGATACA
The DNA here is from genome assembly GCF_014529385.1 of Adiantum capillus-veneris. Classification (NCBI taxonomy): domain Eukaryota; kingdom Viridiplantae; phylum Streptophyta; class Polypodiopsida; order Polypodiales; family Pteridaceae; genus Adiantum; species Adiantum capillus-veneris. The sequence goes on from NC_140943.1 coordinate 120,697,018, forward strand.
AGTTGTTCTTCTGTAGGTATCTCTGGCCCTGGGCATCTGGCAATGTATTATTTCATTCGAGTTGCACAATCCCTAACATACTCACCATGTTTCTGTTTAAATCTGTAGATTTGAGCTACCGTATTATGTTTGATCCCTGTTTTGGAACAAGCAGCTACAAATCCTTGAGCTAATGTGTTCAAGTGCATGATCGACCTTGGTGGAATGTTTTGGAACCATGTCAATGCTTTTTCTTCTAATGTCATTCCAAACCCCTTGAATCAAGTTTGGAAATTGAATATACGCTCTGCTCTTAGCACTTGCTTAAAGCTTGCTAAGTGGTCGTATGGATCCCCTGATCCACTGTATTTTTTGACCCATTTCTAAAAATCAGCTGGTCTGACGCGTCTGTTTGGTTCAACTCCCGGTCTTCTGGCAGTTACTCTTGTTTCGAGTCCTTCAAACGAGTATGTTGGAAATAGTGACTCATGTAGCCCTAGACTGGCCTTAGTGTCACCCGGTTTTCTACGTGATGAGGAGGTTTCTGGTTTCTTCACATTACTCTCATATGATCTCTCATGGTGTTCATCTCTTGGAATTGTTTCTGGTCCTTCCCCCAATATCCAATCCCGTATGGAATACCCTTGGTACTTGGTTTGTTCTACCTCCTGAGGAGTCATCATAACAAAGTTGTTGTTATAACAATCCCTAAACATGTAAGTTGGTAGATTTGCAGAACCCTTGTTCTTGATCTTGAAGATATAGATGATCTTCATGGCTGTTAATTGTCTTGGTTTGCCATGAGAAGTCCACAAAAGATCTTTTATGTTTCTATCTTCCCAACAATAAACTCCGATGCTAGGATTATCCGTACTAAACCATTTCAAAGGCTTCAAGTCTACTTGATCATATCCCTCGAATTCTAGAATTGGTGGTTCTTCTTTTGCTGACATATCGGGGATTATGGTGTTTACTTCTAACCTCCATTTGTCTATCACGTCAGGGTCTTCGACTTGTAAATACTGAGTTCCGTTTCGATCCATGTACATTTTTCCTTGTTTGTTTGCTCTAATCTCTTCTTCAAACTTAATACCATGGTCATCAATGCGAATAGCATACTCATCGTTAGGGTCCAAGTAAACCTGGGCTCAATGACGGTAAGTCTTGCAAAAAGATAGTATATGCTTATAGCACATTGTCGTTGCGGTTTCCGAGTGAGTCGAATAAGAAGACATTTCGGATGTTGAATCTGAAAAAGTGTCTAAGACTTCTTCAGGAATTGCCTTGATTCATGCTTTCTTCGGTAGATACTCTATTGTAGGTTTCTCCGAGTATGCCCTGATTTCCTAGTACACAACCAGATCTAAGGTTCATATAGACTTATGAAGCCCTGGATAGAGTAATCACCTTTGATTGACTTGTCGTCAATTTCCAGTTGATTCAATTGCAACTTTTTGTCAAGCCACTGATTCCTCGTTTGCTACCTAATTCCTATACAAATTTGATCAAGTTAGCTATTCTTCTATATAGAGAGTAGAGTTTCTGCTACTCTCGTGATTGGTCTCTGTGTATCACTTCAAATCGAGCTATGAGAGTCAAATTTTGACTTTCCTATTCGACTTTAGCAAAAAATCAAAGATCTAATCTGCAACCTGTAAACTGAGTGTATCTGTACCAATTTTGATCCGATTGAACCCAAAATTTCCCTGTGGCTTTATATTATGTTGTTCTAACATTGCATAAGCTCAAAAGTCAAAATTGATGTCTCTTCGAGAATCTGGCTTAAGTCTCAATTTTGGGATCCAAATTTCACCAAAATGGATTTGTGAGGTCTACTTGATATGCTTGACCTTGTGGTGTACTCAAATATGCAAAATCATCAAGTTTTGAAGTAGATGTAAATAATTACGATTATTTACTCTAGCTATATTTTTGCAAGTTTTTGCCCCAACTTTGACACAGATCTGTTAAGCACCTTAAGTTAAGGTCACTAGCCAAGTTTCATCAAGTTTGGACAATTTTTGGTCAAATGGTCTTCAATTATCTGTTCGTAGACTAACTTTGCAATTTTAGTCACAATTTTCAATCCAATGATCCAAATCTTACCAAATTTGGTTTGTGGGCTTATTACAACATGGTAAAACTAGTGGTATGTTGACTTGGTCAAAAATGTTGAAAAATAGGGCAGATGTAAATAATCGCGATTATTTTTACAACTGAAAATGTTTTGCATCTCTTTGAGCAACTGAGCATGTACACATGTTTATCACATCAACATAGGCCTATGAATCAAATTTCAACAAGTTTGGATATATTTTCCCCCATTTATAATCAAGATTCAATAATTCAGTACAAACTTTAGTTTTTATCGAGTTTTTTGCCAGTTTGGTGATCGAAATCTCTTGGGCCTTTACAAAAGTTGTTTGTACCTATGCAATGAATCAATGGTATGAACCTTGGTCAATTTAAAGCAAAAAGTGAATAATTGTGATTATTAATACTAGTCCTGAATTGGACATTCAAGTGTCCTGAGACACTAAAGTGTCCTGTTTTCCTACCAAGTTTCAACAATTTATTTGTCAAGCTAGAAATAATTTAATTTTTTTACACCTTGCTTCTACCATAGGTTGGTTATGAGGGAAAGAAAACCTTGGATTTTTCTCCATGCCAAGATACAATCCCTATGGAGAGAATTATGGTAAGTTCTAAGCTATAAATTTTAGTAAAATTTCAAGCTGTTTTGCGAAAAAATAAAATAAAATTCTTATATCTTTTTGTAGAGATGGTCTTTTTTATGTTTATAAGAGTCAAGTGTTAGTACTTAGTGCTACAAAACAATAGAATGCCCTTCAAAGACTAGTTTCCATGTCACATGCAAGTTATAGACATAATTTCATACTTGAGCATTTACTGAATAAGAGCATAATTTTGGTCTTCCAAAGGTCCCCTCATGGAATTGGGGCTATTCTAGTGTAGTTTGACAACCACAAATGACTTTAAATGTTAAAACCAAGAAAGTACGTATTTTTTCGGCTCCCTAACTCAATTAAATCTCATTGCTTGAACTCTATCTTGATTTTTTAATCGTGCAAAAACTCTAGAAAATATTGAGTTCTCCATAATAACATTGAAACCAAGGTTTTAGGCGCCCCAATTGTGTCTGTACCATGTACTTTGATACTTTTAGTGGATCTACGTGAAAAGTTTGGTAGTATTTGAGGTTTTGAACGCTTATGTCTCAAGAATGAAAATATCAAAGTTTTCTCTTACACAGTTTTGAATATTTGAAATAATCCAATAATTGCTGCATACCAAAGCCCTTCTCCTTACCGCCTTGAGTCCTCAATGGAGAGGGTAAGCAATGTATCACTTTCTAAAACTCACAAATACATCAAAAACATATTTTTTTTTTGTATATGACGATATGCTTGAGATGGCCATATCAAACACGTAGAACTTTCGATTATTTTATATACTTGAAAGTTAATTTTTTTGCTTATGCAACTTTCAATTATCTATAGCACAATTGTGGAAAAGTCACATAAAATTTTCTACAAGGTCGCTTCATTTTTTCTTGAGCTTATAAAGTCGATTTCTTCAAAGCATCAATCGCAGTCTTACGAGGGTCAACTTGGTGAGTATAGTTAATGATCATGGTAGCTTCTAAAATGCAAGCTTATAATTTTAAAAAACCCTCTAACTAACATATTTAATGATATCAAGAGGGTTTTCTTAAATACACCATCTATTGCAAGTAGCATTTAATTTAAATTTGTGAAAAAAGGACACTTGATTGTCCTGTTTTGGTACCAAACTAGTGTTAACTTTAGATTTGAAATGAACACTTTTTTGTAATTTTTTCAAAGACAGTCTTTATGAGAGCTATTTTAAGCCTATGAATCAAGTCAAAACTTAATTTGGCCTAAAATGTCAAGAAAAAGTAAATAATCTGAGTTTTGGGCAAACTCTTGAAATTTTTACCTCGAAGTGTCTTTGAGCTTACCAACTGGTTCAGACAACTCTTAAGCTTACTAGAAACTCCACTCGGATTGAGTGGATTCGAGTCTTTTCGATCTCTTTCTAGCCGTAGACCTGAAATTTTGCAACTTCCAATAACAACTCACACTTGATTCTTTCAGAGAGAGCAATGTTCTGAAATCCACCTCGGATCCTACTTACCCTACTCCTAGATTCTCATGCAATGGGGTTGTGGAAAGTGTCCACAAACACTCATTTTCTTGTGATTTTTGTGTTTTTCAAAGCTTGATCTTAAGACTTGTCTCATCTACCAATCATTCTCAAAATCCTAATCTATTTTTATAATCCTACAATTCTAAAGGAACTTAGCAAGTATGATTACTTCCAAGCTACCTCTACACATCAAAAGACGACAATCTTAAGCTATGCGGTTTCTAAAAGAAAATTTTAAACTCTAGGTGAACCTAGAGGAAGTTAAAGGATAACTACACAAGACGCTCGTGTTTTTCTCTAGTTTAGGTCTCTTCGATCCCCGGCAACGGTGCCAAATGTGGGATGCATGTCTAACCTCACCATCCTATCTTATTGCAGTATTAGCGAGAACCACGATTAATTTGTCAAACCATGGGATGAAGCTGACTTGACTAGTGCATAGAGGCTACAAGAGGTTGTCAATCTCTCAAAAAACAACTAACAACTCACATCTAACTCAAGCTACACTCAAGTGACTGAAATCACCAAAAGCCAATCGCTGATCGACAAGCCAATCACATCCGTTACAGCATCAAATGACATCCAAACGTAACGAAACTTCTAAAACAAGTTTATAATACCTAAGCACATATACTTATGGTCTCAAACCCCACTTTAGTTCAAGTTCCAAAATCGCGATTATTAACAACAGTGGATTTTTGACCTAGTCGCTTTCGACCCAGAATGCATCTAAATGCTTAGCAATGATGTCCCAATACCCCGACTATGCTTAGTTTTTGATTTAAAAGTGTAAATTCCTAGTTATGATAAAATTAGGCCGCGGGTCGGCGACGCCAAAAGCTACGAAATACTGTGAATGTCTTACGTCAATGTGTAGAGCTCTTACCTGCGGTTGCAATGTAACAATCTCAATCGCAATGTGACAACCGGAGAGGGAGTAGGAAGCACAAGAAGGAGAGAAGTGAGCGTCGTTAGCTCACGCTGTGTATTTCTTATCCAAAACTTAATAAAATCTTACAAAAATTGGCTCTTATACCTTATCCAAGGTTTTTGGATGGTAAAAAATAATAACCTGGAGTTTTATCATAGGTGGGTAATGACTGGCTGATACAATCTGGAAGCTTGTAGCCGCGGCTCATTAATTACAGAGTTTATCCAAAAAAACAAGAGTTACAAAGAGAACTCCAAAAAATGGTGTTCGTGTTAGCTTGCTGCTAACATTTATGAATGTGTGTGTGTGTGTGTGTGTGCGCGTGTGTGTACTTGTGTGTGTTTGTGGAGTAGAATACAATAGGGAAAGGGGGGGGGGGGAGCGGTGTTTTGTGATTACCTTTGGTTGTAGCGCGGTTGCCGATTAGGTTGAGCTTTCAAAGACGAGCACGAATAACCCCCTTCAACGAGCTCCTCCTCGACCCGAACATGCGTGTGTTTGTGTGTGTGTGTGTGTGTGTGTGTGTGTTGTTGTTTTTGTTGTGTTTAAGATGGAGTAGGGAGAGAGTGAGTGATGGTGGGAAGATAGAGAGGGGGAGGATGGGGGGGGGGGGGGAGACGCCAGGCTTTATCGCGGATATTAGCGTGGATTTTATCGCAGCTAATACGGCATAACATCATTTCAAATGGATACAAGCATATCCGAGGTTGCAAGGGGGGGTACAAACCACTCCCTCTACCCTTAGATATCAATTATTTCATTTCTTAGCCTTTTGAGTTTTTTAAAGAAGATTTTTAATTTTTTTATGAGTACTTTATTTTGTAGTACTTTTAGATGTTTATTAATTGCATTTTTTAAGTCCACTTTTATTTTAAAATAATTTTAGCACTCATTGCAAGTTTTTCTCTTTGAATTTAACTCCATATCTTTTTATATTAGAATTTAGAACTTTTTTGATTAATTATTTATTTTTTAGGGCACATGACTAGATAAAACATTTATCGCGTGTACAGGACATCGACAAGGATGATCGTGGCCCCCTTGGAGGCCCTGAGCGTCATCGATGGCTCAAGAAAAAACTCTCTTGTCCTTGCGCCAAGTGCAATCCCTCGCTTGATGCACATTGCATTGTAGCACGTGGAGAACAAAGGGCTTTGGCATTTTTGGAAAAGTGCTCGGAGAGATGAGAGTGCCACTCATCCATCGCTTGAGGAGGTGCCTCATTGGTGTGTGTTTGGTGGTGGTGCACCAATGCACAAGGCCAAACGGCAGAGGCAAGACCTATTGGATGATTTGGGTGCACCGCATGGTGATCCTCCCATTGGCTCCACTTCGACAGCTCCTGTGGCATCTTAGTCGCACTTTGAGGTAGAGGATGAGCACATGTTCGACATGTGTGATGAGTTACTATCCCATGAATGAGACATGTGTGAGGAGGATTGTCAGTCTTGAACTCAACAGGCATTGGCAATGGAGGATAGATCGATGGTGAGTGCCCGAACACCTCTTTATGACGGTGCACAATACTTAGTGCTCTGGGCATCGTTGGAAGTCCTTAACTTGCAAGAGAAATTTGGTTGGAGCAATGCAAGTGTTGATGTACTCCTTGGGTAAGTTCATATACTCTCACTCGCTTTATGGTGCTCTCTCCTAGAACTTGTACTAATATGCTTGTTTGTTGTAGTTTGATGGGCAAAATGGTGCCAAAAGATCACAACATGTCTCCAGATCATCGACAAGCTAGATCGTATGTCACTACCCTTGGAATGGAGTATGAGTGCATCCAGGCATGCGTCAACAATTGCATGCTATACCGCAATGAGCATGCACATGCTACGTGATGTCATGTGTGCAGAGAGGCACGATACAAGACCGGAGTGAGTGGGATGCACCTACCCCACAAGGTATTGAGACATTCTCCATTAATTTCTTGCATTCAACACATGTTTAAAAGCACGTCTATCGTGGAGCTTCTCGTGTGGCACACCAACCACCGCTCAAATGATAGAATGATGCGTGTCCTTGTTGATTCACCTACATGGAGGCACATCGAAACTCAATGGCCATAGTTTGGGTTGGAGCCTTGACACTTGAGGCTTGGGTTAGCAAGTGATGGTTTCAACCTCTTCGGCACTAAGTCTACTTCATGGAGCACTTGGCCTGTGGTGATCGTCAACGTCAATATTCCACCATGGGAGACAACCAAGAAGGGCAATATACTTCTTTCCTTTCTTATGCCATGGAAGTACAAAGTGTCAAACATTGACATCTACCTTGAGCCCCTCATCAAGGAGTTGGAGGAGTTATGGAGAGGCATTCCTGTTGTCGATGTCTCACTTGCAAAGGGGGGGAGAGAAGCCATTGTGAGGAAAATCCTTATGTAGACTATGCACAACTATCTTGGGCTTAGAGAGATTTCTGGTATCTCCATTTTCCTCTCTCTCTCTCTCTCTCTCTCTCTGTCTCTCTCTCCCTCTCTCCCCCTTTAGTTCTATCTCTCTCTCTAACGATATGATATGTATGCAATGTTGTCCACATCGGGGTTTAATGAATGTCCTACTTGCAGACCATCATTGGTGATAGAGAGGCCCAATGCCTTGCGCAAGGTAATCTATCCAAACAACCATAGTTTCTTACCCAAAGGGCATAGCAAGCACAGGGCTCCAACAAATGGGAAGACCCCTCTAAAGCTCACAATGGCAGATTGGGCAACCATTTTGGAAGATCACCACAACAACAATCTGTCCTCCATCAAAAGGTATGTCAAGGTATTCCATATTTTTAAGGCTTCCATATTGGAAGGACTTAAAATTACAACACCTCTTGGATCCCATGGACATATTCAAGAATGTATCCCAAACACTATGGGACCACATTATTGGCAAGAAGGACTCTTTGGGTGCGAGTGAGGATTTGAGGCTTTTGAAATGTCTCCCAGCCTCTGCTACTCTATGACGTGCCTCCAATGGGAAGATTGTGCTTTTGTAAATCACCATGGATGCTAGCCAAAGAAGAATTAGAAAGGTACCATTGCTTCTATTCACACACCAATAGGATACATGAGTTCACTAAAGGGAGCTTTCACAAAAGTGAAGAAGGGTGAAAGCGTTCAATTGTATGGGTTGAAGTCCCATGATTGGCACAAGATGCTTCAAGTAATGTCCCTCTCTTTGTTCTATCTATAGTTTGTGTGTATGAATTTATCTCACTTTCCCTTCTCCTAATTTACATTGTAGTTCATTTTGCATATAAGTATGTGTATATGTTGGGACAAGAAAGTTGAGGATGCTATTTTAAACTTGGAGACCTAGTAAGGTACGCCACAAGACTCCACTCAACTACACTTTTTTTATGTACACAATAACCTGAACTAGCACGTAGTGTATCCTTGTGTGTTTTCTTGCAGATTTGTGAGCTCCAAAGAAATTGAAATAGATGTTATCCCTGCTACCCAAACACTTGCAACAAAAACTGTGTGTGTCATTGAGGATGCATTTCCTCGATCGGTCCTTCTTATTCAAATTCACCTCTTGGTTCAAGTGGTAGAGGAGATTGCTATATGTGGAGTAGTGTAGGCATGATGAATGTTCTTCTTAGAGAGTTTTTTAAAGACTCTCAAAAATTTTATGCGGCTACGGTCTCAACGACAGTCATGTATGGCCAAAGGGTGGATTGTGCAAGAGGCATTTGTTTACATATCAGAGTATTTGGCACAAGTCCATACTTCAATGCCTCGCACGTGGTCAGACGAGTAAGATGCAAGGATGACTTCACAGTTGCCAAGTGGACAGGGAAAACTACTTAACATGGATATGAACATATCCCGAGTGGTCAATAACTTTTGTATTCTCAATGCAAAGATTATGACCAAGTGGGTGGACTTGTGGACAGTGGCAAAGGCAAGGTGTTTGCAAGAGAGAGAAGCATGGAAACAAGCACATGGAGGAAGGAGGGCACCCCCAGTGCCTAGACACCTTGCATGTTTTCCATATCTCATTAGTGCGGAGTGGATTCATGAGAGAATGACCGGAGCAAAAGCGCGTGTAGAGGACATCACCAACAAAGAATGGGAGTATGCACAAGGCTGCATACCAAAGGTAGAGTACTCATATACCTAAACCATATTGTGAAATTTTTTCTTGAAATTATCTTTAATTTGTATTTGAAACTAGTAAGTTATAATTTTTAAATACATAATAGTGGAATATGTCATCAAATTTGAGGGGCCATTTAATTTCTAAATGGTGGTTCAAGGACTGCATTTAGTGCAGTCTAATAGTGCCTCCATCTTTTGTGTGTGTGTGTGTATATAAATTTTTTTAAAGTTAAGTTATATACATGACTGTGTGTGTATATATGATTTTGTGGGTGTGTGTAAACAACATAGCATTTTTTTAAAGTTAAGATATATATAATTGTCTCTATCTTGTGAGTGTGTGTGTGTAAATATAATATATACATATATATGTATGACTGTGCACCTAGTTTTTTTGCCTAGTTGCTAATTCTCACCATCTTGTGTGTGTATGTGTGTGTTACATTTTACCTTTTGTTTCTTGTGTGTGTGTGTGTGTGTGTGTGTGTGTGTGTGTGTGTGTGTGTGTGTGTGTGCGCGCGCGCTACATTTTACCTTTTGTTTCTTGTGTGTGTGTGTGTATGTGTGTGTGTGTATATATATATATATATATATGATTGTGCACCTAGTTTCTGTGCCTGATTGCTTTTTGCAAATAGTTTTTCTACCCAATCGCTAATTCTCACAATCTTGTGTGTGCGCGTGTGTGTGTATATAGCTTAACTTAAAAAATTCTACGTTTTTGACACACACACATACAATCATTTTTTTAAATATATGGTTGTGTGTGTGTGTGTAAAAAATGTAGTATTTTTTTAGTAAAATTATATATATGCATCCATTTTGTGTGTGTATATATATAAGTATAAATGACTGTGTGTGTGAGTGTTTATACCACAACATCATTTGTTTTAATATATGGCTGTGTGTGTGTGTGTGTGTAAAAAACGTAGTATTTTTTAGTAAAATTATATATATGCATCCATTTTGTGTATATCTGTGTGTGTGTCTATATATATATATATATATATATATATATATATATAAATACACAATGTATTATTTTTACTATATATTTATTATATTATTTCATTTAATAACTTGGTATAGAATTGTTTATGTGTTGGTTTAATGTATATATTTTATAAATATCTCACATTTTAATTGAGATGAAAGTGGAGTTAAGTGAAAGTGGAGTTTTGCTGTGAAGAAGGAGGAGTAGAAGAAGAGAAGGCACTGTGTGAGTGTGTGTGTGTGTGTGCACGTTTTCTACTCACATGTGTGTGTGTGAGTGAGTGTGTGTGTGTGTGTGTGTGTGTGTGTGTGCTTACCTTCACTCGCCTGATCCACCAGAGGAGGTCCAATAGGAGCTCCATTGGAGCTCTCCCATGCCTTGAAAGGCATGGGGGAGCTCCAATGGAGATTCTATTGGACCTCCTCCGGTGGATCGCGCATGCTGACTTCTCACCATGCCTTTCAAGGCATGGGGGAGCTCCAATGGAGATTCTATTGGACCTCCTCCGGTGGATCGCGCATGCTGCCTTCTCACCATGCCTTTCAAGGCATGGGGGAGCTCCAATGGAGCTCCTATTGGACCTCCTCCGGTGGATCGGACGAGTGCAGGTAAACACACACACACACACACACACACACACACACACACACACACACACACACACACACACACACACACACTTGCATTCACACACAACAATGCACACACGCGCACACACACACACATAGTGATACTCATGCATACACACACACACACATTACACTTGCATACACACACACACTCAACAACAATCACACACACACATATACACACTTGCATTTACACACATCAAAACACTTGCACACATAGCACAAACACACACAAAATCATGCATACACACACACACATTACACTTGCATACACACACATACAATAACATACATCCACACACACACACACACACACACACACACACACACACACACATATAAACACTTGCATTCCCACATATCAACACACTTGCATACAAGACACCATGCGGCACACACAATCATGCATACACACACCCACTTACATTAACAATCATGCATACACACACTTACAGTAACAATTACAATGATGTAAGAACAACTCATTGTAGTACTCGTTGTAGAGCAGACCTATACAAATGTCGAAGTGGATTTGTATTTTTCCTTGCCGTGAGCAAGTTGAGAATGGGATTTTTTTTAAATTTTCATTTACGCCGTTATGCTGCCGAAATTTTGAGGTTTATATTTGTATTGTCGTTGCTAAGAAGATTTTTGTTGTTTATGGTTGATAGATTATAGTTCGTACACCATCTAAACGTGGTAGGACAGGTATCTCTCAAAGTAAGTTCAACTACATTAAGCTATTTGTGTTCTTTTTATTTGTCTCCACATACTCACTAAACTAGTTGTGTTCTTATTGTTTTTTGCTTTTAGGAGTAGGATGCACATTAAGGTCTGGTACTACAGGGCATAGAGCCAATGCACGATCTTCCATTGCTTCTTCCAATGTCCGTCAGAAGGAGGATATTTTGGGTGATGTGCATGAAGAAGAGAATATATTGAGTGATGTGATGAAGAAGAGGAGCTCATAGATATTCATGCTACACATGGTGAATTGGTGGCCCAAAGCGTGTCTGAAGCAACGACAATTGTTGCTAAACCTGCCGATCATCCAACAGTGTTTGGAAAGGATGTTCATGGTCGAATATTGGAGGAGATTGTAGAGGGTTTTATTGTAAAGAGAGGTGGGGAACCTCCTCGCATTCCTCTCTGTAGATTGATGGAAAATGAATCCATTAGAGTGGTGGGTCCAGACACTGAGTGCTTGGTGAAAAGGTTTGAGATGTCTGGATACAGTGTGCTTGGAGCTCCATTTCTTGTGTCATTTAAGAAGCCAGGCCATGATCAACATTATGTTTCTGACTTAGACAAAGATGAATGGGGGCCTATTTGGCGAGAAATAAGCGATGGTTTTGATAATTCCCTTCCCCTTGAGTGGGAAGACTTAAGGGGAAAAAAATTTATTGTTTGGGATGGCAATCACCGCTTGAAAACTTGGATGCGCTTAATAAAAACACGTAAGTGACTTCTTTTTTTAAAATGTAAAGTTGTCTTGTATTACTCTATGCTTTCTAATTTTCCTTTTTGTTGTTGTAGAATTTTCAATGATAAAGTGGAGACATTGTTTAGTCAAGTGTCAATTTGTCTATGTTAATAGAAGTGCAGAGGGGGAGATTATGCTAGCTTTGCGCTCTCAAAATGAGTAGGCACATTTGTTGTTTTTAAAGATATTGCTATTACTTTATCGATGTCATTCTCTTGCCATTTAATTTAAGATATTGTGGTTTAGGATTGGTAGAACCACTGTGAGCACAAATTTTGGACAGGAGATCTTCTTGTTCCAAAAACTGGCTGTGGAAAGCAAAGATTCTTTAATGAAAGACTTTCCCCAAGATTGGGTCCGATGGATAGAGGTAGAGCTTGCTTGCAAGAAGAAGGCATCTAAAGGGAGTTGGTACAATTCTCCTTCTATTTTATTGGCAATGCTCATATGGAAGGTATATTTTTTTTTCCCTTAAAGTACATTTTTAATGTAATTTCTAAAGCTTGGCATAATTTTGTAAAATATTACTTTTTTTTTCATTTGCTCTACAAAAGTAAGACTTGTCTCTTATCAAAGAGATGCAAGAGATCAATGATCCCTCGATTTCACTGCCAAAAAAGGAAATGGTTGCTCGAGGAAGAGTAGAAAAAATATTCAAAGAAAGAGCTTATAAGGTAAACACTTTCTCTTCTCACCATTCATATTTGAATTTCTACAAAATTGTAAGTTGACATGTCATTTGAATTTGATTTATTGGATTGAAAAATTGATTTGATTTGATTTCGTGCTAATGCAACATAGATGTTGGCCATTGCCAGCCCCGGCAATGGCCAAGGGTTCTTCTCTTTGTTATTTAACTTCAATTGGATAAGAGAAAAGGATCAGGTGGGCCTTACAAGAGACAAGGTCCACTCTTTGGCAACTTCTAAAATATCACCGGAGAGGTAATAATTTTTGGATAAAAAATACACATGAAATCATCAAATGAATCAATGCATTTATGGTTTGTTTATTGTTTGCTCTATAGGAAAAAGGAAATATTGCACTCTTTGATGCATTGCCGTGTAGATGATGTTACTTCTGAGCGTTATATTAGTGCAATGAAATTTAGAATGTACTTGCGTAAAGAGTGGTATTGGGGAAGTATCTTGAAGCAATGCTTGAGGATCAAAGGGAAAATGATTGAAGAAATGCCGGAGGGCTTTGAAGCATGGTTTCATCACCGATTGAGGGAGCACATTGATAAAGCTTTTGTGGAGCTTTGGAGTAAGCTCAACACAAAAGAGTCGGATGAAAAAATTCCAAAGCTTATGGAATCTTCAAGGAGAGTATTATTCAGGTAATACAATTGATATCTTTATGGGTGTTATTCTATTTTTCACTTAGAGTTTGTATAATAAATAAGTCACTTAGTAAAGGAGCTCAAATAAAGTTAACTACATTTTATGTAGATGGCTAATTCAGCTTTACGATCAAACTTTGTTGGAGAAGTTGCCAGTTGTTGTTGAAAGTTGGAGGGACCTCTCTTGTGAGGAGTGTATGTATCCACTATGGATGAGAGATTATGGTTTGATTGCTTGGGAAATTGAGTATTGCCCTTGGTGGCTAGATTACACTCGAGGCACCTACCCACGTGACGAAGGGAACTTATATAAAGGTTATTTTTTGGCATTTATAAAAACTACAAAATTGTTAAAGTGATCCTACTATTTAGATTATGTTTGTGAGAAACATATTTTTGTTTTCTTTAGAGCATGTTCTTGAAAGAAATGAAAATGGTATTGAGGAGATTGGCTCAGCTTCCAAGAAAGCCACCTCTTCAAAAAGAGTAAACAATAGTACAATCTCCTCTATAAAGAAATGATTAGATTTTGTTAAATCCAAGAAGCCCAAGAAGTCTCCCAAAAAGAACAAAAAAGGTGCTCAAGGCTCCACATGTAAACTTGCTTGTAAAGATATCTAGCTGTCACTTTCTGTCAACTCAACAATTCTTGATGAAATATTTTATTTTCTGATTATGCAATGCCTTCCATAGATTATGATGTGATCATATTGGCAACATGCTAGATGTTTACAAAATTTCTCTCGATGATGAGAAATGGTAAACACATGTGAGAAGAAAGACTAACTATGTGTGGTGTGTGTTGTGAATGTTTGAAATACATGTATTTGATCTTATACAGAATCTTGGATTTTCTTCATTCAACCCATGTTAATGGGGAAAAGAGCAATGAAGTGGCCTCTCTTTTGTTTGCGGATTTTCCAACAAATTTTGAAGTTGAATTTTTTTTGGAGAACGAGGTATGCATTCTTCAAAACCACAATGGGCAGTCTATGATAGTTTTGGAACTTTAATTAAATTAACAATGCCTAATATGCAGGTCTCTCCATGGAATCAATTCTCTCAAAAATTAAGTAAGAAAGTGGCCATAATAGCTTCAAAGTATGTGGCAGACCATGGGTGGTACATCACCTTAAGCTCCACTGATCACTTTGGCATTGTGTCTAGCCATGCCATCGAGATAGGATTCAAAATGATGCACACCATCCTTATTTTGATCCCCGATGGTTATGTGCGAAAGACCATTGAGATTGAGAGAGTAAGTAAATTTATTTGTTGATTGAAAAGCATGCTCATAGTTTTCTTCAATTAGATCACATGCTAATTGTAATTTGTAGGTGGAAACACTATTGCTAGGATTGTTTTATCATAAGGGTCAACATCCTATCTACGATCGACGAGATGGAGAGAGCGTGGACAACAACTCTTTCAATGCCAAGTCCGGAATACTAGTGAAGCGTGCCGACGGAGAGTACATTGGAGGACACGCTCTTAGAGGTGCCTCCAAGTGTAGCCTTGACTTCTTCCTGTAAGAATATATGATTCCTACTATGTGTTATTAGACTATGTTACATAAAGTAAAAATGCGCATGTTTTTTTTCTTTTTTTAGCTGGCTTGTGCAGACATTTACTGCGGAGCACACCTACATTGTTGATATGTTTTCTGGATATGGTGGCTTGGGCCATGTTTGTGCTGAGTTGTCTAGACATTGTCTCTACATAGATAGTGATCGAGAGGTCTTCCAGCAACATCTTTCACGCTTCAAGGCTGCATGTGTACGTGCTATTCCAGCAGTTGATGCAGATAGCGATGAAGAGACTCACTAGCAACAATAAGAGCCTGGATCACACTGTCCTTGATTGACATCAACATTGGTATTATCTATGGTGTTTTCTAGTTTGTGATTTGTATGGGACGACGTGTGACCATGGTGTTTGGGTGCCACTTTTTTGGTATTATTGAAGACATGTTGTTGGTGTTGATTGTCCTTATCAATTCAACCATGATTTCATATTTATTATGCTAGATAGAAGTTAGTTGAGAGCTTTGGATTTACCAAAGTAATATACCAACATATGTTTTTTTGCGTATGTAATTTCTTCTTCCCATGAGCATTGGGCTGCTGCACGGAAGCAAGTATGGAATGGGGATTTTTTTTGTTTGAATTTTCACGCCGTTATGCTGTCAAAATTTTGATTTCTTGTGAATATAATCATGATTTTTGTTCATGTTTGGAAACACAATCATGGTTTCATGTATACACAAAAGTTAGGCAAGCTTTCAGGGAAGCAAGTATGGAATGGGGATTTTTTTTGTTTGAATTTTCACGCCGTTATGCTGCCGAAATTTTGATTGCTTGTGAATATAATCATATTTTTTGTTCATGTTTGAAAATATAATCATGGTTTCATGTATACAAAGCTTAACAAAAGTTAAGCAAGCTTTCATGGAAGCAAGTATGGAATGGGTTTTTTTTTGAATTTTCACGTTGTTATGCTGCCAAAAATTTGATTGCTTATCAGTATTTCTTTACACTGTCGGTCTAAGAATATATATATATATATATATATATATATATATATATGTGTATATATATATATGTATATATATATATATATATATATGTGTGTGTGTGTGTGTGTGTGTGTGTGTGTGTGTTTATGTACGTAAGCAGTTCTTCAACTCGGTAAAGTGTTTTTAAGTATTTGTTTATATAATATATATAGTTATTTATATGTGTGTGTTTATGTACGTGAGCAGTTCTTTAACTCAGTAAAGTGTTTTTAATTACTATTTTATCTGCAAGAGTCTATGCGTTGAGGTCTCTGCCCAAACAAGTACAACCATCAATATTTTTTAGATTCCTACTTTCAAATTGGCTTATTAGGCATTCATCCTTGTTTGCAACAACACCTACATGGACAGGAAACAACATTCTACTAAAAGTACAGTAAATACTAAAGACATGCTCATCTTTTTCTTGAATTATATAAAAAACTCACATAGATTTGCTTTACGTTGTGGCTTTCAAACAGCTTGTAGTTACATTTGGCGGTTCAGTTTAGCTAGAAGATATCAACAATACCCTAAGCTATGACAGATCTTGAAGATGTGTTAGTAGAATAGGCCGATTAAAAGTCTCACAGCTACTTCAATAATATTAAGTCAGACAGAGAGAGGGGACGGTCCCAAACCTTGACATATGAATTACTCTCACCAAGGCACAGAAGAATGGAACACCATCATATAGTTAAAATAAGCACCATATAATTAATACAAGTTGTTTACATGATTAGGTAGGGAATCAAACCTGCACACACACACACACACACACACACACACACACACACACACACACACACACACAAGCACACACACAGACAGTACAACTTGCATCACGCTAGTACAATTTATCATGTGCTAGTGCATATTTATTTAAATATATTAATTAGTGCATAATTATTTAAATCTTTCCTCAATCTTCTACCACATTAGAGCCACAGATGTTGACCAGGTTGATTGTGCGTTTGCAGACAAGAAAATGGTCAATCTTCTCCTACAAAGCGGCCCTCTGAGAGATGTCTATGTACCCCCATGTCTCCCACTTGCCCAGAGCTTCTCGCATTGCCTCAAAGACATCCGGATTGCCTTGTTTGTGTCACGCTCTCTCTGCGTAAACATCTTCTTTTCTTCAAGGGTGCATTGGGGGGGAGTTTGTGAAGCTCTTCATGGATTTTTTCAACTACTTCATTACCATTAGTTGCATATCCTATAGGCATTGTATTAGTACAGGGAAAATAAAAAAATCTCTCTTGATTGGCACCTCCGAGTGACTTGTGTTGGATATGCTGCTTGCCTCGTAACGTTTATATAGGATGAAGCAGCATGGTCTCAAAAAGCATCTGATAGTGATGGAAGAGTGGCATGTGTTAGTGACATGAGGGGTCATGCTTCTCAAAAAGCATATGCTAATTGCTAAAGTGGAGCGTGCAATAATATATGCATGATTTGTCAATATGAATATTATGTCTCTATGAATATTATAATCATCTACTAGTCCACCACTAACTTTTAAAGTGGAGCGTGAAATAAAATATGCATGATTTGGCACTATGATTATTATTCCCCTATGAATATTATAAGCATCTAATAGTGCAATGAGTAACCACTACTAACTACCTCTCTAAGGGCTCGGGAAACACTATGACTATTATTCCCCTATGAATATTATAAGCATCTAATAGTGCAATGAGTAACCACCACTAACTGCCTCTCTAAGGGCTCGGGAAACATTATTTGTGGAATCGGCTTTGGAACCGTTTCACACGCATATGAACAGGAAAACTCTCTCTCTCTCTCTCTCTCTCTCTCACACACACACACACACACACACACACACACACACACACACACACACACACACACACACACACACACATGTGAGTAGAAAACGTGCACACACACACACACACTCCCACACACACACTC
This sequence comes from Adiantum capillus-veneris, assembly GCF_014529385.1. Taxonomy (NCBI): domain Eukaryota; kingdom Viridiplantae; phylum Streptophyta; class Polypodiopsida; order Polypodiales; family Pteridaceae; genus Adiantum; species Adiantum capillus-veneris. The sequence continues at coordinate 120,715,152 of NC_140943.1, forward strand.
ACACATTACCTTCTCTTCTTCTACTCCTCCTTCTTCATGGCAAAACTCCACTTTCACTTAACTCCACTTTCATCTCAATTAAAATGTGAGATATTTCAATAAAATATATACATTAAACCAACACATAAATAATTCTATACCAAGTTACTAAATGAAATAATTTGAACCGGCTTGAGAACCTTCTTACCCAAACTTGAGCCGGATATGTTTCGTTTTGAACCTATGTTTTCTCTAGCACCCTCTCTCCCCCTCATCTCCCACTCTCAGACTCTCTCTCTCTCTCTCTCTCTCTCTCTCTCTCTCTCTCATTGTCGGTACTCTCACACCCCGATCCTATCTCTATTTCACAAGTATGTTTTTCTCTCTCTCTCTAATCCTTCTTCTCTCTCCTTCCCTCGATACTTATTTCCCATACCACAACGCCACCTTAGAGAGCATACATATGAGTGAAATCCATGCTTCTATAAACTCAAAAAAGCATCACCTTTAGCCAAAAAAACATGAATTGATTAACTCGCAAATAAAATTAACCCCACTTCTTCTTGGTGAAGAAGTCTTCCTATGATAACATTGTTACCATTCTTTCTAATAAGGATGGTCCTGAATTCGACCAAACCTGCGTATCTTTAACTGAATACTCTCAATGTCAAGAACGACGTAATGCTAGCCATAATGCAACTATGATTTCACAAGAGGAGACTGAATCACAACAGATGGAACGTGATTTTTATAGTCAAAGACGTCCATTTCAATGAGGAAACCGCATAGGTGGTTGTCGTGGTTATATTTTTTCTCGTCTCAAATTTCCTAGCAAGCACTGCTCTTACTACAACGTAAATGGCTATACTGAAGATGATTGTTGGGTACGTCAATATGATGAAGAACACAATATTACCACTAAACAACCACGTTTATCTAGATATTCTCTTCTTCTTGTGAATACTATGACAATCTGATCATCCCACTCATACGTGCTATAAACATCAATTCAACACACATCATAATAGAGTATGTGGTATTGAACATCATAACAATATTGTATGAGAAACAAGTTGCATCCTATGTTTGGTTGCTCCAGACAAAATACTTCATATACGTGATGGTTTATTTTTTATTATCAATTCTACTGTTATAGAAAATATGACATATCAATCTAAGTGGCTCTATAACATACGCTTGTGTGCTTGATGCGCAAGCTTCACCTGCCAATTGTGGGTGCATACTTTGGACCTTTCAATGCATGCATGTGCAATCGTGGGCATGTGCTCGTTCTTCTCTGAGCACACACACGGATCCTCTATGTATCGGCTAGGTCCACATCTGCGTGCTATTTTTCCTCACCTCTCTCTCTCTCTCTCTCTCTCTATTTTTCCCTACGTATCAACCGGGTTCACATCTGTGTACTATTTTCCTTCACCTCTTGACTATATAAGAGTCAAGTCTCCCTATCCACTAAAGTATTAAGAAAATTTATTCTTAACTTTGGAATTAGTTGGTCACACTAAGTAGGGAGAGAGGAAAAAGCTTAATGGCCTCATCCTAAATTTAAGAAAAGAAGATCAGGTAGCTAAAAGGAGGAAAATATTTTAACTAAATTGAAGGGAAGAAGGAACGTGGAGCTAGAAAGAAGGAAAAGTATCTTTCATTTTGAAGAGAGAGGGAGTGAGAGAGAGAAATGTTTTTTCTCAATTTAAAAATAAGGAAAATTACCAAAATACCCCTCATATTTCAAAAATTCGTTTGTGTCTAATTTGGTTGGATTGTTCAAGGTTTTCTAATCATTATTCCATTCTGACAAATGAGATCCGTTTATGAGTGCTTAGCATATAATTGGACACAAATTACCTCCAATTATGTCTAAAAATAATGAAGCGATTCATCTCCAAAGCCTCGATAACCAACTCAACTTTTAGTTTTAGCATCTTGTATTGATACCTTAACTTGAGGATCATTGGTGATAGAATCTTTCAATTTGTCGGACAAAGTAGAGGCATCAAAATCCGGGGTGGTATCTACTCGATCATGCACAAGACTACGTGCTTATTCTCCGATGTCAGCTCTAAAGGCTAGAGGGAGAAGAGACGAGGTCACTGTAAAGCGCAGAACCTATGGAGTCCAAACCGCTTGAGCTGGCAATTGGGGAAGGCGACAAATACCTGCAGGAGGCCCTTAGCAATAGAGAAGCCGACCCTCATCAGAGAATCACCGTGAGTAGGGAGATAGGATAGGGAAGGTCACCATCGCTCACACCATTTTCTCTTCTCTTATCTCTCTCTCTCTCCATACAAGAAGCTTTGACCAAATTCCCACTATACTTCCAGTATAAGAGGAAAATTTGAGAACTGCTCCCATTATAGCAGAATAACAAATAAAAAAGGAGAGAGAAAAAACTATGTTGGCGGTAATAGAAGCAACAATAGACATGACAATGGTTTATCAACAATATGCACGATAATAGTCACAGGTATATACCTTCGACTATTCCATGAGCCAAATTGTGTATAGATAGAGCTATTTGATCCAAATATTGATTACATGGTTACTGCCTCATCATTGGTTGTCACTTACTTTTGGTCAATCAATAATTTTACTTTATGATTTTACTAATACTTTTCTTGATGATGTGATAGATTACCTCCCATTACTGGAAAATTTTATGCGTACTTGGGAGCTTGGGGTTGAGCTTGGTGCTATGATTGTTATCGTCATATTGCACCCTTCTAACCGGTATTAGTGCCTTGATATTTCATGGCACTATGGTTGTTATTGTCTTATTGCACCCTCGCCGTCATTGGTGCTATGGTTGTTATCGTCTTATTGTACCCTCATCGTCATTGTGCTATGGTTGTTATCTTCTCATTGCACCCTCATCCTCATTGGTGTTATGGTTGTTATCATCTCATTGCACCCTCGTCATCATTGGTGTTATGGTTGTTATTGTCTCATTGCATTCTTGTCATTAGTGGTGCTATAGTTGTCATCCTCTTATTGCACCCTCGTCGTCATTGGTGCTATGATTAGTTCATCGATAATGAAACACATAAAAAGTACTATGTGGATATCATCTCACAATTTATGCAATGGCGCACTGTGATGTATCCATACCGGTGTAATCGTGCAAGGCATGTATAACAAAGGCTCACATGGTTGAGTCTGTCATTAAAGAGAAGGGCTTATTATTCTATTTCTTGCTTTGTATGCATGGCATACTAGTACGATGGCCATACAACACCCATCATTGCATATGCATCTACTATCACACTAGCTACTCTGTCAAGGATGAGGTAAGTGGTTCAAGATGTGACTTAAAGTAAAGGTAAAGATGCCTTATTATGTGTCTAATGATATGGTGATAGCCAATGTTCAAGAAGAGCAGGTTGAAGTGCCAAAGTAAATGAAAGAGGATGTGCTCTCAAAGAGGGCATGCAATGCTATGTTGGTGACCATGCTGATGGGAGTTGTGGTGGAAAGTGATGTTGTAGTGCAATTGGTTAGAAGCTATGAAAAAAAGGCAAGGTTGCACTTAAAGGTAGCCAAGATATCCTACCAGATGCTGATCAGAGGAAGGAGCAACTGGAGGTGCCTATGGATTGTACCAATGATGCTATAGATACAGGATTTTTGGATCAAGTATGCATTGATGGCGAAGCTGATTGGGAATTTTGATGATGTCAAGGATGCCATGGATGAAGGTATGCAAGTGCTTGTGGACAAGTCTTTGACGAGGATACATGTGATGTGAGGGTTAGCCCCTCCAAAAGAGGAGATTCAGTTGATGGATGAGTAGTGTGCTATGGATGAGCCAACAGAGGTCAATGTGGAGGAGTGCTTGGATCAACCACAATGCTATTTGGAGGAGGTTTCTTATATGGAGAGCCTCACTTTATATGGTTAGAAGGGAGGGCCAGGCTCAATTGTTTCGTATGTTGATTTACAGTTGAGGTCATAGTTGAAGTCAGTTAGAGAAAGCAGGTTGATGGTTGGGAGAAGCACTATAGTAAGTTATTACAGGTGAAGGGTGCGGACGAGATTGTATCATTTGATCCAGAAGGTGTTGATGGTTATTTTTGCGGTGCAGCAAGTGGTTGGCCATTTGATTCAGGAGGAAGACATGCTATGATGCAGGGGGTGGTCCAACCCACTTGATTTTTGGCAGCAGCAGGTAGGAGTAGAGCCTCGTACATATGGTATTGTTTTTCATTTTTCTCATGATGTTGTCTAGTTTTGAAATTGGTAGAAGAATAAAGTAGTTTTGTGGTTGCACAATGAATGTTCAACAAGGGGGTTGGGAAATGATGGTGCAGCCAAAATGTGTCGATCCAAGTAGAGGGCACAACCATTGGAGTTTATGCTAACAAGTTCATGGTAAAGTGTTAGAGCATATGGGAAGATCTTGGGCAGGTAAGTGGCAACGGAGATGTATGATTTATGTGGTTTCTTAGACCAGAAGTTCTCTAGAAAGAGCCAATTAAGATGGCAGGTGAAGGAGGATCAAAGTCCTATTTTTTTTCTTGGAAATGTATTACTTAAAGTGGTGAGGGAGAAGATCCAGATGTCTCATCAAACAGAGCCACAATAAGCAAGATATGGTTGGTCAAATCTAGAGTGCATTGGAGATCTGAGATAAATAGGACAGGTGATGCTAGGTGGTCAGAGAAGGTTTTAGCATGTGGATGTGTATAGCTCAAATTGTGGAGCATGTTGGTCTTTCAGATTGTCATTTGGAGTCTCGAATCTCGAGATATCGTCAGTTGAAGTTTCATCGAGGACCAGTTCTATGTCATATTGATTTCCTCAATCAACGTGCCATCTGAGATCTTTTGGAGCCTTTCTAGGGTTTGTATGTGAATTATGGGGCAAGAGAAGGTCACAGGAGTTCACAGCTTGTCCATCGGGCATCCGATCGGCAATATATTAGATGTTGAATTTGACGACAAATGTCAACAATGTAGTGCCAGATGGTTTTTTGGTTTTTTGGCATGCATCGCTCGAGGATACGGTAGAGCCGAGAGGCAACGGGATTTGAGAAGTTTGATTTCGGTACGACACAATTTCACTTGGACTTTGCAGTTCGGCAAGAGGAGCTGCAATTGACAAGCAGTGCAAGTTGGGGGAGAAAAAGGCATTTTATGATATATTTTTTGAAGGTTGTGGTGACCTTGAAGGATCTTGGGGGTGAGTCCACCTAAGGCTTCCATGTGGCATTAGACTGTCCCATATGCGGTGCCAATGAGGAAAAACGAGGGGTATTTATACGGGATCGTGAGCCTATGGAGGGAATTTGAGGCTAGTGGAGAGCTTGTGGAGCTCATAGGCTATGGAGTTGGTGGCTCGCGACGCTACGTGGGCAGTCGTCTGGTGCATGCTTGTGGCAGATGGCATGGTTTTGGAAGGAGAGGGTAGTGGTGATATCGGGTGCTCATAGTGTTGACATGGCAAGCCCTGTCTGGGGTGGCTTCACACATCCAAAGTGCAAAAAAGAAAAATGAAGGCATGTGTAGGGAGCACTAACGACACCATCGATGCCCCAATTAAGGAGTTGGTCACTTGGAGTGGAGTCTTGGGGAGCAAGAAATGCCGAATATAGAGAGATTTTACATGCAAGTAAAGGGATCCGAATATAGAATCTATCGACAAAAATAGGGAGCTTGTGCCTACGCCCTTGAGGGGCCAATTTTTTAACATTAGGGGGGCTTTTCTTTGGGGAAGAGAAAGGAGCTCTCCGTAGCTCGGAAGGGGCTATTCTTGGAGACTCAACGAGGGGCCTTGCATGGGAGGTTTTCTTGGATCTTAAGAGGGGAGATCTCGAAGGAGGAGTGGTTGGACGGCTTTGGTGCCAATGAAGGCACCAACAAGAGGGTCTTTCTTGCCGCGTTCTCAATGAGCAGAGCCACATGACAGTGAGTTCATTGATTGCCCCAATTTTATTCTTGTTTGATGCTGTTGTGTCGAGCCGCAATATTGTAGCAGAGGTTTGTATGGTGTTTGTGGATGACGTTTTTTCATAATTGATGCAAACCATGTCAGATGATGGTATCGTTTCCCCCCCTTTTTCCCCTTCTCATCTTTTCTCTGTTTCAACTATCTAATGTCGGGTGTGTGAGATGTGTGAACCTCCTCGGGATGTTTATGTGTGAGGAAGAAAGAGAGAGTGATGTGTGTTGTGACATGGTTGTAAGCATGACATATTTGGTGTGGTGTGTTGTCAGCTGTGTGAGTTTTGAAGGTGAACTCTAGTGAATTGGGATGTAGTGATTATCTTGGGCTATAGAGGTAGTTTGTTTTGTTTCCTGGTGTGTTCCCCTTTACCCCTATCCACCGGTTGCTATTGAGCTTGCTAATAGATGAATAATGATTAAGTCATAGGCAAGTCTCAAAAGACTCCATTATTCTATTAGCCTTCCAAAAAAAGCACTCAAGTAACTACACCTGTGGTTTAGAATATTGTTTATTGCAAAGAGAAGTGGAGTGGGTTTAACAGTGCTAAGTTGGCACCGGTTCCTATTGGCACCGGTTCCTATTGAGCTTGCTAATAACTCAATAATGGTTAAACTGTAGGCAAGGCAAGTCTAAAAAGACTCCATTATTAAGACCTTGAGGGCCTTGAAGCATCTCTCCGTCTCCGCCACTCCACGTCAAGCTCTCAATGGAAAAATTGTGCTTCCTAAAGTGCCATGGATGCTAACCAAAGAAGAGCTAGATCAAGTGAAGGGTGCCATTACATCTTTCTGCATACCAACAGATACATGAGGTCACTAAAGGGAGCTTTCACAAAAACAACGAAAGGTGGAAGCGTTCAAATGTATGGGTTGAAGTCCCATGATTGAGATAAGATGCTGCAGGTAGTTCTTTCTTTCAATTATTCCCTTCTTCCTCATTTGTTCTAGATATTGATTTGTGTGTATGGATTTCTCTCACTTTCTCGTTTACTTTTTTGACATTGTAGTTCATTTTTCCAGTGAGTATGTGCATATGCTGGGACAAGAAAATGAGGGAAGCTATTTCAAACTCATAGAGTTAATAAGCTACACCACATGTCCACTTAACTAAACTTTTCTATGTACACAATACACGTAACAAGCACTTAGTGTACTCTTGTGTGATCGCTTGTAGATTTGTAAGCTCCAAAGAAATTGAAATAGATGCCATACCAAACATTTGCAGTGGAAACTGTGTGTGCCATTGAGGATGCATTCTCTCGATCAGTTCTTCTTAGCCAAATCCACCTCTTGGTTCACTTGGTTGAGGAGATTGCTATATGTGGAGTAGGCATGCATGGTGGATGTCCTTTTTAGAGACTTTTGAAAAGACTCTCAAAGATTTTGTGCGGCTACGGTCCTAACCAAATGCATGTATGGCTGAAGGGTGGATCATGCAAGAGGAATTTGTTTATATTTCAGAGTATTTGGCACAAGTTGATCCTTCAATGCTTCACATGTGGTCAAATGAGGAGGATGCAACAATGATTTCACACTTGTTAAGTGAAAAGAAAAATTATTTAACATGGATATGGGATCTATCCCGAGTGGTGAATAACTTTTGTATCCTCAATACAGATGTTATGACCAAGTGGATGGACTTGTAGACAATGGCAAAGGCAAGGCGTTTGCAGGAGAGGTCAACAAGCGCATGGAGGTAGGAGGATACCTTGTATGTTTCCTAGACCTTATTAGTGCTGAGTGGATTCATAAGAGACACTACAAGAGGTTGTGTGGTCTTGTGACGCTGTTAGCGACGAAAATATACTGGGTTTTTATAACCCCCGGCGTCGCTAAAACCGTCGCTATACGCGTCGATACGAGAGCGTCGCTATATGCATCACTATATGCGTTGCTATGAGCGTTGCTATATAGCGACGCTCATAGAGACGCATATAGCGACGGATATAGCGATGCTTACAGTAGTCTATAACGACGCCACAGAGCCATAAATAGCGACTCTCATAGCGACGCCCGAGAGATTTTTTTTTTGGTGACAGGGCATTTAATGCCCTGCCACCCATCAACCATGCCACCCATCAACCATATTGAACCCATCAACCATATTTTGGTGCAAGGGTAGATATAGACCCAAAATAGTCACCCACAAGACAATATAACCATTAACTCCATCATCCATAGTAACCCAAGAGAGTCACCCACAAGACAATATAACCATTAACTCCATCATCCATAGTGCGTATTGTTTGCAAAATAAAGAATCAAAATTGACAAGCGTAAATTGATGAAAGTAAATCAATGACAATGGCAAAATCACTTGATTGACAAATGTATTAATTACAAAATCATTGTCATTATTGAAAAAATATACATGGTTCAAAAAGACGTATAAAAGTTGTCTCATGATACATAAGCTATGACAAAAATAAACTAATTCTATCTAGCTACGGCTAAACTGACGTCGTCTAGTCAGACGTCTCATCGCGTCCAAACGGCGTATCTGTCGGATTCTGAAAAAAAAACAATAAGACAGCTTTTTGTAAGTATAAACATATAACGACGTTTATAAAACAATACAAAAAATAGAAAAGAGTAAACCCTAATACTAACCATGCCGCCGCGAGAACTCAGAATGTCCATCAGGGCGTTTAAGCCCTTCCTGCCTGCGCACTCGCGCTCGTACGGTGTGGGATCACGTCCTGTCATCGACCACTGTCAAAACATACAAAGATTTCATTATGTTAGAATTTAAAAACCCATAAACCCTAAACTATCAAAGATAAAGAGCAATGCAAAAACACTTACAAAATCGGCCTCAAATGATACCCACCCGCCGCTCCCCAAGTGCTGCGAGCTTCCTGCCTCTACTCGCGCTCTGGCTGCATCCTTTTGTTGCTTCCACTTGTCGGAATTCTCGCGCGCTGCTTTCTTCGAATTCTTCCAATCTTCTTTGGCCAGCCAATCTGGCCTGTTCCACCCATGCTTGATTGCTTTTTGCACTTCGGAACGCTTGTGTTTGCAGTATTCGCGCATTCGAATCTTCATCAGGTCTTCATTGAAGTGCTGATCCCGTATTTGAACGGGAAACTCGTCATGAAGTATGCTGATGACTCTGTCTTTTAAATCACTTGGTACTTCACTCCATTTGTTTAGTATGTAGTGTCTAAACAGCTGAGAGCAAAGACCACGCATGCGCAAGATCACCTTCTTGCCGTCATCATCCATGATGATGCCGTCGCTGAAGTCGACGGAGTAAGGCAAGCCCTCTGGCCGGTGACGCGTGAACCTGGGTGTCCCGGAAGGGTTCTCTAGCAGCATGTGGATGGGGGTACGGACGTCAGGCGTCTCCACCGGATTCTGGGCCCCGAAGCAAGGAGTGTCGAGTGGGGTGGCTCCTGGCGGAGAAGGCAGTGGTGTGTAGCTGCTAGAAACAGTCAGCTGCGCAAAACCTGGCATAGATGGCGATGGTCTGGCTGGTGTGGGGGCGGGCAAAGAAGGGGAGGGTAAAGAGCCTCGTCGAACACGACGCGATGTGGAGGCATCGGCGGCAGAATCCCCACAACAACTGCCACCGCCACCACTAGAGCACCGGTGCCTAGATAAGTGTGAAGATCATCTCGTTGACACCGAAGCTTCGGAGCGCGCCGAATGCTCCGAAAGAGAGGGAGATGCTCATGGAGTAGGAATGCGCGATGATGCGCCTGAGTGATAACGCTCCACGTACCACTGTCTCTGCTGCGGTGACAAAGAAGAAAGAAACTCCTCATCATCCATACCTGCATTAAACACACGAATATTTAAACTTAATATTAAATGAATAGAGTAGATAATGACGCAAAGACCATTAAATACAATGACGTAATGACGCATATAAATACAATGACGTAATGACGCATATAAATACAATGACGCAATGACTTGAGTGATAGAAGAGGCAAGTCGATAACTCAGAATTTTCAATCAAAAGATGTGAGCGCGAGTAGAAAAGAGCGTTATACACCATGGAAGGTACTTAGAGAGCCAGAGTTTTTACAACACCGAGCAAAATTGTTCAAATACAATATTTTTGGCTTTAAGAGATCTCTCTCTCATCCTCGCATAGCTCAGCATAACTTCCTATATCTATATAGAGCTCTCCGTTTAAACACATGTCCTCTGTTTCATTCTGTAGATCCTCTCCATGCACCCCATATAGAGTAGCATCTTGATGCTCGTCTGGCACCACCTCAGCGGCTTCTGATTGAGAATCTTCTCCGATCTCCTCCATTGATGTCGCTGTGACTAGCACATGGTAGCCTTCATACGTCCTTGCACTACGAGGGGCTAACTCTATGACGTACCACCAGTTTGATGTAGACTTTGTAGGATGAAATATTACCTGCCAGAGCCACATAACTTACATGAGAGCTTTCAAGCACATAACTTGTAAAAGGGGGATGTTAACTATTTACATACTTACTTGTTCACAATGCTCGGGTAGTACGAAAGTGTTAGTACGAAAGTGTCTCTTAGGTCAGTCATTTCTTAGTTGAGTCCACCTCAAGAAAACCAGACTCTCCTCTACGCACAGTAGCGTTGCGACCCTCCATGATTATCTTGAACCATTGCACGTCGAACAAGTCGACAAAAAATCCTCTATAATCGATCCTCAAAATCTCTTGTAGCGTGCCGAAGTAAGTGAGTTCCACCACCACAAGATCTGCATCAGAGGAACGTCGTCGACTACACTGTTCAAATTTTGCAATGATTCCACAATCTTGAGTAAAACGCTTTTTGTCGATCGGTTCCACCCTAAAATGTCGACCTTTACACCATGCTGCTGTGTATGACTTATACTACAACGAACAAAGATTATGAGTGGCCGTTCAAACGTCTAGAAAGTCACTAGCTAGTACAACATTGCAAACTTACCTTGGTCGCGCAACCCCGAGAGTACTCCCACTCTTCCTCAGTCACTTCTTCACCGCACTGTTGTGTGATTTTCAATTGGTTGTGCAACCATCTTAAGCTCATGAATGTTGGTAGGCTCTTCGGACCCGTCGGATAGTGCATCGGTGGTCGTCTTTCCCTGGCAAAATCCGACCATGTTCCATCTATATGTTTCCAGGCTGTGCAATCTGCAGGAATCCGTAGCACACCATCCGAAGATTTATTCTCCTCATGCCATGATGCTAGGGCAGCCATGGACTTACATTCGAAGAAATGCTTGATTCGAGGAAGCAGAGGAAAATGTCGCAAAACCTTTTGTGGAATTTTTGTTCCGTGGACATCTACTCGATATCTCTCGGAATCACATTTCGGACACTTCTCCATGTCTATGTATTCCCCTTTGAAAAGAATGCAGTCATTAGGACAAGCGTGGATCGAATTGTAATCCATCCCCAAGTTTCGCAAAATATTTGTTCCTTCCTCTCGGGAATCTGGCATCACATTATAAGTTGGTAGTATGTGCTCTTTGAGCAATCTACACAACATAAAAATACGGTACAGTTGTGTAAAAATCTATCAGATCATTATACATTTAGAGTTTTATTAAAGTAAACTAATTGTAATAGATCACCTGAAAATCGTTGTGACGCTAGTGTCACTCCATCCAAACTTTGCCTGCATGTTGAGAAGAACCAGGAGTGCTTTCAATCTAGACATACGTGCTCCATTATACAATGGCGTATCGGCTTCACTTTTCATATCATCATAGATAAGCCTTTCCGAATCCATGATCGTCTCAATCATTTCATCAATCTCGGGCTCAAACATTGCCTCGTTGGGAATGTGGTCTGATGATCATCCCCCGAGCTGTCAGAGGCTACATCTTGTCGCCTCACATATGCTGCTTGACCAAAGCGCCTGCGAACACGTCTATTGGGTTGCAAGATTGCTGCTTGTTGGCCAGCGTCAGAGTCCGACGAGTTATAATTGGCAACAACTCGATCTATAATAGATGGATCGAACTCGCCAAATTCGCGAACGTGCTGCAAAGAAACACGTCTTGTCCGTCGCACAACATGCTTGCATTGATTACAAGGACATAAGACCCTCGTTGAGAGATAGGTGTTTCGGTTGGACGGTCCCACATCCTCGTCACTACTCGTAATGAGGGTAAAAATCTTATAACCCGGACTTCAATTTATATTTTCTATTGGCATTCTTCATCTTTTATCTCTCTCTCTCTCTCTCTTTGTTCACACTGTAAACTACCTCACATTCTTTAGTCATGTCCAATCCCGGCACACCTCGGTCTAGAGGTATATTGAGATCATAACCACCGGGTTATAATGTCGTCTTTATTGGTCAATACCTATATTTGTGGGTACAAGAAATCTACACACCCACGTCTACATGATACTGCATGTAGTGGACAAAACCCCTTTGCCTCTTCTCGATCTTTTCACCGTTCGTCTAACTCTAATTTTTTTACCGTAATCTCGAATTTACACACACACAAAATATCTCTTGAAGCCCTGAAGATCCACCTTCTTCCCTATCTTCTGAAGACATTTCACCAGTACTTTTGGATCGACGGAGCCCACCATGAGTGAAGGCAGCAATACCCTATATTCCATTGAGGGCTTTCTTCACCCGCTTCAATGAGTGCCACATGGAAAGTCAATGACAACAAATTTTTTTCTTATTTCTAAGAAATTGTCTTTTCTAAGTGTAAGCTCTCATCTGAGTTATATTGACATTTATTTTCCCTATTTCTAGAGTAAAGCTTCCACAATTTGCTCCTCGTGCCCTACAGAGGTGAAAAAGTTTGTGAAAACTTTTAAAACTTTTTTCCAATACATAAGAGAAATTTTTGAGGCAAATTGAAGGTTTTTACACTAAATTTCTCCAAAATTTTGTAGGTTCTCACCCTCAAATTCGAGATTTAGAGGAAAATCCAGAAATTTGTAGGTGGGATATGAAATACATACAATTGACTCAGAGTAAACATTGGAGTGGGATAATGCTTCCTAACTACGCATAGGAATCACCTCACAAGCAGAAATCAGCAGTATATTAAGTTCACAGTACTAAGCAAGCAAAAAGTTCCTTTTACAAAAAGTGTACATGGTTTACAAGATAACAATGTTTTGAGGGTTATCATTACAACCTAAGTAGACTTCACTGTTAAAACTCTATCGGCAAGTGCGAGTACATGTTGAGGCACTTGAACCAAAAAAGAACTAAACTAGCAGGGATTATAAGAACCTTAAAACTGATTAACACATAATTTTTTACATAACTCGGCAAGAGTTGACATTCTCATCACTAAAGATGTGAGAGTTAACTTCCGGCGGTGACACTGCCTCATCTCCATCCACATCTGACGACAGCAATTGGCCCTTTGGACTGTTATTGCTCTTGTTACCGACTTTGAAGTTGATGTTGAATGACGAGAGGCTGTCTAGATGGTCATTGTCGGGGATGTAGTGACTCTTGCCGCCCTGAAGATCCACCTTCTTCCCTATCTTCTAAAGAAATTTCACCAGTACTTTTGGATCGATAGAGCCCACCATGAGTGAAGGCAGCAATACCCTATATTCCATTGAGGGCTTTCTTCACCCGCTTCATGCAGGCATCGGGTTTCCTACGACGTTAAATTAAACTCTCTTCTTCTCGGGTGTGTGTTTGTGTGCACGCCAATAAAAAAAGAAGAAAAATGGTATAACTTTTCTATCACCGAAGTGTGATAGATTGATTATGCCATTTCCCTCATGAATAACAGGTCTTGAGTTCAACTCCTGTCGACTAGAGCTTTAAGGTCTCTTGGGATAGTTTCCTACGATGTTAAGACTCTCTTCTTCTTTTTTTTTTCTCTCTCTCTCTCTTTGTTTTATCTCTCTCTCTCTCTCTCTCTCTCTCTCTCTCTCTCTCTCTCTTCCTCTCTCAATGTGTGTGCATTCTTTGTTTATGCATGTGTGTGCGTTTTTTGTTTATGCATGTTCTCTCTCTCTCTTTTCCTCTCTCAATGTGTGCGTTTTTTGTTTATGCATGCTATCTCTCTCTCTTTTCCTCTCTCAATGTGTGTGTGCATTATTTGTTTATGTATGTGTGTGTGCATTTTTGTTTATGTTTGTGCTCTCTCTCTCTCTCTCTCTCTCTCTCTCTCTCTCTCTCTCTCAAAAACACAATGTGTGTGTGCGTATGTGTGTGAGAGAGAGGAAGAGAGAAAGAGGGGAAGGGAACATGAGAGTGAGGAGAGGGAAGAAGCATACCTGGCTCTCCTTCCTCTCCTCGTGTGTGTGTGTGTGTGTGTGTGTGTGTGTGGAGAAGAAAGAGAGAGAGAGAGGGAGAGCGTTACCTTCTTGCTTGAGGGCGTCGAAAACTCAGATCTAAGATCTGAGTTTTTGGGCGCTCTCTGTTATTTTTTTAGCCCAGCCGGCGTCGCTATGAGCGTCGCAAAATTACAAGTAATTTTGCGACGCTCATAGCGACGTCGGGAATTTTCATTTTTAGCGTCGTTGTACGAGCGTCGCTAATGTGAGTGATCTCTTGTAGTGAGAAAGATTGAAAGAAAAAGCGTACGGAGAAGACATCACCGACAAATAACGGGAGTGTGCATAATATTGCGTACAAAAGGTAGAGTACTCATATACTTAAAGTATATTGTATAGTTTTTTCTCGATTTTATCTTTGTAATTGATAAAATATATATTTTTATTTTGTAGTGCCTTTCCTTTAACTCTATGTGGTCAAAGGGTTGACACTTTTGTACACGCCACATTGATGAGTGCCAAACCACCATGGATTGTGGCATCATTGGCAACTTCAACACAAACGGTGATTTCATAAAATCTAATATCTAACCAAACCAAATGATTTTCTAATACTCAAATGATCATTTAATGTGGGAGAATAAACGGGAACAAGGGTTAGGATATAGACATGTGCTTATAGATCTATCTCAACACGGGGCCGATGGTAAGGGCCCCAAATGAGAGATGGTCTATCAAAGATCAAGGCTAACCAATGGAGCATAAAGACCTTAGGGTTACCTTCATTGAAGACCTCTAATAGTTAGTGTTAAAAATCCTTTGACCTTAGGTAAGCTAGGTCTGTGCTTGAGGTGGAAACCCAGCCCAAACTTGAGGTGCTTGTCATGCCTGATGACTGAGATGCTTGAGGTGCTTGATGATTGAGATACTTGAGGTGCTTGTCATGCTTGAGATGCTAGGGCTGTACTTGAGGTGAGAACCCAACCCAAGCTTGAGGGGCTTAAGGACCAAGCTTGTGGTGAGAACTAGGCCCAAGGTTGAGGGGCTTGATGTGGCACAAAAGTCAAAGTAGATCCCTACAAGGAGGGGGCGTGCCATGCAAGAAGGGGGGGTCGTTGCTTGAACACTCTCTCTCCCAAAGGTCACTAGGACACATGTCAAGCCCCTAGCTAGGTTACCCTCATGGTGTGCCTGAAGCCTATTGGTTGACCACCCAAGGGGTCCAATGATAATTTAGGAGATTTAGTTAATTGACTTCTCATTTATCAAGTCCTCTCTCTCAAAGGGGAAAGGGGGACACTTGTCCCAAGGCTACCCTTATTGCTTGGCATGACTCCTGCTTATGATTGGCTAGGCCTGGAGGGGTCCAATGAGCTTCAAGCATGAGCTACAAGGGGGGCTCGACCAAAGCAAGTAGGGGGCCTGCTTAGGGGGTATACTCTCCCACACACACACACACACACACACACTCTCTCTCTCTCTCATTGTGTATTGTGAAAAGTGCAAGATATCCCTCTCCTTATCCAAGCAAGTAGAGGTTGAGATCCTACACCAACACTCTTGGCTATGGAATGAAAATTCAACCAATTAGAGCCATGATTCAATGATTAATCTTGCCACCTTCTCCATATTCATTACTATGCTATTATGTATGTAGCAAGAAGAGTGATGATAAGTGAGGAACTAATTCTTTTTCCTATGAAATGTTTCTTCTTCCTCTTCCCTTACTCATTCCCTGCTATCTCTCTCCACCTTCGAAGGTGTTTGAGGTCTTGGGACTAAGACTTGGGATAATTAATGCTTTCTTCAAAATTTATGTTATGCTCGTGATGCATGAAGCTTTCCATCTTTATTGCATCACCTAGGTAGCAAGGAACACAAAGATTGTATTGTAACAAGTCTCTCTTGATGGGAGAAATCATAATACAGATGCCTATTGGAGGGGGGACCGCGGCTCCACATAAATCTGGTCCTCAATTGCTGTCATGCTCTCTAAATTATCTCTCTTGAAAAAGTATTGTTCATGAAAAATACTATGTTTATGTTGCTACCATCAATTATGTTCACCCACTATGCTCACAAAGCAATTTCACAAAAGTACCCTCTCTAATTTCTGCTACTTTCAAGTTAGTAGGCCAATTCCATTACATGGTGATTAAGATAGGTAATGTCGGACTATTGAAAGGATACTAAAGGTTAATATTAGAACCTTTCATACCTTCATCTTCGAGTACAAGTGGTTTGTAAATATGTCTAGACGGCATGAGAATGATCTTTACATGGTGGACTCTAGTGTGAATCACATAGGGAGGTATAACAATTTAGTTTCTCCACGTAATTGTGAGCAAGTGAGTGACTACTTTCTTTACCCTTATTTGCTTGTAACATTCATCACACCAATGTTACTCACTTTGAACTTCTCTTCTATAGGTCATCTATATCCCAACAGCCCACCAACAAAAAGTTTGTTTTGTAGTCTTCGTAACACCTCGGGGGAGAACCATTTTTGCCACTAATGAAGAGGAGACCATTTCGACTCTCTCTTGCTACTGCTTTGGATGAGGGGGAGACAGAGGAGAGAGAGAGATCAATGATTTAAGTCACACGGTCGCATATCTTGATTGCAATGATGAGATGGAGGATGACAAATTCGAAGATAATGAAGTGAACACATCCACGAATGACAATTCAATTTCTCTCTTTATTGATTTAGGATCCATGGGAGATGATTCATAAACATTTTGTATACTTTAAGTTATGAAAATGTTTTGACGTGTCGTCTATCCATCTCTCTCCCCACCTCTTTCTCTCTCTACTTTTGTGAAGCATGCTAAATCATGGTGGAGCAATGCAAGTGTCGATGCACTCCTTAGGTAAGTTCATATACTCTCACTCGCTTTATGGTGCTCTCTCCTAGCAGTTGTACTAATACGCTTGTTTGTTGTGGTTTGATGGGAAAAATGGTGCCAAAAGATCACCACATGTCTCCAGATCATCGACGAGCTAGATCGTATGTCATTGCACTTGGAATGGAGTATGAGTGCATCCATGCGTGTGTCAATAATTGCATGCTATACCGCAATGAGCATGCACATGCTACCTGATGTCTTGTGTGCGGGGAGGCACGATACAAGAATGGAGTGAGTGGGACGCACCTAGACCGCAAGGTATTGAGACATTATCCATTAATTTCTTGCATTCAACACATGTTTAAAAGTGAGTCTATTGTGGAGATTCTTGTGTGGCACGCCAACCACCGCTCAAATGATGGAATGATGCGTGTCCCTATCGATTCACCTACATGGAGGCACATCAAAACTCAATGGCCATATTTTGGGTTGGAGCCTCGACACTTGAGGCTTGGGTTAGCAAGTGATGGTGTCAACCTCTTCCGAACTAAGTCTACTTCATGGAGCACTTGGCCTGTGGTGATCGTCAACTACAATATTCCACCATGGGAGACAACCAAGAAGACCAATATACTTCTTTCCTTGCTTATTCCAAGGAAGTACAAAGTGTCAAACATTGACATCTACCTCGAGCCCCTCATCCAAGAGTTGGAGAAGTTATGGAGAGGCATTCCTGTTGTCGATGTCTCACTTGCAAAGGGGGGGAGAGAAGCCATTCTAAGGGAAATCCTTATGTAGACTATGCACAACTATCTTGGGCTTAGAGAGATTTCTGGTATCTTCCTTTCCCTCTCTCTCTCTCTCTCTCTCTCTCTCTCTCTCTTCCTCTCTCCCCCTTTAGTTCTGTCTCTCTCTAATGATATGATATGTATACAGGGTTGTCCACATCGGGGCATAATGAATGTGTTACTTGCGGGCCATCATTGGTGAAAGAGAGGCCCAATGCCTTGTGCAAGGTAATCTATCCAAAAAAACATAGTTTATTACCCTAAGGGCATAGCTAGCACAAGGCTCCAACAAATGGGAAGACCCCTCTAAAGCTCGCGATGGCAGATTGGGCAACCATTTTGGAAGAGCACTACAACAACAATCCAGCTCTATGTACTCCACCAAAAGGTATGTCAAGGTATTCCATATTTTTAAGGATTCCATATTGGAAGGACTTAAAATTACAACACCTCTTGGATCCCATGGACATATTCAAGAATGTAGCCCAAACACTATGGGGCCACATTATTGGCAAGAAGGACTCTTTGGGTGCGAGGGAGGACTTGAGCTTTTGAAACGTCTCCTTGCCTGTGCTACTCTATGAATTTCCCCCAATGGGAAGATTGTGATTTCCTAAAGCACCATGGATGCAAGCCAAATAAGAATTAGACAAAGTGAAGGGTACCATTGCTTCTATTTGCACACCAATAGGATACATGAGTTCACTAAAGGGAGCTTTCACAAAAGTGAAGAAGGGTGAAAGCGTTCAATTGTATGGGTTGAAGTCCCATGATTGGCACAAGATGCTTCAAGTAATGTCCCTCTCTCTATTCTATCTATAGTTTTTGTGTATAAATTTCTCTCACTTTCCCTTCCCCTAATTTACATTGTAGTTCATTCTGTGTATGAGCACGTGTATATGTCGGGACAAGAAAGTTGAGGATGCTATTTTAAACTTGGAGAGCTAGTAAGGTACACCACAAGACTTGAATTACCCTCATCTTGTATATGAAGCCCTCTGCACATGTGCCAATTGTATCAAAATGCAATGGCAATTGTGCATGCAAAGGGAAAACCAGACCTATTTATCACATTCATATGTAACCCTAAATGGAAAGAAATAAATGGAGCATGATGAAGTATATCTTAAGGAAATGTATTTTTGGGAAAGTGGTGGCTTACATGTCAGTCGTGGAGTTCCAAAAGAGAGGCTTTCCACATTCTCATACATTATTGATTCTAGATCCTTGATATAAGCCTCAATCAACATTTGACTATGACATGATGGTTTTAGTAGAGCTGCCAAATAAAAATCGATTTCCAATGATGCATGATATTATTGTTAGTTGTAACATTCATGGCCCATGTGATGAGTTAAATAGTTCATCTCCTTGCATGGTTGATGGGCGGTGTATTAGAAAAAAATTCACCTACATTTTGTGAGCAAACAAGCATGGATAATAATGGCTACCCCATTTATGTATGACAAAACAATGGCTTCACTACCAAGGTTAGGGGTTCTACTCTTGATAACCGATGGGTTGTGGGCCATAAAATCACTATTTAATTCACATATCAATGTTGAGGTTGAACTGCCATGTCATCAGGCTACGGCCGTCGGCCACTGGCTCCTCCCTTTCCTCCTCAGGCGAGCGCGCGCCACTGCGATGCCTCTCCTGGCCAAAACCAACATGTAGCGCCTGACAGGGCCGCCCTTGCATTCCTCCATAGCCAACGGGTGGGGAGCTCCCCACTCCTTGCTTTGATACCCATTGGAGGGTGCCCCTTGGCTTATAGCCCGCATTTTGCACTCATGTCATTGCATGTGGGGCCATTCGATGGTGGAATGGATCTACACATTAATTTACAACTTGTTTGTGGCACTACCGAGTGAGCATTAGTGGACACCCGAGCGAGAGCCAATGTTGTTAACTACTCCACTTTCAGAAAACTCACATAAGAACCTCTAATGCCAAACACGATGGGATTCAACGTAGCAAACAAAGGAACAATGGAAAATCTAGGCCACATAAATTTACCAATCACTATTGATGGAATGGATTATCCGCATCAATTTCATGTGGTCAACGATCAGGATCTTAATGAAGCAGTTATTCTGGGAATGTTGTGGACGAGCACTTATCAAGCCACACCAAACTGGCAGGACAATACCTTACAACTCAAACAAGAGGATCAATCTTTTGCCACACCCTTTGTACAAATAGACCATGTATGGGAACCTCTACCATCACCACATACACCAGTTTAGTGATATTCCCCAACCATGGTCAAGAAAATATGGGTTAAAAAATCCATCATGCAAACCAATCCTAAGAAATTGTGGATACCAAAATGACAAAGCAATACCAGTTAGCCTAAATTGCCTCAAGAGATAACCGGCAATCCATGCCGCCTACGGCTTTTGTTGAATGACATAGGCCAATCCAACACCAACCTCGACAACCAAAAAATGTCAAGTGAGTATGGAAACCAAAACAAACTTGCTCACACGATGCCTTTTCTAGGGAATTCAGAAGCAAGCAATTTCAGTGGCAACCAAAACCAAGACCTCAATCGACACAACCAGTAGAATCAAAACTTCTGCAGGTCACCGTCAAACACAAAGCGTGTCTTCTACAATTACTACTGTTCGAACCACGCAGCTTCAATGTGACCTCGCCACCAGCAGCCACTGAACATATTGTTTAACACCCATCTTCTGCACAACATTTTGTTTCACCATGCATATCCTCCATCAACATCATAGAGCCACACTATACGGCTATGCATGGACAAATACTTTGTTCCCATGCACTCTATCACATGTTCGTCTGGGACGACTCACTCTAGGATGGGGGGGAAATGCGGCAGGATTATCATTTGTATATATTATTATTATCGTATTATTTCTTTTCTTTTTCTTTAAAACAAGCTTTTTAGATCCTTAGAAACTCTTAGCCGGCATAATCATGAGCCATACCGACACCATCTAATACCAGGTCTCGGGGGTTTCACTATATGTAAACCATCTATACAACGTGCATTCAAAGGGTATTTTAAAAACCCCTTATCTCACTACAAGAGGTTGTGTGCTCTTGTGACGTTGTTAGCGACGGAAATACACTGGGTTTTTATAACCCCCGGCGTCGCTAAAACCGTCGCTACGAGAGCGTCGCTATATGCGTCGCTATAAGCGTCACAATATAGAGACGCTCATAGTGACGCTCATAGCGACGGTTATAGCGACGTTTACACTGAAGACTATAGCGACGCTACAGAACCATAAATAGCGACGGTTATAGCGACGCCCGAGAGAATTTTTTTTTGGTGGCAGGGCATTGAATGCCCTGCCACCCATCAATCATATTGTACTTGATTCACTTTTTAAAAAAAGTGCAAGGGTAGATAATAGACCCAAAATAGTCACCCAAAAGACGCATTGTTTGCAAAATTGACAATTGTACACATCATAGGCAAAATGAATTAATTGGCAAATGTAATAATGACAATTGTACAACATCATAGGCCTAAAGAATTGATTGGCAAAAGGAACTGCGGTGACAAATATAATAATATACATGGTTCAAAAAGACGTATAAAATCCGTCTCATGATACATAAGCTATGAGAAACCCTAAACTAATGCTATCTAGCTACGGCTAAACTGACGTCGTCTAGTCAGACGTCTCATCGCGTCCAAGCGGCGTATCTGTCGGATTCTGCAAAAAAAGACAATAAGACAGCTTTCAGTAAGTATAAACATATAACGACATTTATAAAACAATACAAAAAATAAAAAAGAGTAAACCCTAATACTAACCATGCCGCCGCGAGAACTGAGAATGTCCATCAGGGCGTTTAAGCCCTTCCTGCCTGCGTACTCCCGCTCGTATGGTGTGGGATCACGTCCTGTCATCGACCACTGTCAAAAAATACAAAAATTTCATTATGTTAGAATTAAAAAACTCATAAACCCTAAACTATCGAACATAAAGAGCAATGTGAAAACACTTACAAAATCGGCCTCAAATGATGCCCATCCACCGCTCCCCAAGTGGTGCGAGCTCCCTGCCTCTACTCGCGCTATGGCTGCATCCTTTTGTTGCTTCCACTTGTCGGGATTCTCGCGCGTTGCTTTCTTCGCATTCTTCCAATCTTCTTTGGCCAGCCAATCTGGCCTGTTCCACCCATTCTTGATTGCTTTTTGCACTTCGGAACGCTTCTGTTTGCAGTATTCGCGCATTCGAATCTTCATCAGGTCTTCATTGAAGCGCTGATCCCGTGTTGGAACGGGAAACTCATCATGAAGTATGCTGATGACTCTGTTTTTTAAATCACTTGGTACTTCACTCCATTTGTTTAGTATGTAGTGTCTAAACAGCTGAGAGCAAAGACCACGCATGCGCGAGATCACCTTCTTGCCGTCATCATCCATGATGATGCCGCCGCTGAAGTCGATGGAGTAAGACAAGCCCTTTGGCTGGTGACGCGTGAACCTGGGTGTCCTGGCAGGGGTCTCTAGCGGCGTGTCGATGGGGGTACGGACGTCAGGTGTCTCCACCGGCGTCTGGGCCCCGAAGCAAGGAGTGTCGAGTGGGGTGGCTCCTGGCGGAGTAGGTAGAGGTGTGTAGCTTCTAGGAACAGTCAGCCGTGCAAAACCTGGCGTAGATGGCGATGCTGTGGCTGGTGTGGGGGCGGGCAAAGAAGGGGAGGGTAAAGAGCCTCGTCGAACACGAGGCGGTGTGGAGGCATCGGTGGCGGAATCCCTACAACAACCGCCACCGCCACCACTAGAGCGCCGGTGTCTAGACGAGTGTGAAGCTCGTCTCGTCGACGCCGAAGCTTCGGAGCGCGCCGAATGCTCCGAAAGAGAGGGAGATGCGGATGGAGTAGGAACGCACGATGATGCGCCAGAGCGATGACGCTCCACGTACCACTGTCTCTGCTGCGGTGACAAAGAAGAAAGAAACTCCTCATCATCCATACCTGCATTAAACACACGAATATTTAAACTTAATATTGAATGAATAGAGTAGATAATGACGCAAAGACCATTAAATACAATGACGTAATGACGCATATAAATACAATGACGCAATGAATTGAGTGATAGAAGAGGCAAGTCGAAAACTCAGAATTTTCAATCAAAAGATGTGAGCGCGAGTAGAAAAGAGCGTTATACACCATGGAAGGTACTTAGAGAGCTAGAGCTTTTACAACACGGAGCAAAATTGTTCAAATACAATATTTGTGGCTTTAAGAGATCTCTCTCTCATCCTCGCATAACTCAGCATAACTTCGTATATCTATATAGAGCTCTCCGTTTAAACACATATTCTCTAATCTCCTCCATTGATGCCGTTGTGATTGGCACATGGTAGCCTTCATACGTCCTTGCACTACGAGGGGCTACCTCTATGACGTACCACCACTTTGATGTAGACTTTGTAGGATGAAATATTACCTGCCAGAGCCACATAACTTACATGAGATCTTTCAAGCACATAACTTGTAAAAGGGGGATGTTAACTATTTACATACTTACTTGTTCACAATGCTCGGGTAGTACGAAAGTGTTAGTACGAAAGTGTCTCTTAGGTCAGTCATTTCTTAGTTGAGTCCACCTCAAGAAAACCAGACTCTCCTCTACGCACAGTAGCGTTGCGACCCTCCATGATTATCTTGAACCATTGCACGTCGAACAAGTCGACAAAAAATCCTCTGTAATCGATCCTCAAAATCTCTTGCAGCGTGCCGAAGTAAGTGAGTTCCGCCACCACAGGATCTGCATCAGAGGAACGTCGTCGACTAGACTGTTCAAATTTTGCCATGATTCCACAATCTTGAGTAAAACGCTTTTTGTCGATTCGTTCCACCCTAAAATGTCGACCTTTACACCATGCTGCTGTGTATGACTTATACTACAACGAACAAAGATTATGAGTGGCCGTTCAAACGTTTATAAATAAAGTCACTTGCTAGTCGTACATTGCAAACTTACCTTGGTCGCGCAACCCCGAGAGTACTCCCACTCTTCCTCAGTCACTTCGTCACCGCATTGTTGTGCGCTTTTCAATTGGTTGTGCAACCATCTTAAGCTCATGAAGGTTGGTAGGCTCTCCAGAACCGCTGGATAGTGCATCGGTGGTCGTCTTCCCTGTCTCCACTCGATTCATGCCCTTTGTCGCTCTTGCTTTGCATCCTCATATTGTGAAATCCACTTTTGCATCACTGGATTGTGAAGCATGCAAAATCGGTTGATTTTAGCCTCTAGATCTTCCGTCATCTTCTTCTCAACACCGAGATTGCACATGACAATCCCAGATATGCGCTCATCATCTATGGTTCGCCATAGCGTGTCCCGGGATTTATCAAATCCGTCTAGCCACTCTCCAATGTACACTAGGGACTCTGATACCAACCAACCTTCTGCCATGCTACCCTCCGGACGTGCCTTTTGATGCACATATCCCTTAAGCGTTTTCATGAAACGTTCTAAGAAGAACATCCATCTGGAATGAACTGTGCCAGCTATTTCCACCTCATCAACTATGTGAACAAGAAGATGCACCTGAATGGTTAGCATTGTAGTAGGAAAATGTTTCTCAAACATGCACACAAGCTCCGCAGCATTTAGTTTGGCGAATGGTATGGAGTTTACGTTGTTCTCCTTTTGTGAGATCCATTGCACCAGCTTTGCAAGTTTGTAGATTGTGTCACGGATGTTGAGAGACAAACATCCCTCAATGGCAACCGGTAAAATAAACTGTAAAGTATGTGCAGCAATGATATTAAAGTCCACATTTTATGCAATGATATTAAAGTCCACTATGAACGTACCTGACACATTTTATGCCAGTCGTGTGACTTCAAACCGGTAAGCTTTCCTTCTTTAGTAAAACACGTTCGGAGCGAGTGCATTACGCCAGTGTGGGTCCGCAAAGATCGAATGGTCTCTTTTACTTTGCGTTCTTGGGCTCCTGTGAAAATCCATGGTGCTTTAGGGAGTTTTATCGATCCATCAGATGCTGTTTGCGGCCAATATTGCTCCATACTATTCACATTTCTAACGTCAACTCTGGCTCTTAAAGTATCTTTCTTGCCGGTCAGATGGTCCCATAGTAGATTACCTACATTCTTGAATATGTGCATTTGATCGAGCAAGTGATTGATCATGAGTCGGGGCCAGTATGGTAACTCGTACCATAGAGATAGTCTCTTCATCCCTGTAGGCAATCCGTCATCGCACATCTCCTTCTGCTCTAGTCATGCATGGTCCACATTAGAATGCCTTTGATCAAAGCATTCCGTCGTCCTGTGTGTCGGCTCATATCCACCACCTCTATGCCAATCCACAATTGTTGTAGCTCTTCCAATAGTGGACGAAGATACACATCCATATTCCCCACTTTATATCGCCCTGGCACAATCAAGCTTAGCCATAGGTGCCCCTTCTTCGTAGTCAACCACGGGGGAATGTTGTAGTTGACGATGACAATGGGCCATACACTGTAAGATGTTGATCTTTGACCAAATGGATTTATGCCATCCATAGCCAGGCCTAAGCGCAAATTTCGAGCTTCCCTGGAAAAATCCGACCATGTTCCATCTATATGTTTCCACGCTACGCAATCTGCAGGAATTCGTAGCACACCATCCGAAGATTTATTCTCCTCATGCCATGATGCTAGGGCGGCCATGGACTTACATTCGAAGAAATGCTTGATGCGAGGAAGCAGAGGAAAATGTCGCAAAACCTTTTGTGGAATTTTTGTCCCGTGGAGATCTACTTGATATCTTTCGGAATCACATTTCGGACACTTCTCCATGTCTATGTATTCCCCTTTGAAAAGAATGCAGTCATTAGGACAAGCGTGGATAGAATTGTAATCCATCCCCAAGTTTCGCAAAATCTTTCTTGCTTCATCTCGGGAATCTGGCATCACATTGTCAGCTGGTAGTATGTGCTCTTTCAACAATCTACACAACATAAAAATATGATACAGTTGTGTAAAAATCTATCAGATCATTATACATTTAGAGTTTTATTAAAGTAAACTAATTGTAATAGATCACCTGAAAAGCGCTGTGACGCTAGTGTCACTCCATCCAAACTTTGCCTGCATGCTGAGAAGAACCAGGAGTGCTTTCAATCTAGACATACGTGCTCCATTATACAATGGCGTATCGGCTTCACTTTTCATATCATCATAGAGAAGCCTTTCTGAGTCCATGATCGTCTCGATCATTTCATCAATCTCGGGCTCAAACATTGCCTCGTTAGGAATGTGCTCTGCATGATCATCCCCCGAGCTGTCAGAGGCTACATCTTGTGGCCTCACATATGCTGCTTGACCAAAGCGCCTGCGAACACGTCTATTGGGTTGCAAGATTGCTGCTTGTTGGCCAGCGTCAGAGTCCGACGAGTTATAATTGGCAACAACTCGATCTATAATAGATGGATCTAACTCGCCAAATTCGCGAACGTGCTGCAAAGAAACACGTCTTGTCCGTCCCACAGCATGCTTGCATTGATTACAAGGACATAAGATCCTCGTTGAGAGATAGGTGTTTCGGTTGGACGGTCCCACATCCTCGTCACTACTCATAATGAGGATAAAAAACTTATAACCTGGACAACAAATTTAATATTCTATTGGCATTCTTCGTCTTATCTCTCTCTCTCTTTCTCTCTCTGTCTCTCTGTCTCTCTCTCTCTCTCTCTCTTTACCTCACATTCTCTAGTCATGTCCAATCCCCGCACACCTCGGTCTAGAGGTGCACGGAGATCAGAACCACCGGGTTATAATCTCGTCTTTATTGGTCAATACCTATATTTGTGGGTACAAGAAATCTACACACCCACGTCTACATGATACTGCATGTAGTGGACAAAACCCCTTTGCCTCTTCTCTAGCTGTAGCACTTCACAGCATCTTAACATCTTTTCACAGTAGATCTTTTCACTGTTCGTCTAACTCTAAACCCTAAACCGTAAGTAATTCTTGCGTGGACTCGATCTAACGTAAATAAGCGTAAATCTAAATAAACGTAAATCTAACTAAAAATAAATCTAAATCTAATTTAACGAAAGTCTACATCTAACCTAATCTTTAACGTCTTTTGGGATAGTTTCCTACGACGTTAAAACTCTCTTCTTCTTGTGTGTGTGTGTGTGTGTGTGTGTGTGTGTGTGTGTGTGGGTAAACCTAAATAAACCTAAGTCTAATCTAATATAACATAAATCTAAATCTAACGTAAATTATGTTATATTAAAAACAAAGAACTAAACTAAAAGGGATTATAAGAACCTTAAAATTGATTTAACACATAATTTTTCACATAACTCGGCAAGAGTTGGCATTCTCATCACTAAAGATGTGAGAGTTAACTTCCGGCGGTGACGCTGCCTCATCTCCATCCACATCTGACGACAGCAATTGGCCCTTTAGACCGTTCTTGCTCTTGTTACTAACTTTGAAGTTGCTGTTGAATGACTAGAGGTTGTCTAGATGGTCATTGTGTCGGGGATGTAGTGACTCTTGCCGCCCTGAAGATCCACCTTCTTCCCTATCTTCTGAAGACATTTCACCAGTACTTTTGGATCGACGGAGCCCACCATGAGTGAAGGCAGCAATACCCTATATTCCATTGAGGGCTTTCTTCACCCGCTTCATGCAGGCATCGCAGTCTATGGAGACCTAAATCTAATCTAATATAACGTAAATCTAAATCTAGCGTAAATAAACGTAAATCTAGTTAAAAATAAACCTAAATCTAATTTAATGTAAGTCTACATATGTAGGTCTTGAGTTCAATTCCTCGTCGGCTAGATCTTTAGGTCTTTTAATTTTAATTAGTTTCCTACGACGTTAAATTAGTTTCTCTCTCTTTCTCTCTCTATGTGTGTGCGTTTTTTTGGATCGTATCCATGTTTTCTCTCTCTTTTCCTCTCTCAATGTGTGCGTTTTTTGTTTATACATGTTCTCTCTCTCTTTTCCTCTCTCAATGCGTGCGTTTTTTGTTTATGCATGCTCTCTCTCTCTTTTCCTCTCTCAATGTGTGTGTGCATTCTTTGTTTATGTATGTGTGTGTGCGTTTTTGTTTTTGTTTGTACTCTCTCTCTCTCTCTCTCTCTCTCTCTCAAAAACACTATGCGTGTGTGTGTGTGTATGTGTGTGTGTGAGAGAGAGAGAGAGGGAGAGAGAAAGAGGGGAAGGGAACATGAGAATGAGGAGAGGGAAGGAGCACACCTGGCTCTCCTTCCTCTCCTCGCGCGCGCGCGCGTGTGTGTGTGTGTGTGTGTGTGTGTGTGTGGAGAAGAAAAAGTGAGTGAGAGAGAGAGAGAGAGAGAGGGAGAGCGTTACCTGCTCCTTGCTTGAGGGCGCTGAAAAACTCAGATCTGAGATCTAAGTTTTTGGGCGCGCTCGGTTATTTTTTTAGCCCAGCTGGCGTCGCTATGAGCGTCGCAAATTTCTTTGTAAATTTGGGACGCTCATAGCGACGCCGGGATTTTTTTTTTTGAGCGTCGCTGTGTGAGCGTCACTAATATGAATAGCCTCTTGTAGTGTCTGTGAATCTTGAACTAATAAAACAACTCCTCTTTCTTTTTGAGCTTATGGGTTTTTTCTCAAAGTGCAATAAAAAAACCCCTTATTTAAATATATTTATGTAAATTTACCCAAAATTTTTGAATTAAAAAACCCCTCTTGTTGAACTCTCATGGTATACTTACATACATAGAGGTGGACCCCCCGAGTACCAGGTTAAGAATGTGTATGTAGGGGAGGTCACACTAATTTCGGCTAATTTTTGGCCAACTAATAATAATTGTAAATAATTTTCTTTTACAAAAAAGCAAAAAACGATAGATAATGAACAAAAATTGATGAGTCGATCTAGGAAAGTCGAAATTGACTTTTGAAAGCAAACCCCAAAACTTCAAAGCAAGTTTGAACATGGCAAATATGGAAATATTTGGCACAAGATGGATTTTGAGCCAGCTTCTAAAGGATCAAAATTGCAGATCAAATTCCATTTGTCAACCGAGCATCAGAATGAAGAACGGTTCGAATTGCAGGTGATATGAACAACAAGATATGATCAATGGAGGTAAGTATGAATGGGGCATTCCGGGTAGACGAGGAACATATAGTCAAATGGGGCAACATAAGGTCATTTGCATTCACACACACACACACACACACACACACACACACACAGAGAGAGAGAGAGAGAGAGAGAGAGAGAGAGAGAGAGAGAGAGAGAGAGAGAGAGAGAGAGAGAGAGAGAGAGAGAGTTTTTGGATTTGTTTTTGCCCGCTGCGACCACCTTGATAGATGTTACTACACCAAATTCGACAAGTATAATCATTAATATGGCAAGAACATGTGTGTATGTCCCATACTGCATCAACATTGCCAAAAAAACATATCAAAGCAGTACAAAGTCACAAAATTTGCAAACTAACAGGGCCAATGGGGAATTCCAAAACTCATCAAAAACCAAAAACCTTTCACCAGTAGACCCCAAATAGCTAGTAGAATAAGGCACGACAAAAACATCAGCAAAAGGTGTTGGAACATGGATCGCGATCCATGTTACTCAAACCCTAAAATCAAAGAAATTTGTACAAGAGCAGTAACAAACTCCTATAGCTGGATTTTCAAAATGCATCCCAGCATGGATCACGATCCATGTTCCTTTTTGCCAAAATCAGGGCAGGAGTGGCTCACTAGCTGGGAAATGCAAAAATATGAATGGTGCTGCAAAAATAATCACAAAAATTTCTCTTAAGATCATCAAATCCTCCTGGTTTGCAACCTTCAGTCTGCAAATGGTCTTTTGGTCATTTTCAAGGGGAGAAGGGTATGATTCTAGTAAAAACTCAGGGAGAGGACAAATGGTGGGATGCCAACAAAACTTATGAAGAAGAGCTAGAAGCAAAAGTTCTTGACAAGTTTTCAAATTGTTGCTTAAGCCAGTTGGGAGGCTTCACACTCTCCTCGGAGCCTATCATCAAGGAAATGTAACTTAAGGATGTTTGTAGGATCAAAACCAAGAAAAGGATTACTTTCAAAATGGTGAAAATTTCCGGAGTCAATTTGTCTCCTCAAAAGGATTCAAATTCTGATGGAATTTGACAGTGAGCCAGGCAAAGTTGTGAAATACATAACCAAATCATCGAGAATCAAGGCAATGACAATTATCAGGAAAAACATGAGCCCAAAAATGGTTACAAGAAATAGATATGGTCAAAACGGAAAAACATGGCCATAAACTAGAAAATGGGGCAAACTAAGGAAAAACATGTCCAAATTTGAAAATATTTCACTAGTGTACTGGGAAGACCTATGGGAACATATGTGCAAAGGAACTGTATCAAAATTCTTTCCAACATAGATCGCGATCCATGTACCTTTTTGTCCAATCAAAGAAAAACCCATGCCATCTGATCTAGTATGCTCAAAAAAGCCAAGCCATGAAGTTTCAAGCCAATTGAGTTTTGAAATCCACTTCAAAATGCCAAAAATCTCTAAGTCTGCAAAGAACTTCCAAATTTAGTCTAAGTGTCAAACCATTGATCCAAATCCCAAAAAAATTGGACCAAGGAATCATCTAGATAAACCCTACTAGATGGTATCATCAAATTTCCAAAATGTTTCTCAACATGGATCGCGATCCATATACCTCCAACCCTAAATCCAGAGAAAATTGCAGAGTAGTATCACTATATGCCCAGGAAAAACTTCCCCTAGTTGAAATTTCAA
The DNA here is from genome assembly GCF_014529385.1 of Adiantum capillus-veneris. NCBI lineage: Eukaryota > Viridiplantae > Streptophyta > Polypodiopsida > Polypodiales > Pteridaceae > Adiantum > Adiantum capillus-veneris. The sequence goes on from NC_140943.1 coordinate 120,745,678, forward strand.
AATTCTTCTCAACATGGATCACAATCCATGTTCCTTTTTACCAGAATTCATCTGTTACATTATGCCCTTTTACCTATAGTAAACCCAGATGCACTGATGAAATTTGGTCAAATTTTGGGTAATTTTGACAAAGTTATGCTCATTTTTTATTAAATGGTCAAGTTTGCAACTTTCTGATAGTTCTGATCAATGGCTAAAATCTATTTTCAATGCTAAAACTGACCACAAGATGCCTTGAAGAAAAGCACAAAGGGAGTGGAATGCTGCACCTTATGAGATAACAGATATCTCTTCAAATGAGAAAGCTCAGATCATGGAACATGTACTCGAAGCAATACCGGCTAATATCTTCATCGGAAGGTATCAAGCTACAGATGGAGAAATAGTAAAGGCCACTATCTTCCCATGGGAAATGTGGACACTGCACCAAAAATGCAAGCAGTGGGCAGATGCTTACAGCTAGACAACTTCCTACGATTACCTCCCTGGGGAACGGACTTCAGACGATCTCATGAGCTCATAAGTTCAATTTAGTACAATGGGGAAGGCACTCTGACTAACAAAGATGGGGTAGTAGTTAAGGTAAATATCACAACAGAAATAATCAATGAAGCCCTCCACTTGCAGTAAGGGATGCACAATCTATTGCAAAAGACAAAGGCAATAGATAACGATAAACGTTTCCTAAAGCAAAGAGGCCACAAGCTGACATATCAGGATTTGATATACTCGGAAGTTGAATTGTTGTTGCGCCTTATACCCCAACACTTCAAAGTACAGAAGCCATTAGATATACAGAACCGTTGATGCACATGGCGGTAGTAATGGCAATGGGATTGGCAAAGAGAAGAGTAATCAGCTGCAATTTAAAAAATTACCTCCTTGACAACATTGTTGAAGCAAACCTAAAGGGGAGCCAAAAAAGCAACGCCTATATGAACGCGGGACCAATGCTGATGCAAATTGCCTATCAGGCACTAGGGATGATTGATGATCTACCACCCACCAAAGCGCAGATAGATTTGATTTACAGGTCTAAAAGAGCAGTAAGACCTGTGGCCGGACCTTCCACCAAGCCGAAACCAGAATCTAAGAAAACAAGGAAAAGCGCAACCATAAGAAATTCTGACAGCAAAAAGACAGAGTTGGATGCTCGGAGTAGCCAGGAAGCTGGGTCCCAATAGAGAGACACTCCTTTGGAGTACCAGTCTTTAGAGGAGGAGCACGACAACCAGTACTCTCTCGAATATACACGATTGAGGAAGAAAACTGCGGGCATGGCAGAAGCTATGCCAATTACTCATGCCAGCAGGACAATGGAAGAAGCACAGACGTCGAGGGAAAGGCTCCGCCAATAGAAGCATGAAGAAAAAAGAACCCAAGGAACAAAAGATGATGATGGAAAAGAGGAAGCAGAAGAAGAAAACATTCCACTACTACATAGGTAGACAACTGCTCTGGAAAGGATCAAGCAACAGAAAAGGCAGGAAGCAGAAGAAGAAAACATTCCACTGCTACATAGGTAGACAATTGCTCTGGAAAGGATGAAGCAGTAGAAAAGGCAGGAAGTCGAGGAAAAACGAGAGATTGCCAGCACCATGCGGCAACGAATCCATAACGAGCTCAAGTGAAAGATGGAGTTGAGGGAAAAAGAAGAAGCAAAGAAACCATTCGTCGATGATCTCGAATCATCTGGAGAATCTATTCGATGTAAAAAAGAAAAAGATAACTCACAAGGGGAGGAAGAGCTAGACACGCATGACTAGCATAGTCAGAAGTTTGATTCTCCCAAGGAAAATGGGGCACTTCCAAAGACTGCAGTAAAAGAGAAAGAAAAAGTTGAAGACTTGCCAGAGCAAGGAGCAGAGAAGAGGCAGTCAGAACAAAACACAGATTAGAAAACGGAGGCAACACAACCAAAGATTACCAAAACTTCCGTAGCTATAGAAGATTCGAAATTGAAAGAAAAAATGATTGACGATGCCAAAACATCAGATCAGGGACAAAAGAGCTAGTAGAGGCCAAGATCGCCTTGATCACAAGCTGTAATGGAGGAAGGAGCGGAAATTGTCGAGTCATTTGACATTGATGCTCACTTAGAGCAGATCAAGCTCTAGTTTCAATGCCAAAGGGCTCTTTACAACCTGCGCGGATTGGAATTGGAAGATACTAAAAGAGACGCGTCTAAGGGAGCTGAAGATGCCCTGTAGCTAAAGCAAAGAATAGAGGCATTAGAGAAAGCACAACTCCAAGCCCAATCTGAGTTGCAAAGGGAACAAGAAAATGCAGCCTACTATTACAAGGAGGTGCAGCAGTTTAACGAGGCAAACTCCGCACTCTAAGTTGAGCAGCAACGCCTTGAGGAGGAACTAACCAAGGAAAGGGAATAGAATGAAAAACTGCAAGAGTCATACATTGTGGTTAGCAGGACTCTGATTCAACTCTTAGCCATACAGGAGACTCCCACCTCCTCAATTGTGACTGCAAGATCAACCTCCTTGAACCAAGAAGTTAAAGATCTAAAAGAGGCATTGGCTCAGGAAGAATATGATAGATAAATTATTATAGCAAGACATAGGGCCCTACAACGAGCCAAGGATGAAGAAATTGAAGAATTGAGGAAGCAGCTCGTTGAGGCACGGGGGGGGGCTTGGAGACTCTGAGGGCCAATCAGGCAAAGCATCAACAAACAGCCCCAGTAGACTTTGAACAAGAAGGAGGTTTTGACCAGTCCACATTTGAGGCTCACCAAACAGAGGTGCCAACTACCACCACTGGAAAAGCAATGCAAGAATCTGCAGATCGAGTCACGACATCCACTTTGGATTAAGCCAATGACAAAATTCAGCACTGGATCCCAGAAGTCAAGGATCCCTTGCACAAAGCATATCTGTAGTTATGAGCTGAAAGTGCTGGAATCGGATGTCCTCCTCATGATTACTACAGATGAGGTGGTAAAGAATATCGGGCATGAGATGATCGCCCTGCCACTGATGCGACAGGAGGCTAGATTATGGTAGCAAAGAATGCTACCAAAACTTGAAATAGCCGAGGGGATTACAGGAATGTTCTTTTCATGGCCATTTAAATTCAAACCATCATTGACAATCAACCCCTCTAGCAAAAGAAATGGTTTGAGCAAAGACCAACAGATGAAACTTATTATAGGAACGCTCCCTAGCATCTCAGGATTGACCCAAATTAATGTCCCATCAACAAACGGCGATCCTGGGTCAACTTTTACTCTTGGAAAAGTAAAAGGCCGGCGATTATGAACTACCCGGTTATCACAAAGCCACTCAATAACAACCCACCATCCGAGCAGTATATGGTTCAGAATCTCAAAGGGCTGATTAACATGATGAAGGAGATCCCGGATCTCGCATACAAAATGCTTGTGAAGATTGCCAAGATTCTAATCACGTGCATAACAACTTTCAATGATATAGAAGCAACACAGGATCCCTGGAAAATCTTTGTAGAAGGCACAAGAGGGATTTGCTGGAATATGGAGACAGAAATCCCCATCAAGAATGTCATCATGGGATTGTATGCAAGAGTCATGTTGCTGCCCTCTCACTACATGCAGACCTTCAAGGAGGCATTCATGACAGGCTTCCGAAGTGGAATCCTCCATATTCAATCCCATGACAAAGGATCAGCCACCATGCCATATTGCATATCAAAGTACTCTCAGCAACAACCCTTTCAGAGAGCTAGCCACCAAACGGTAGAGATTGAGGTAAGAGCACAGAAGTTTAGACACCTCACTACAACGCTCGTGAGAAGACATTAGACTACACTCAAAGACAGATTGCATGAGAACCTCCAATGAATAGGAAGGGGGGAATGTTTCATGGATAGAACGATCCGACACAAGACAGGTGGATGCACACCAAACCCTGTAAGCACTCACTCAATTTTTCTAAAGAAGCCGTGTCATTTAGCTTATGATGATTTGTAATTGTAATATAATATGACATACCCTCTCATCCTCTCCGAGTCTACAACATTGTAAGTGGCCGAATGGCCGTGGGAAAGTCCCCTTAACATTTAATTCAAAACCCTTAGTTTTAGAATAAAGAGATATCATTAGCTGGAGGGAGTTTTGAACGTTCACTGTGAGAGATTCTTGCTACTACACATTGTAATCCTCTTTTCTTCTGGACTGGTAATCAAAATTATCTCCAAACAGCACATTGTGTTCCTTGTCTATTGCTCTACATTCTAAGTATAACCATTCTCAGTTTTGTTGTGGTTCGCAATGCTAAATGCATTGATTTGAAGGTTAAAATGGTTTTTTTTAATTTTTTGACCATGGATAAGTGTTTCTATGCTTAAGGGGAACCTTTTCGAGTTTTAGCTTTTGGCACATTTTTTGTGTTGGATTGTGATTTATGTACCTTCCCAGATGGTGATAGAACTTGGTAGGATTGTGCCCCTAGGTGTTATGATACCTCTCCTTAAGTGTGGTTGCATTCTGAATTTTTTTGGATTCCAAAAAGGCGTGATGACTAGAGTTGTGAGATTGGAAGCATAATGATTTTTTGACTAGGAAGTGGTTGATTTGCTTTTGTCATAGTATGAGTAGCCCTCTGAGTTCACTTTTGTGAGATTGACACTCTCATTAAGTCTTCGTGCCCCATCCTGAGTCGCTTCCTTGTAAATTGACATTATGTTAGTGCAAAAAGCTATGTTATAGACGTCTGTCGCGGTGACCCGCTAACAAAGAGGCAATGGGATTTGAGAAGTTTGATTTTGGTATGGAATGGTTTCTCTTGGTCTTTGCGGTTCGGAAAGAGGAGTTTCAACTGGCAACAAGCAATGCAAGCTGGGAGAGAAAAAGGCATTTTATGATTTTTTTCTTGAAGGTTGTGGTGATCTTGAAGGATCTTGGGGGTGAGTCCACCTAAGGTTGCCATGTGGAATTAGACTGTCCCATATGCTATGCCCATGAGGATAAACGAGAGGTACTTATCAAGATTGTGAGCCTACTAAGGGAATTTGAGGCCAGTGGAGATATCATGGACCTCATGGGCTATGGAGTTGGTGGCTCGCGATGCTGCGTAGGCAGCCTTCTGGTGCACGCCGGTGGCAGATGGCGCGGTTTTGGAAGGAGAGGGAAGTGGTGGCATCGGGTGCGTAGAGTGCTGACATGGCAGGCCTTGTCTGGGGTGGCTTCACGCATCCAAAGTGCAAAAAAACTTTTGAAGGCATGTTTTGGGAGCATTGACGGCACCATCGATGCCCCAAGTAAGGAGTTCGTCACTTGGAGTGGAGTCTTGGGGAGCCATAAATGACAAATATAGAGAAATTTCACATGAAAGTAAAGGGATCTGAATATAGCATCTATAAAAAAAAAATAGGGATCTTGTTCCTATGCCCTTGAGGGGGCAATTGCAGATGATGTTTTTCCATAATTGATGCAAACCATGTCAGATTCTGGTATCATTTCTTCCCCTTTTCCCCTTCTCATCTTTTTTATGTTTCAACTATCTAATGTCAGGTGTGTGAGATGTGTGAACCTCCTCGGGATGTATATGTGTAAGTGAGAAAGAGAGAGTGGTATGTGTTGTGACATGGTTGTAAACATGAAATATTTGGTATGGCGTGCTGTAAGTTGTGTGAGTTTTGAAGGTGCACTCTAGTAAATTGGGATGCAATGGTTATCTTGGTCTATAGAGGCAGTTTGTTTTCTTTCTTGGTGTGTTCCCCTTTACCCCTATCCACTGGTTGCTATCGAGATTGCTAATAAATAAATAATGGTTAAGTCATAGGCAAGTCTCAAAAGACTCTATTATTCTATTAGCCTTCAAAAAAATGCACTCAAGTAACTACACATGTGGTTTAGAATACTATTTATTGCAAAGAGAAGTGGAGTGGGTTTAACAGTGCTAATTTGGCACCGGTTCCTATTGCACTTGCCAATAACTCAAGAATGGTTAAACCGTAGGCAAGTCTAAAAAGACTCCATTATTAAGACCTTGAGGGCCTTGAAACATCTCCCCGTCTCCGACACTCCATGTCAAGCTCTCAATGGGAAGATTGTGCTTCCTAAAGTGCCATGGATGCTAACCAAAGAAGGGTTAGATCAAGTGAAGGGTGCCATTACGTCTTTTTGCACACCAACAGGATACATGAGGTCACTAAAGGGAGCTTTCACAAAAACAAAGAAAGGTGGAAGCATTCAATTGTATGGGTTGAAGACCCATGATTGGAAAAAGATGCCACAGGTAGTTCTTTCTCTCAATTCTTCCCTTCTTCCTCATTTTGTCTAGATATTGATTTCTGTGTATGGATTTCTCTCACTTTCTCGTTTACTTTTTTGACATTGTAGTTCGTTTTGCCGGTGAGTATGTGCATATTCCGGGACAAGGAAGTGAGGAAAGCTATTTCAAACTCACAAAGTTAGTAAGCTACACTACATCTCCACTTAAGTAAACTTTTTTATGTACGCAATACACATAACAAGCACTTAATGTACTCTTGTGTGATTTCTTGTAGATTTGTAAGCTCCAAAGAAATTGAAATAGATGCCATACCTGCTGCTCAAACACTTGCAGTGGAAACTGTGTGTGCCATTTATGATGCATTTTCTCGATCAATTCTCCTTATCCAAATCCACCTGTTGGTTCAGTTGGTAGAGGAGATCACTATATGTGGAGTAGGCATGCACAATGGATGTTCTTTTTAGAGACTTTTTGAAAGACTCTCAAAGATTTTGTGCGGCTACGGTCCTAGCCAGAGGCATGTATGGCCAAAGGGTGGATACTACAACAGGAATTTGTTTATATTTCAGAGTATTTGGCACAAGTTGATCCCTCAATGCCTCACATGTGGTCAGTCGAGAAGGATGTAACAATCATTTCACATATGTCAAGTGAAAAGGGAAAATTATTTAACATGGATATGGATCTATCCTGAGTGGTCAATAACTTTTGTATCCTCAATGCAAATGTTATGACCAAGTGGATGGACTTGTAGAAAATGTCAAAAACAAGGCGTCTACAAGAGAGGGCAACAAGCGTATGGAGGCAGGAGGACACCTTGTATGTCTCCTAGATTTCATTAGTGCCGAGTGGATTCATGAGAGAATGATTGAAAGAAAAAGCGTGCAGAGAAGACATCACCAACAAATAATGGGAGTATGCACAAGGTTGCATACCAAAGGTAGAGTACTCATATAATTAAAGTATATTGTATATTTTTTTCTTGATTTTATCTTTGTAATTGATAAAATATATTTTCTTATTTTGTAGTGCCTTTCCTTGAGCTCTATGTGGTCAAAGGGTGGACACTTTTGTACACGCCACATTGACGAGCATTGAAACACCATGGATTGTGGCATCATTGGCAACTTCAACACAAATGGTGATGTCATAAAATCTAATATCTAACCAACCCAAATGATTGTATGGGGCAAGAGAAGGTCATGGGAGTTCATGGCTTGTCAGTCACGCATTGGATTGGCAAGATATTAAAACTTGAATCTGATGGAAATTGTCAACAATGCAATGCCAAATGGTTTTAGGGTTTTTTGGCATACGTTGCTCGAGGGCACGACAAAGCCGAGAGGCAATGGGATTTGAGAAGTTTGATTTCGGTATGGAATGGTTTCACTTGGTATTTGCGGTTCATCAAGAGGAGTTGCAACTGGCAAGCCATGCAAATGTGGAGAGAAAAAGGCATTTTATGATATGTTTTTTGAAGGTTGTGGTGACCTTGAAGGATCTTGGGAGTGAGTCCGCCTAAGGCTACCATGTGGCATCAGACTATCCCATATGCGGTGCCCATGAGGACAAACAAGAGGTACTTATGTGGGATTGTGAGCCTATTGAGGGAATTTGAGGCCAGTGGAGAGCTTGTGGAGCTCATGGGCTATAAAGTTTGTGGCTTGCGACACTGCGTGGGCAGCCTTCTGGTGCACGCTGGTGGTAGATGGTGCGGTTTTTGAAAAAGAGGGCAGTGGTGGCATCGGGTGCTCATAGTGCTGACATGGCAGGCCTTGTACGAGGTGGCTTCACACGTCCAAAGTGAAAAAAAAAATTGAAGGCATGTGTAGGGAGCACTGACAATGCCATCGATTCCCCAATTAAGGAGTTTTTCACTTGGACTAGAGTCTTGGGGAGCAATAAATGCCGAATATAGATCAATTTCACATGCAAGTAAAGGGATCCGAATATAGAATCTATTGAAAAAAATAGGGAGCTTGTGCCTACGCCCTTGAGGGGCCAATTTTTTTCCATTAGGGAGGCTTTTCTTTGGGGAAGACGAAGGAGCTCTTCATAGCTCAAAAGGGGATTTTCTTGGAGACTGAACAAGGGGCCTTACAAGATGGGAGGTTTTCTTGGATCTTGAGAGGGGAGTTCTCAAAGGAGGAGTGCTTGGACTGCTTCGATGCCAATGAAGGCACCAAAATGTCTCTCTTGACATGTTCTCAGCGAGGTTAGCCACACGATAGTGAATTCATTGATTGTCCCAATTTTCTTCTTGCTCGATGCTATCGTGCCAAGCCAAATTGTAGCAGAGGTTTGTATGGTGTTTGTAGATGATGTTTTTCCATAATTGATGCAAATCATGTCAGTTCTGATATCTTTTCTTTCCCTTTTTCCCCTTCTCATCTTTTCTCTATTTCATCTATCTAATGTCGGGTGTGTGAGATATGTGAACCTCCTCGGTATGTATATGTGCCATCAAGAAAGAGAGAGTGGTGTGTGTTGTGACATGGTTGTAAACATGAAATATTTGGTATGGCGTGTTGTAAGTTGTGTGGGTTTTGAAGGTGAAATCTTGTGGATTGGGATGCAGTGATTATCCTGGGGCTATAGAGGCAGTTTGTTTTGTTTCCTGGTGTGATCCCCTTTACCCGTATCCATCGGTTGCTATCGAGATTGCTAATAAATGAATAATGGTTAAGTCATAGGCAAGTCTCAAAAGACTCTAGTATTCTATTAGCCTTCAAAAAAATGCACTCAAGTAACTACACTTGTGGTTTAGAATATTGTTTATTGCAAAGAGAAGTGGAGTGGGTTTAACAGTGCTAAGTTGGCACCGGTTCCTATTGAGCTTGCTAATAACTCAATAATGGTAGGAAAGTCTAAAAAGACTCCATTATTAAGACCTTGCGGGCCTTGAAACATCTCCCCGTCTCTGCCACTCCACGTAGAGCTCTCAATGGAAAGATTGTGCTTCCTAAAGTGCCATGGATGCTAACCAAAGAAGAGCTAGATCAAGTGAAGGGTGCCATTACGTCTTTTTGCACACCAACAAGATACATGAGGTTACTAAAGGGTGGAAGTGTTCAATTGTATGGGTTGAAGTTCCATGATTGACACAAGATGCTACAGGTAGTTCTTTCTCTCAATTCTTCCCTTCTTCCTCATTTCGTATAGATATTGATTTGTGTGTATGGATTTCTCTCACTTTCTCATTTACGTTTTTGACATTGTAGTTCATTTTGCCGGTGAGTATGTGCATATGTCGGGACAAGAAAGTGAGGGAATCTATTTCAAACTCACTGAGTTAGTAAGCTAGACCACATCTCCACTTAACTAAACTCTTCTATGTACGCAATACACGTAACAAGCACTTAGTGTACTCTTGTGTGATTTCTTGTAGATTTGTAAGCTCCAAAGAAATTGAAATAGATGCCATACCTGCTGCTCAAACACTTGCAGTGGAAACCATGTGTGCCATTGAGGATGCATTTTCTCGATGATTCATTTCTTCTTAGTCAAATCCACCTCTTGGTTCACTTGGTTGAGGATATCACTATATGTGTAGTAGGCATGCATAGTGGGTGTTCTTTTAAGAGACTATTTTAAAGACTCTCAAAGATTTTGAGCGGCTACAGTCCTAGCCAGAGGCATGTATGGCCAAAGGGTGGATCGTGCAAGAGGCACGAGGACACCTTGTATGTTTCCTAGATCTCATTAGTGCCGAGTGGATTCATGAGAGAATGATTGAAAGAAAAAGCGTGTGGAGAAGACATCACCGAGAAAGAATAGGATTATGCACAAGGTTGCATACCCAAGGTAGAGTACTCATACACTTAAAGTATATTGTATAGTTTTTGCTTGATTTTATCTTTGTAATTGATAAAATATATTTTCTTATTTTGTAGTTCCTTTCCTTTAACTCTATGTGCTCAAAGGGTTGACACTTTTGTACACGCCACATTGACAAGCGTCCAACCACCATGGATTGTGGAATCATTGGCAACTTCAACACATATGGTGATGTCATAAAATCTAATATCTAGCCAACCCAAATGATTTTCTCATATTTAAGTGATCATTTAATGTGGGAGAATAAATGGGAACAAGGGTTAGGATATATACATGTGCTCATAGATCTATTTCAACATGGGACCAATGGTAAAGGGGCCCAAATGAGAGATGGTCTATCAAAGAGCAAGGCTAACCAATGGATCATAAAGACCTTATGGTTAGTTTCATTGAAGACCGCCAATAGTTAGTGTTAAAAGTCCTTTGAACTTAGATAAGCTAGGGTTGTGCTTGACGTGGAAACCGGACACAAGCTTGAGGTGCTTGTCATGTCTGATGACTAAGATGCTTGAGGTGCTTGTCATGCTTGAGATGCTAGGGTTTTACTTGAGGTGAGAACCCAACCCAAGCTTGAGGGGCTTAAGGGCGAAGCTTGTTGTGAGAACTAGGCCCAAGGTTGAACCACTCTCTCTCCCAAAGGCCACCCCTTGCCCAAGAGGAAAGTAGTACACATGTCAAGCCCCTAGCTAAGTTACCCTCATGGTGTGCCTAAAGCCAATTGGTTGGCCACCCAAGCGGTCCAATGATTATTTAGGAGATTTAATTAATTGACTTTGCATTTATCAAGTACTCTCTCTCAAAGGGGAAAGGGGAAAACTTGTCCCAAGGCTACCCTTGTTGCTTGGTATGACTCCTGCTTATGATTGGCTAGGTCTGAAGGGGTCCAATGAGCTTCAAGCATGAGCTACAAGGGGGGGTCAACTAAAGCAAGTAGGGGGACTGCTTAGTGGGTATACTCTCCCACACACACACACACACACACACACACACACACACACACACACACACACACACACACACACACACACACACACACACACACACACACACACACACACACACACACACTCTCTCTCTCTCTCTCTCTCTCTCTCTCTCTCTCTAACTCGCTCTCTTTGTGTATTGTGCAAAGTGCAAGAGCTCCCTCTCCTTATCCAAGCAAGTAGAGGTTGAGATCCTACACCAACACTCTTGGCTATGGAATGCAAATCCAACCAAGATCCATTCTTCAATGCTTAATCTTGCCATCTTCTCCATCTTCATTACTATGCTATTATGTATTCTAGCAAGAATAGTGATGATAAGTGAGCAACTAATTCTTTCTCCTATGAAATGTTTCTTCTTCCTCTTCCCTACCCTCATTCCGTGCTAGATCTCTGGACCTTCGAAGGTGTTTGAGGTCTTAGGATAGTTAATGATTTCTTAAAAGTTTATGTTATGCTCGTGATGCATGAAGCTTTCCATCTTCATTGCATCACCTAGGTAACAAGGAGCACAAAGATTTTATTGTAACAAGTCTCTCTTGATGAGAGAAATCATAATACAAATGCCTATTGGAGGGGGGACTGGCTCCACATAAATCCGGTCCTCAATTGTTGTCATGCTCTCTAAATTCTCTCTCTTGCAGAAATATTGTTCACGTGCCAAATGCTATGTTTATGTTGCTACCATCAATTATGTTCACCTGCTATGATCACAAAGTAATTTCACAAAAGTACTCTCTCTTTATTCTGCTACTCTCAAGTTAATAGGCCAATTCCATTACATGGTGATGAAGATAGGTAATGTGGGACTATTGAAAAGATTCTAAAGGTTAATATTAGAGAGTTTCATACCTTTATCTTCGAGTACAAGTGGTTTGAAAATGTGTCTAGATTGCATGAGAATGACCTCTGCATGGTGGACTCTAGTGTGCATCACATAGGGAGGTATGATAATTTAGTTTTTCCACGTAATTGTGAGCAGGTGAGTGACTACCTTCTTTACCCTTATTTGTTTGTAGCATTAACTACACCAATGTTACTCACTTTGAAGTTATCTTCTATATGTCATCTATATCCCAACAATCCACCAACCAAAACTTTGGTTCGTAGTTTTCGTAACACCTCGAGCAAGAACCATTTTTTCTCCCTCATACTATTGTTTTCGATGAGGGGGAGACAGAGGAGAGAGAGAGATCAATGATTTAAGTCACACGGCCGCATGTATTATCGAAGATGGTTGCAATGATGAGATGGAGGATGACAAATTTGAAGATAATGAAATCAACACATCCACGAATGACAATTCAATTTCTCTATTTATTGATTTAGGAGCCATGGGCTTAGAATTTGGTGACACTTCTTGTTGGAAGATGATTCAAAAACATTTTGTATAATTCAAGTTATAAAACTGTTTTGACCTGTCGTCTACCTATCTCTCTCCCCCCTCTTTCTCTCTCTAATTTTGTGAATCGTGCTAAATTATGTTAATCAAAGAGGGGCAATTAATTTGATTGTTAAAGAAAGTGTAGGCCACGTGGACATTGTTAGAAGATAGAGGTTGAAGAAACTAACATAGGTGCCACCATCTGGTAAAATGTGGGGACACTTCACTCTATCATGCCCATGCTTCAACAAAAGATATCATCCATGTTTAGCTTCTCATCTCTGGCAATGCTTGCTTTACATGGAGACGCATACATAACTTTATGATGGAGTAGGTCCTTCGTAGTTTCATGTTTATCCACATAGCTAGCTATTGTTTCATGTTTTAATTAATGTCATTTTTTAATAAATAAATAAATAAATAATGTTCATTCACTTTTATTAACAAGAGAAACAGAGGGAAACACCAAAATTTGAAAATTTAAGCACTAAAATGAGATTCGATAATAGATGCGATAATTATAGCCACAACAATTGGGATAATACTGGTGTAAATATGCGCGTGTATATTCATGATAATATTTGAAATACAACCCCTCCCCACAATCATCCTCTCTTTTTGTTGGCCAATCCATTTTGGACTCTCTCTCTCTACAAAACGTGGTAAAAGGGCGCAGTAAACGTTTTGAGAATTTCATAGTGTTCCCACATTACGGATTATGTCAACATCAAATCTTTCATAGGGGACGCATTCTAGATAGGCACCGGTGGGGGCAGGGGAAGTCTAGCCCCGAGATGGGGGGTTAGTAGTGCCTTATGCTCAATAAGAGGGTGCATCTTTCATAAGCTCATTCATTAGCATGTGAGAGATTAAGAGTAAATGAGGTACATCACACCATGCATCAAACAATAATTATGAACAATAACAACAGATACAATCATACGGCATAATATTGTGATGCGCAGGCGATGAGCAATTGAAGCCACCAACGTTCAATCCACATTTGATTAACCACAAGAGGAGAGTCATCAATACCAAATTTTAAGAGGAGGTGTGGCAACCAATCGTTGGTGGATTCTCAAGTTGGGATAAAATGTGAGTTAGGAGTAGAAAACCTCTATAAATACAAGTGACTTGTTCCTAAACATGATCTTTTGTAATCTCTTGCTTTTACAGTCATGTGTGTTTTGCTAGCTATCATAGCCATGTGCTTTCAATACTTTTTGCTTCATCACCTTCTTGCAGCTATCACTTTCTTATGGGTCACCCTCTCAATCAATTCATCCTTAATGGGAAAGGTGATGTTGATTGGCTAAAAATCATCAAGCTAGAGAACTTCCACAAAATCTTGATATGTGAGCATGGATTTAGAGGAGACATTGCATCCATCATCTATGTTATGGATTACACAAGAAACTTGATGAAGGTAGGAGAGGATGATTGTTACATACTCAAGATTTGTTTTGGAGTAGCTAATACTTCCTCTCTTGGACGATACTAGAAGAATAAATTAAATAGAAGATGCTATCCAAACGTGCCAAAGATTTATTTCCTAAGAAGTAATTTAAAATGGATTTTGTAATTTATTTGGTTGCATCAAAAATTTGACAAGATGCCAAGGGAGTGCTTATATCTTATTTCTCAAGTCTCAAGTCAAAGAAGATAGAAATGTTTCAATGGCATGCATCTTGCACAAGAGGTTGTGGGAAATTATCAAGGAAGTTGACGAACAGCCGCAATTCACCGACCACTAGCACCAAGAAGACAATGGAACCTATGTATAACAAAGTGTTGCAAATTTTTCTAAGTTTGGCAAAGTCAAGATCAAATCAACAATGTGTTGACACTAGTAAATAGTTTTCTAAAGTCACCTCCTCACTTTGCCATTAAGTTGTTGTGGATATTTTCTAAGGGTCTATGGATCATGCAGATGGTCTAAAACCAATTTTCAAATGTAGATTTGATTGCCTTTCATTGGAAAATCAAAGAACAAGCTAGAAGCATTTGGGCACTAGAGGCCCAATAGAGCTATGCAAAGTTAGCACAGAGAGAGTGGAAAGCATTAGTGGGAGCTATGCAGCAAAATCAACAAGCTGAAAGTAACCAACAAGCCAAATACAATCCAAAGATACTAGCTAAGATTGATGTCATGTGCAAGATTCTACTAATGCCAGAACCTAAGTTGCTATACTTTCCACACAATAATAGAAAGTCAACCAAGAGCACACTCAATCTACCGGTAAGAAGCTAGTTTTTGCTTATGACCTACAGCCAACCTACAAGCTCATGAGAGAGATTAATGCTTTATAAATACAAATAATGAATTGATTAGAATGCCAATAGTGTTGGCAATGTACACGTGCTCATACCTCTTGACCCATCTTCTCAAACCACTAGCAATAGCACAATAATCAGTTTTGGCACAAGAGGCCAAAGAAACAATTGAGAGAAGTCAATAGAGCATTGACAATTCCTATGAACCTTACTTCAACATGACTCACCCAGAATGATGATGCATTCAAATTCTCAAAAAAGAAAATCAATGCTAAGGTTCATGGTATCCAAGAGTTGATCACCCTAATGTGCGTTAACAAAGCGTGTTGTTCTAATGATCCTCCCCTTTGTCAAGCCTTTAGGTGAAATATTCATGGTATCATGACTATTCCCCTTCCCCAATATATTATGAGAGTGATGCCTTGCATAAGGACGGGCTTTTATCACAAAACTCTCATTCTGGTGCCCAAATGATCTCCTAAAAAAGCCAATACAGTTCTCAAACTCATTTTTCAGAACCCACAATGTAGCTTTGATCCCCAAACACCAGAAACATTAGTCATTGCATTGATCTAGAACTCCACATAAGGTTTCCTAAAACTCGTAAAAATCACAAAAATGGAGCTATTCTTGTGTTATCAATCCCATTTTGGATTTGATTGTATCCCACATCCATTTGAATCATTTGTGGTATCAAATCCACCCATTTTGCATCATTCCTAGCCTAAATTATATTTAGTCTATTATCCCCACTTGCATTTGGCATACATACCATAAAATGTACCTCATCAACTCCACAAATTGCATCATTTTAATTGAAAATTCACCTAGAATCTCATTTGATACATCATTTGGCATGGTTTTTAGCAAAGTACTACCATCATTAATTGTTGGCATAAACCATAAACCATACAAAAAGGTATAAATGCAATTCGGACTCTATTTTTCTCACCATGCCCACATAGTGTGACAACATTCACCCTCTCTGATCTTGCATATCCACCGGCACGTGCCAACCTTAGAGTTCATTTAGTTTAGCATCTCCATCAAAAAAATCATCTTCATCATTCAAATCCTGGTCTTCAAACACTTCCAATCTTGCATCTTCATTTTCAATCTTTGAATCCCACTTCTTATACAATTTCACATGCTTTCTTGCATTTGGAATCCTTAACATTGTACCATCCAACTCGCATAACCTGTAGGTAGCATTGTTGTAGCATATGGGCCAAACCACCGCTTGAACATGTTCTACATTGTTGTGTATTAGTTATCCAAATCGTTGGAATAAAACACAATCTTTCTCCTAAATAGAAATCGGACTCAACCTATGTCACTTATCAAAAGAACCCTTATTCCTTAAACGAGAATCTTAAACCTTTTATCTTTGCCGCTTCATTGTCTTTACTTCTCTTGTCTAATTGATGAGTCCTTAAAGCAAGAAAATCTTCTCTACCCAATCCTACATCCCAAGGAAAAACACTCCAAGTTACCACTACCTTTTCTATACGTATAATAAGCTTATGTCCATACATCAACTCTATTGGAATAAAACATGTAATTGTGCTATGTGTAGTGGGATCTACCCATAGAGCATAAGACAACAACCCAGGCCATTCCCCAATTCTTCATTTTCATGCTTTGACAATGTAAGGATGTCCTCTTTCAATCTTTCCATTACCTTTTGGCTTTTATGTAGTGGTAAGGGCTAGCTTAATACCCATACAAGCAGAAACATCTCTAGCTTCATCAGCACTTAATTCACCACTATCGACAGTAATCTTGCCAATACATCTATACATGCATATCGCATCTTCAAACAAAAACTTTCATACATCACTTGTAGCTTTTGTCCTCAAAGCTCTCCCTTCAACCTAATTGGTTAAATCCTCCTTGGCAAGCACAATGTATGATGTATCTCATCTACCGTAAACTTGTAGGCATGGTAACAAAGTCAAAAACCCATTTGAAGTTCATGGCTAATGGGTATGTAGGAGGATGCAAACAATCTCCATGTTTAGTGTTTGAATAAATCTTAACATACTCCACAAGTCTCTACAAATTCTACCACCTCCTTATACATACCTTTTCCACCAATATCGGTCCTTAGTCTTTGCAAAAGTGATCAAAACATCTTTATGACCTGTTCATAATGACTTGTGGAACACCTTAATAACCTTGAGTACATGACACTCATTGAGGAGTTTTCTTCCAAATGGTCCACAATAAAAAATTCCTTCACCTTGAACACGGGAATTTTTCTCTTAAAGAATAGATTGACCTCTTCAAGATAATATCTTGTCACAATTAGAAATATGATTAGACACAAAATTCCTACACCCCCTCTTGTCCATTTCTGTATGCTTTTCATCATCTTCATACCCCTTAATTGGCACATCGTCAAAAAAGGGCATGGTCATGTGAGCAATGAGATCATGTAGCATCTTGTTCATCTTATTCATCATTTGTGTAACCAATTTGGTTGCACCCTATGGTAATATCCACGTTCTTACCAAACCCAAAAAGGAGTACGCATAGTAGTCAAATTCTTGCTCTCCATAGCCAGCTGGAACTGATCATAACCTAAATATAAATCTCCCATATACTAGATGGATCTACCTGCAAAAGCCTTTGCAAACTCATCAAAATTGGTCATGTTCCCAAAATTATGATAGTTATCTTATTCACCAAATGCATATCCTATATGAAACTCAATGCTTTGCTCTTTTTAGGAAATGTAAACCACATGTTGGAATATGGAGCACAAGATGGTTTTAAAATACCCATCTTAATCTTTCATTACATAAGTCAACTAGTTTAGGGAGCTGATGAGCCTTTGGAGCTAGAACAGATTGAAAATTCCAAGGCATGTGAGGAACAATAAAAATAACCATTGTCAAGACTTGATCACTCCATCCCTCTTTCCTGGTAAGAGTGCTTAGGTAACGGCTGATCAAAAGCCATTCTCCGACATACATCTCTTCAAAAAAGACTTCAAAAACACGAGCATGAGTACCACAACTTGCATGTAAATGAGAAGAGGTGTAGAACTTTAAGCCCACATCATCACTAGTGGTAAGCATCTCCTCTTCATCTTCATATTTGGCCCTTGACAACATATCTGCTACAGGGTTATCTCTACTTGCAATGTGACAAAACTCTGGGTTAAGAGACTTAATAAAGGCTATCCATCGCAACATTGCAATGTCCAGAGTAGTACAATTTGCAATCATCCCTATCAATGGTAAACAATCTGTCTCTACCACAACTGAAGCACTAATGAAAGATTCCTTGTCAAACCTTAGGGTAGTAGCAACACCCCAAAGTTCTCTCTTGACCTGTGGGTAACCTCTTTGATGAGCATTAAGCACTTTTTCTCCAAACCGAACTGCATACCTGTGAACATCCTCATCATCTTGACCTATAGCCCAGCCAATACATGTCGGGCTAGTGTCAACGGTTAAGATCACTGGCCTTCCACACTTATAGTCAACCTTTCTCAAGGTAGGAGCCTCGAGAAGCATTGTTTTCAATTTTTTGATGGTCATTGTATGAGCTTCTTCCCATACAAACCTTTTATCCTTCCTTAGCAATTGGTAAAGCGCCTCTGCAACATGAGAAAAGTGAGGAAACCAAATGCGATAAAATACACATGCTCCCAAAAATCTCCGAACCTCTATGACCGATGTGCATGTTTCTTTCATCCTCTGTATAGCTTCAACTTTAGCCGGAGGACTTGGTCATCTTCCATCTGGGCCACACATATGCCCCACAATTACAACCTCTTTAGCACCAAAAATTGATTTTGGCCCTGAAAGTGTCAAGTTAACTTCTTCAAGCCTAGATAAAATGGCATCACAGTCACCAATATGTTGGGCAACAAACTGTCAACACCCCCTTTGGTCTTTTACCTCATCCTTGAACCCTTCTTCACATCCCTTGATCGGCAAATCATTGATGAAAGGCATAGTAACATGAGGAATGAAATCCCTTAGCACCTTATTCATACCATTTATCATATGAGCTACAGAGTTAGTAGTACCCTGTGGTAGAGTGCACATCCTCACCAAACCAAGAGGTGTACGCATTGTAGTAAGATCCCTGCTCTCCAAAACAAGCTAAAACTGATCATATCTTGAGTATAGATCACCCATAGAGTAGATGGATCTTCCTACAAAGGCTTCAACAAACTTGTCCACTATTGGACCTCTACCCACATTGCGGAGTGTTACTTTGTTGACTGGTTGCATATCCTGAATGAACCTTAGGGTACCATTCTTCTTTGGAATAGTAAACCACCGATTAGAGGATGGTGCGCATGATGGTTCCAAAATGCCCATCCTTATCTTTTCATTTAACAAATCAATGAGATTTGGCAAGTGAGCTTTGGGCACCGGAATAGGGCGTAAACTCCATGGCATATGAGGAATAGTAAATATAACCATAGGAGAAACAACATTTGGATCTGCACATCCAATCTCACCTAGCTCAAAAGAAAAGGATTTACCATGATTCCCAAGCATCTCTCGAAAGCAGTTGATCTCCTCTTTAGTAAGGAAATCCTCCTCTCCGATTTTCAGCTGCTTCAATGTCTCTTTAGTAAACTTATGGCCAATGTGTTTTGGGTCTCTCAGTATAGGCTGGCGA
The DNA here is from genome assembly GCF_014529385.1 of Adiantum capillus-veneris. Taxonomy (NCBI): domain Eukaryota; kingdom Viridiplantae; phylum Streptophyta; class Polypodiopsida; order Polypodiales; family Pteridaceae; genus Adiantum; species Adiantum capillus-veneris. The sequence goes on from NC_140943.1 coordinate 120,765,033, forward strand.
GAAGCTTTCTCCATTACTCCATCACTTCCTTTTGGCAGAGGTGTAGCCACCGGCCTCACCTTCTTTGCAACATATTTTATTTTGTCTCTACCTGGACTTCAACTGCTTCACCCAAATCATCGTTTATATGAGTAAGTGCTTCATATAAGTCCAATTCTTCATACATGTCCATTGAATGCACTTTTACAATATCAGTTCCACTTTGTAACCTGTATTGCATTATCTCTTCTATCTCTGACATAGTATCCACATAAGAGACCTCTTCAAAGATTCTTGAAATCACATCATTTGGTTCAAGCACATCACATCCCTGCAATTCACTTTGAATAATTCATATTGTTTTTCCCATTTAGGTAGCTCATTAAACTTCCTATATGACACCGAACCCTCAGATTTTAATCCCAAAAACCCCAAAGAGAAAGTCTCTCTTTGCGAGAGCTTCCCCACCTCCGTACCACCATAGTCCCGCTTTATAGTGGCACCCCGAGAAGATCTTGTGAAAACCTCTGTTGTTTGAACTCTTTGTGTATCTTCGGCAATGGATGATCACGTAGGCTATCTTTGTTTCTGGCATGTTCTACATATTGGGTCAAAAACTGCACAGCTCTTTTACTATCCCTGCTTCGGATCCTTGCATAGGCTGAGCCATCATCTAACACCTTTGTTTCCATGCGCACAACCGTAATGTAGGGTTGTCCTAGTATGAGTGGATAAGATGAGTGCTCCTGTATAAAAAAGTTTTGTGCATCACAAACATCCCCAATAGTTACCTTAACATTTTCACATGCACCATAAAGATCCCCTGGAAGCATATTGACAGCTCGAATCTGCCAACCATGATCAACATCAATAGGCCATTTTCCTTTCTTGTGCAAGATCTTTGCCATAAGATTGATTTCTGACCCATGATCCACAAGTGCTAAAACTGGCTCTTCAATGTCCCCAAGCTTCACAATGGTTTCTGGCATTGCTCTGGCCCAATGAGTCCTAGAAAAGTGACTCCTTGGCACAACTTCCTCATCTCCATCATCATTAAAATGAACATGTCTTACCTCATATATGATTGGACTTGAAACCACCACAGCCTTTGACTTTTCATCTTCAAATGCCTCTTCATAAGCATCCAAAATTGACTCAATGTGATGGATCATTTGGATTTTAACTGCATCAGGTTCCTGCTCACTTGGTATCTAACATCTCCTCTTGATAATGTCAATAATCTCCTCATGAAACACACGCTTGGCAACTCCCCATATGTCACCCAGCGTGAGCTCCACTTTGCTATTAAGAATGCGCTCTTCAAAAACCTTCTTTAGATCTGTAGCCAACTCAATATCCGATTGCAGCTTATAAGAAGGTCCCTTGGGCTTACCCTGCTTCTTATCTTTTGGCGCCTCTTCCATTACCACTTCTAGTAGGTTTGGGAACAGGACCTTCATCTTGCTTACTGCTAGACCTTGTTGCTCTTTTTGATGTTCCTGCAATATCTTCATCTCTTTTGTGCTTATCTTCAAGTATGGCTTCATTAGCTTGAGACCTGGCAATAAATGCATATACTGAAAGTGAATCTACCGGATCTGCCCATCCTGTAGTTTCCCTAATGCAATTCCCAACCTGACATAATTTTCCATGAGTCACCTTACCTGCTTCTGAAGTCTTCAAAGCATAAGGCCACAAATCACCTTTAGTTCTTGAACCTTCATCATCTGCATTATTGTATACTTGAAACCCATATGTAGCTGCTTCTACCATAAAACATTATGCTGTATCTCGTCTGCTAACTTCTTCATACCACCCCTCCCAAAATTCAAGCGGAGCGGCTCACCTGTAGCTTTGAGATGAAGAATCAAAATCTTCATCAAAATCTTCACAATCTTTGTGTTCATGATCTTTACTATCACACCATATGTAGTGGTCATCCCAATCCTTGCATGGAGGTCGTTGCTTGGCCTCTGAAGTGGAACCGTTGGTTCCTACCCCTTAAACCTTAATTGCTTTCAAATTTAGATTTAACTCTTGTATACCTTTGATCAGCTTGTCAAGAACAGGCTCCTCTAATTTTTGCTTCCCTAGGGTTGGCTTTTCCTTAATTTCTTCATCCTTTGTCTCCATGGGATCAACCACAATCAGCTGATCCACTCCCATCTGCCGCTTTACAATCATGTTAACTGCTTCAGAAACCAGTTTCCAATCAGATGTTAAGCCCAGTTCACCTCTTCCATCGTCAAGTAGCTGCACCAAGCTCTTTTGAAGTCGTGGGTCAGCAACTTGGACAAATAACTCTACCTGTTCTGGTTTCAATGACTGTTGCTCTCCTGTAGATAGCTGCTCAAATTTCTTTTCAAATTCTCATAGCAGCTCTCTTGCAAATAAATCCTTGTTTTTCTGCTGGATCCACTTCATAAAACTCTACTTAGTTACCCTTTGAGAATCTTCAAGGAAATACTCCTCCTGTAATGCGTTTTTAAAATTTTGTTAGTTTGGTCCTTGCGCAGCCTGTATTTCCCCAATTAGAGCCCTAAGCTCTGGCACGACAATCAAGTGAAAACCTTCAACTGCTTCATGATCATCAATCCGATTATCCTCCATGGATTTCTCATAAACTTTGCAATATTTTGAAACGTCTCGACCTTCCAGCCGCTGTAATTTTTCAGTTACTGCTTGTCCAGCTTTTCGTATCCGCTCATGAAAATTAAATTGTTGTTGTGCAGTCTGTTGCTACTACATGTAGGCAGCAAATTGCTGCATCATCTGTTGCATCGCCGCCTCTTGCGGTGTAGTCATCTTTCTTTGCTAAATTTTCCCACCCCGGCTTGTTTCGCGTCGGGTTCACCAAAGATGTCAGGGATAATGGGTTCGCGAGGTGAGCCGGGTCAGCACCGGGCTGCTCGCTGTGGAAAATAAGAGAGACAAGATGCACAACACAAACTAATGACACCGTAAATGCCTACAGTTGACAACATGAATGTTTAAGCTGCTAATAATTAGCCAAAGTGGAATTCAATTACAGATGTTTTCCGTTAACGACACTGATAGAGTTTAGAGAGTTTAATGTTCTCCAATCAGACCAAGACTGCAATTTTTCCACTTATGCCTGTGATTAGAGCCATTTGAAGCTGATTAGGATGTACATATCTGGTAAAATTCCTTGCTTGATGCCCTTGTAATTTCCAATTATGGTAGAGAGAGGTTACCCTCTCTCCTTCTTGCCTTACCACTCCCTTTTCTTGCTGCTTACCCTCAGACTCCCTGAATGCTTGCCGATTACGACGTCTCAGCTTGCCTCCCTTTGCTTGCCGAGCTCCGACATCTGCTCTTGCCGAGCTTCCCTCGCCTTATCTTTCCCTTGCCGAGATCTGCTTACTCTCGAGGGAGAGAGTTCCTTCGGAGCAAGAGCTTGAGAGATATTGTATTCCCTTTTTTCTTACCCTTCTTCTTCTCCCCTTGCTTTGATTTGAGAGCAAGAGAGAGCAAGATCTACTTCGGTTCTCAAGCCGAGAGAGAGATCGAGTGAAAGCGCGCGCGCGAGAGAGAGAGAGAGAGAGAGAGAGAGAGAGAGAGAGAGAGAGAGAGAGAGAGAGAGAGAGAGAGAGAGAGAGAGAGAGAGAGAGAGAGAGAGAGAGTCACTTCCTTGCTTCGCTCAACACCCTTGTCTCCGCCTTGCCGTACTCCGACTCGCCATCATCAAGCCAAGCTCCCTTCTCTAAGCCTTCTTCTTATCGAGCTCTCCTCGCTTTGTCGAGCTCCTTCTCAAGCAGTTATCCCAGTTGCTCGCCTTCTTCCTCCTTCTATGTTCCGCTCCCGTTCCAATTCTCCCCCTTTTCTGAATGCCCTCGTTCCCTTTTCTTATCCCCTCCACACGTTACTTTTTTAAATCCCTTAGCAACGACGGCGCCGTCGTTGCTAAGGTGCACGAACATAAGTGATGACGTGGCAACTGGCGGAGTTGATCAGCACAAAACGAGCCAATTTTGGAGCCAAAACAGAGTGCAGTGGCCTGCTCATCATTTCTTGCTTCTTCCGCGTTGTCATCGGGGCACCACATAGGCGGGCGCGAGCTCCTCTTCCTTTTTCTTACGCCCTGGCCGTTGCCTGCATGCCATGCCTTATTTATTCTTGTTTTGCCTACACACTTAAAACCCCTCTTTTCTTATCAAATGGGCGGCCACTTACTTTGGGTTTGGGCGGGCGGCCATTAAATGAGCCTTTGGGGCACTGGGCGGCCAAGACTCTTGCAAGGGCACCTCATTTGATTTACATCTTGGGCCCTGGCCACGGCAATGCCAAGCACGACTCTTCGGCCGGCTCTCAAAGGGCTTCATTGGGTACCACATTTGGCCTACATATCGGCCAAAGCATCGCCAAGCTTCCATCATTTGGTGGCCACATTGGGCGGCCATTGGCGTACATGTCAGCTAAGGCAATGCAGTAGGCATCAAATTTGGCATACATATCGATTAAAGCATCGCCAAGCACCACATCTTTCTTCAGCCACCCTCGACTGACAATATCATCGTGAATTTTATTGTCCATAACATCATCTTGAATAATGCCAAAATTACCCAGCTCAGCAGTGCCGACAACTGACACCGGACTCTGCCTGCCAAGCCGTAAATCCCATTAGACTTCTCAAACTGCATAAAATGCATACAAACCTTGCCGAGGCTGTAAAATTCCCAGATGGCACACCGACCGAGCGGACCTGGGATTGATACGGAACCAGCCCCCGGTGAATTTTTAACGGCCAATATCTTGGCAGCCATAACTCCAATTGCTGATCTGAAAAGACCGATGCGCTCTACAAAGTGAGAACTTCAAGCCCATGTATTCATTTCATTTTTGTCCCCTCAGCTGCAGTTGCCCAATCCGATACGGATCTGCAATTGACTCAAACTTCAAACTACCATAACTTCTTCTCCATAGCTCCAATCGACGAGCTGTAAAGACAGGCTGATAGAGAACTTCAAGCACTGCAGTTCTAGATCATAATATTCTATCTCTGCTCACTTCAAGCATACTCATTTTTGGTATCATTGAGGTATTTGTTGGCCCTTTTAAGCCGCATCTGGCATACATTAATCATAAAACTTGGCCTGCTAACAAGCCCTCATCACTGCTAGTAAATGTGTAGGCTTCAAAGAAGCTTAACTTGCTTTCCTTTTTTCTTTTTCTCATCATGGAAGCAGAGCGGCACGACACCGTTTTTAGCACGACATGTGAGGAACAATTTTAGTGGCCAGAAATTGTAGGATTCTCGTCATGACTTGTTAAGGTACAAGTGTTGCTAAACAACATTAACATATGGTTGTTTATGCATATAACAAGGCTATGAGTTGTTAATGAAAAGGTTTCATTGTTTTTACCTAGAAGTGATTCATGTTTCACCTTCTATTATGCTTCAAACATGTCATCAAGGCTTGCAAATGATTGCAACAGAAATTATTTTAGTTTCTTTCAGAACTATTTACATTCCTCTTTAATGTGTGCTAGGAGAATCACGTTCGCCATCAATATTGGCAAGGATGATAATGGATATACATGTTCAGATCTGTTTTTTTCTAAATGCATGCTAGGTGTTATGGGCCCTTGTGTTTAGCAAAGGTTGATTTGGAGCGGCTTGCATATTAATCACATTAGTGCTATAAAGCCTTTTGCACTCTATGTGCAGTATCTCTATGAGATTATATTTTGATCTACCAACCACCAATAGAGGTCAGGGCTTGGTTTGGGTGCTTGTGGATCTTTCAAGTTAACCAAGATGGTTATGAATGTCATTGTTGGCTCCTCAATAATATTGTACGACATTATGATCCCTGTTTACCCGTCATCTGGGAAGACTGTCTGTAAACTATGGGGAAACACAACTCAATATTGTCAGTATCCAAGGGAATAGGAAAATTACCAAGTGTAATCTTGTGCTAAAGGATATGGGCAGTGTGTACGTTAGCACCAATAAATCCAATTAGAATGAATTTATGGCTCTACTTGGAGTTTGCTTACCATAAGTTCAAGCATGTTTACGACTAGGTTTAGTCTCTTCATGTTTAAGTCACGTTCTCAACCTTGAACACTAGTTATGGTGGGGTTGTTTGCTGATTAAATTTGAGAACAAGTCAAGGACTTAAACTTGACAGATGAGTTATGCCAGCAAGTTACTTTCATGGAAAGTGAAAAGAGATACTCTTTTGGGTACATCTTTGTTGTGATAACTCATTTAGCAGGCTCATGTGCATTCTAAATGGAGTCTACACACTATGATTGGATTGGAACCGGTAACACAAGATGGTTGCAAATGGACAACAATGTGCAAAATCAAGATTTTCTTCTTGATTTCATTGGACCTCCTACTGAACCGTGTTGCGGTCAAACAAACAGCTAGATCCATGATGGATACCACTATGGAAAACATTAGTGTTCTTAAGAAGATCCACCAATTTTGTTTTCACAAACACTACAAGAGGTTGTGTGCTCTTATGACGTTGTTAGCGACGGAAATACATTGGGTTTTTATAACCCTCGGCGTCGCTAAAACCGTCGATACGAGAGCGTCGCTATGGACATCGCTATGAGCGTCGCTATATAGCGACGCTCATAGAGACGCATATAGCGACGCTTACAGCAGTCTATAGCGACGCTCATAGCGATGCCACAGAGCCATAAATAACGACGGTCATAGCGACGCTCGAGAGAATTTTTTTTTGGTGACAGGGCATTGAATGCCTTGCCACCCATCAACCATATTGTACTTGATTCACTTTTGAAAAAAAGTGCAAGGGTAGATATAGACCCAAAATAGTCACCCACAAGACAATATAACCATTAACTCCATCATCCATAGCAACCCAAGAGAGTCACCCACAAGACAATATAACCATTAACATTAACTCCATCATCCATAGCACGTACTGTTTGCAAAATAAAGATACAAAATTGACAAGTGTAAATTGATGAAAGTAAATCAATGACAATTGTACACATCATAGGAAAAATCAATTGATTGACAAATGTAATAATTACAACACCATTGTCATTATTGAAAAAATATACATGGTTCAAAAAGACGTATAAAAGTTGTCTCATGATACATAAGCTATGAGAAATAGAAACTAACGCTATCTAGCTACGGCTAAACTGACGTCGTCTAGTCAGACGTCTCATCGCGTCCAAGCGGCGTATCTATCGGATTCTGCAAAAAAAAACAATAAGACAGCTTTCTGTAAGTATAAACATATAACGACGTTTATAAAACAATACAAAAAATAGAAAAGAGTAAACCCTAATACTAACCATGCCGCCGCGAGAACTCAGAATGTCCATTAGGGCATTTAAGCCCTTCCTACCTGCGTACTCGTGCTCGTACGGTGTGGGATCACGTCCTGTCATCGACCACTGTCAAAACATACAAAGATTTCATTATGTTAGAATTTAAAAACCCATAAACCCTAAATTATCAAACATAAAGAGCAATGCGAAAAAACTTACAAAATCGGCCTCAAATGATGCCCATTCGCCGCTCCCCAAGTGGTGTGAGCTCCCTGCCTCTACTCGCGCTCTGGCTGCATCCTTTTGTTGCTTCCACTTGTCGGGATTCTCGTGCGCTGCTTTCTTCACATTCTTCCAATCTTCTTTGGCCAGCCAATCTGGCCTGTTCCACCCATGCTTGATTTCTTTTTGCACTTCGGAACGCTTGTGTTCGCTGAAGTCGACGGAGTAAGACAAGCCCTCTGGCCGGTGATGCGTGAACCTGGGTGTCCCGGCAGGGGTCTCTAGCGGTGTGTGGATGGGGGTACGGACGTCAGGTGTCTCCATCGGAGTCTGGGCCCTGAAGCGAGGAGTGTCGAGTGGGGTGGCTCCTGGCGGAGAAGGTAGTGGTGTGTAGCTGCTAGGAACAATCAGCCGCGCAAAACCTGGCGTAGATGGCGATGATGTGGGGATGGGCAGAGAAGGGGAGGGTAAAGAGCCTCGTCGAACACGAGGCGGTGTGGAGGCATCGGCGGCGGAATCCCCACAACAACCGCCACCGCCACCACTAGAGCGCCGGTGCCTAGACGAGTGCGAAGATCGTCTCGTCGACACCGAAGCTTCGGAGAGCGCCGAATGCTTCGAAAGAGAGGGAGATGCGGATGGAGTAGGAATGCGCGATGATGCACCAGAGCGATGATGCTCCACGTACCACTGTGTCTGCTGCGGTGACAAAGAAGAAAGAAACTCCTCATCATCCATACCTGCATTAAACACACAAATATTTAAACTTAATATTGAATGAATAGAGTAGACAATGACGCAAAGACCATTAAATACAATGATGTAATGACACATATAAATACAATGACGCAATGACTTGAGTGATAGAAGAGGCAAGTCGATAACTCAGAATTTTCAATCAAAAGATGTGAGCGCGAGTAGAAAAGAGCGTTATACACCATGGAAGGTACTTAGGGAGCCAGAGCTTTTACAACACGGAGCAAAATTGTTCAAATACAATATTTGTGGCTTTAAGAGATCTCTCTCTCATCCTCGCATAACTCAGCATAACTTCCTATATCTATATAGAGCTCTCCGTTTAAACACATGTCCTCTGTTTCATTCTGTAGATCCTCTGCATGCACCCCATATAGGGTAGCATCTTGATGCTCGTCTGGCACCACTGCAGCGGCTTCTGATTGAGCATCTTCTCTGATCTCTTCCATTGATGCCGCTGTGATTGGCACATGGTAGCCTTCATACATCCTGGCACTACGAGGGGCTACCTCTATGATGTACCACCAGTTTGATGTAGACTTTGTAGGATGAAATATTACCTGCCAGAGCCACATAACTTACATGAGAGCTTTCAAGCACATAACTTGTAAAAGGGGGATGTTAACTATTTACTTACTTGTTCATAATGCTCGGGTAGTACGAAAGTGTCTCTTAGGTCAGTCCATTTCTTAGTTGAATCCACCTCAAGAAAACCAGACTCTCCTCTACGCACAGTAGCGTTGCGACCCTCCATGATTATCTTGAACCATTGCACGTCGAACAAGTCGACAAAAAATCCTCTATAATCGATCCTCAAAATCTCTTGTAGCGTGCTGAAGTAAGTGAGTTCCGCCACCACAGGATCTGCATCAGAGGAACGTCGTCGACTAGACTGTTCAAATTTTGCAATGATTCCTTAATCTTGAGTAAAACGCTTTTTGTCAATCCGTTCCACCCTAAAATGTCGACCTTTACACCATGCTGCTGTGTATGACTTATACTACAAGGAACAAAGATTATGAGTGGCCGTTCAAACGTCTAGAAAGTCACTAGCTAGTACAACATTGCAAACTTACCTTGGTCGCGCAACCCCGAGAGTACTCCCACTCTTCCTCAGTCACTTCTTCACCGCACTGTTGTGCGCTTTTCAATTGGTTGTGCAACCATCTTAAGCTCATGAATGTTGGTAGGCTCTCCAGACCCGTCGGATAGTGCATCGGTGGTCGTCTTCTTCGTCTCCACTCGATTCGTGCCCTTTGTCGCTCTTGCTTTGCATCCTCATATTGTGAAATCCACTTTTGCATCACTGGATTGTGAAGCATGCAAAATAGGTTGATTTTAGCCTGTAAATATTCCGTCATCTTCTTCTCAACACCGAGATTGCACATGACAATCCCAGATATGCGCTCATCATCTATGGTTCGCCATAGCGTGTCCCGGGCTTTATCAAATCCATCTAGCCACTCTCCAATGTACACTAGGGACTGTGATACCAGCCATCCTTCTGCCATGCTACCCTCCGGACGTGCCTTTTGACGCACATATCCCTTGGCCATTTTCATGAAACGTTCTAAGAAGAACATCCATCTGGAATGTACTGTGCCGGCTATTCCCACCTCATCAACTATGTGAACAAGAAGATGCACCGGAATGGTTAGCGTGGTAGTAGGAAAATGTTTCTCAAACATGCACACAAGCTCCACAGCATTTAGTTTGGCGAAAGTATGGAGTCTACGTTGATCTCCTTTTGTGAGATCCATTGCACCAGCTTCGCAAGTTTGTAGATTGTGTTACGGACGTCGAGAGACAAACATCCCTCAATGGCAACCGGTAAAATAAACTGTAAAATATGTGCAGCAATGATATTAAAGTCCACATTTTATGCAATGATATTAAAGTCCACTATGAACGTACGTGACACATTTTATGCCAGTCGTGTGACTTCAAACCGGTAAGCTTTCCTTCTTTAGTAAAACACGTTCGGAGCGAGTGCATTACGCCAGTGGGGGTCCGCAAAGATCGAATGGTCTCTTTTACTTTGCGTTCTTGGGCTCCTATGAAAATCCATGGTGCTTTAGGGAGTTTTATCGATCCATCGGACGCTATTTGCGGCCAATATTGCTCCATACGATCCACATTTCTAAGGTCAACTCTGGCTCCCAAAGTATCTTTCTTGCCGGTCAGATGGTCCCATAGTAGATTACCCACATTCTTGAATATGTGCATTGGATCAAGCAAGTTATTGATCATGAGTCGGGGCCAGTATGGTAACTCGTACCATAGAGATAGTCTCTTCATCCCTGGGGGCAATCCGTCATCACATATCTCCTTCTGCTCTAACCATGCTTGTGCAGACATCCTCGGTGGATCTCTTTCCAAAAAGCCGTCGCGTAACACATGATTCTCTGGAAGATACGCTTGATGACCTTCGTAGATTTTCTTCTTCAGTGAGGGCGCCCTACGTGCATTCAGTCTAGGTCCACATGTGACACATGCTCTGTATCCGCTTGTTTGAAGCCCTGGATGTATACACATGATAATAGATCACCTTGAGAAAAAGCAAGATTTACAGTGTCTGAGTGAGGAGTGTAAATAGATCACCTCAAGAAAACCAGACTCTCCTCTACACACAGTAGCGTTGCGACCCTCCATGATTATCTTGAACCATTGCACGTCGAACAAGTCGACAAAAAATCCTCTATAATCAATCCTCAAAATCTCTTGTAGCGTGCTGAAGTAAGTGAGTTCCGCCACCACAGGATCTGGATCAGAGGAACGTCGTTGACTAGACTGTTCAAATTTTGCAATGATTCCTTAATCTTGAGTAAAACGCTTTTTGTCAATCCGTTCCACCCTAAAATGTCGACCTTTACACCATGCTGCTGTGTATGACTTATACTACAAGGAACAAAGATTATGAGTGGCCGTTCAAACGTCTAGAAAGTCACTAGCTAGTACAACATTGCAAACTTACCTTGGTCGCGCAACCCCGAGAGTACTCCCACTCTTCCTCAGTCACTTCTTCACCGCACTGTTGTGCGCTTTTCAATTGGTTGTGCAACCATCTTAAGCTCATGAATGTTGGTAGGCTCTCCAGACCCGTCGGATAGTGCATCGGTGGTCTTCTTCTTCGTCTCCACTCGATTCGTGCCCTTTGTCGCTCTTGCTTTGCATCCTCATATTGTGAAATCCACTTTTGCATCACTGGATTGTGAAGCATGCAAAATAGGTTGATTTTAGCCTGTAAATCTTCCGTCATGTTCTTCTCAACACCGAGATTGCACATGACAATCCCAGATATGCGCTCATCATCTATGGTTCGCCATAGCGTGTCCCGGGCTTTATCGAATCCGTCTAGCCACTCTCCAATGCACACTAGGGACTCTGATACCAGCCATTCTTCTGCCATGCTACCCTCCGGACGTGCCTTTTGACGCACATATCCCTTGGCCATTTTCATGAAACGTTCTAAGAAGAATATCCATCTGGAATGTACTGTGCCGGCTATTCCCACCTTATCAAGTATGTGAACAAGAAGATGCACCGGAATGGTTAGCGTGGTAGTAGGAAAATGTTTCTCAAACATGCACACAACCTCCACAGCATTTAGTTTGGCGAATGGTATGGAGTCTACGTTGATCTCCTTTTGTGAGATCCATTGCACCAGCTTCGCAAGTTTGTAGATTGTGTTACGGACGTCGAGAGACAAACATCCCTCAATGGCAACCGGTAAAATAAACTGTAAAATATGTGCAGCAATGATATTAAAGTCCACATTTTATGCAATGATATTAAAGTCCACTATGAACGTACCTGACACATTTTATGCCAGTCGTGTGACTTCAAACCGGTAAGCTTTCCTTCTTTAGTAAAACACGTTCGGAGCGAGTGCATTACGCCAGTGGGGGTCCGCAAAGATCGAATGGTCTCTTTTACTTTGCGTTCTTGGGCTCCTATGAAAATCCATGGTGATTTAAGGAGTTTTATCGATCCATCAGACGCTGTTTGCGGCCAATATTGCTCCATACGATCCACATTTCTAAGGTCAACTCTGGCTCCCAAAGTATCTTTCTTGCCGGTCAGATGGTCCCATAGTAGATTACCCACATTCTTGAATATGTGCATTGGATCGAGCAAGTTATTGATCATGAGTCGGGGCCAGTATGGTAACTCGTACCATAGAGATAGTCTCTTCATCCCTGGGGGCAATCCGTCATCACATATCTCCTTCTGCTCTAACCATGCTTGTGCAGACATCCTCCGTGGCTCTCTTTCCAAAAATCCATCGCGTAACACATGATTCTCTGGAAGATACGCTTGATGACCTTCGTAGATTTTCTTCTTCAGTGAGGGCGCCCTACGTGCATTCAGTCTAGGTCCACATGTGACACATGCTCTGTATCCGCTTGTTTGAAGCCCTGGATGTATACACATGATAATAGATCAACTTGAGAAAAAGCAAGATTTACAGTGTCTGAGTGAGGAGTGTAAATAGATCACCTGAGCATTCTGTTAGTCTGGAATAGTCATGCACGGTCCACATTAGAATGCCTCTGACCAAAGCATTCCGTCGACCTGTGTGTGGGCTCATATCCACCACCTCTATGGCAATCCACAATTGTTGTAGCTCTTCCAATAGTGGACGAAGATACACATCCATATTCTTCACTTTATATCGCCCTGGCACAATCAAGCTTAGCCATAGGTGCCCCTTCTTCGTAGTCAACCACGGGGGAATGTTGTAGTTGACGATGACAACGGGCCATACACTGTAAGATGTTGATCTTTGACCAAATGGATTTACGCCATCCATAGCCAGGCCTAAGCGCAAATTTCGAGCTTCCCTGTCAAAATCCGACCATGTTCCATCTATATGTTTCCAGGTTGTGCAATTTGCAGGAATCCGTAGCACACCATCTGAAGATTTATTCTCCTCATGCCATGATGCTAGGGCAGCCATGGACTTACATTCGAAGAAATGCTTGATGCGAGGAAGCAGAGGAAAATGTCGCAAAACCTTTTGTGGAATTTTTGTTCCGTGGAGATCTACTCGATATTTCTCGGAATCACATTTCGGACACTTCTCCATGTCTATGTATTCCCCTTTGAAAAGAATGCAGTCATTAGGACAAGCGTGGATCGAATGGTAATCCATCCCCAAGTTTCGCAAAATATTTCTTGCTTCCTCTCGGGAATCTGGCATCACATTATCAGCTGGTAGTATGTGCTCTTTGAGCAATCTACACAACATAAAAATACGGTACAATTGTGTAAAAATCTATCAGATCATTATACATTTAGAGTTTTATTAAAGTAAACTAATTGTAATAGATCACCTGAATCCTCGTCACTACTCATAATGAGGATTAAAATCTTATAACCTGGACAAAAAATATAATATTCTATTGGCATTCTTCATCTTTTATCTCTCTCTCTTTCTCCCTCTCTCTGTTCACATTGTAAACTACCTCACATTCTCTAGTCATGTCCAATCCCAGCACACCTCGGTCTAGAGGTGCATGGAGATTAGAATCACCGGGTTATAATCTTGTCTTTATTGGTCAATACCTATATTTGTGGGTACAAGAAATCTACAGACCCACGTCTACATGATACTGCATGTAGTGGACAAAACCCCTTTGCCTCTTCTCTAGGTGTTGCATTTCACAGCATCTTAACATCTTTTCACAGTAGATCTTTTCACTGTTCATCTAACTCTAATTTTTTTACCGTAAGTAGTTCTTGCGTGGACTCGATCTAACGTAAATAAACCTAAATCTAATCAAACGTAAATCTAACTAAAAATAAACCTAACTCTAATTGAATTTAACTACCCTAAACCTAAATCTAATTTAACGTAATTCTACATCTAACCTAATCTTTAACGTCTTTTGGGATAGTTTCCTACGACATTAAAACTCTCTTCTTCTTGTGTGTGTGTGTGTGGGGATGTGTGTATGCCAATAAAAAGAGAAAAATGGTATAACCTTTCTATCACCCAAGTGTGGTAGATTGGTTAGAGCATTGGGAAAACCCACCCATGAGCGCCAGCTGCTGTAGGTGAGCAGCATGTGGGTTGATGTTGGTCTACCTACGCAGCTGATCCATCATGGAGCTCAATACAGTCGAGACTCGATAGACGATGGATCACAAAGTTGACCATGCCTCAGGATTTGGGCGTAGCCATGGAAGATTCAACGTTCCGCTGCCCGCACCATGTAATTTTGTGCGCTCTAGCTACTAGCTATAGGAGCCTAGACTCTGGATTCCTCTTATAGGCTCTCACTCCACAAACTCAAGACTCGAGCATCGCTTAGGCTAGATGAGTGATTGAAAAAATTACATGAGTAATTTTGCGCGCTCTAGCTACTAGCTATAGGAGCCTAAACTTTGGATTCCTCTTATAGGCTCTCACTCCACAGACTCAAGACTCGGGCATCACTTAGGCTACACGAGTGATTGAAAAATCTAATCTAATATAATGTAAATCTAAATCTAACGTAAATAAACCTAAGTCTAATCTAATATAACATAAATCTAAATCTAACGTAACTTATGTTATATTAAAAAAAAAGAACTAAACTAGCACAGATTATAAGAACCTTAAAACTGATTTAACACATAATTTCTCACATAACTCGGCAAGAGTTGGCATTCTCATCACTAAAGATGTGAGAGTTAACTTCCGGTGGTGACGCTACCTCATCTCCATCCACATCTGACGACAGCAATTGGCCCTTTGGACCATTCTTGCTCTTGTTACTAACTTTGAAGTTGCTGTTGAATGACGAGAGGTTGTCTAGATGGTCATTGTCGGGGATGTAGTGACTCTTGCCGCCTTGAAGATCCACCTTCTTCCCTATCTTCTGAAGAAATTTCACCAGTACTTTTGGATCGACGGAGCCCACCATGAGTGAAGGCAGCAATACCCTATATTCCATTGAGGGCTTTCTTCACCCGCTTCATGCAGACATCGCAGTCTATGGAGACCTAAATCTAATATAATATAACGTAAATCTAAATCTAGCGTAAATAAACCTAAATCTAATCAAACATAAATCTAACTAAAAATAAACCTAAATCTAACTAAAAATAAACCTAAATCTAATCTAATTTAACTTAAATAAACCTAAATCTAATTTAACGTAAGTCTACATCTAACCTAATCTTTAACGTCTTTTGAGATAGTTTCCTACAACGTTAAAACTCTCTTCTTCTTGTGTGTGTGTGCGTGTGTGGATGTGTGCGTGCCAATAAAAAGAGAAAAATGGTATAACCTTTCTATCACCCATGCCAAGCATGGTAGATTGGTTATGCCATTTCCCTCTTGAATAATAGGTCTTGAGTTCAACTCCTCGTCGGCTAGATCTTTAGGTCTTTTTAATTAGTTTCCTACGATGTTAAATTAAACTCTCTTCTTCTCGGGTGTGTGTGTGTGTGTAGGGGTGTGTGTGCACGCCAATAAAAAAAGAAGAAAAATGGTTTAACTTTTCTATCACCGAAGTGTGATAGATTGATTATGCCATTTCCCTCATGAATAACAGGTCTTGAGTTCAACTCCTGTCGACTAGAGCTTTAAGGTCTCTTGGGATAGTTTCCTACGATGTTAACTCTCTTCTTCTTCTTTCTCTCTCTCTCTCTCTCTCTCTCTCTCTCTCTCTCTCTTCCTCTCTCAATGTGTGTGCATTCTTTGTTTATGCATGTGTGTGTGCGTTTTTTGTTTATGCATGTTCTCTCTCTCTTTTCCTCTCTCAATGTGTGCGTTTTTTGTTTATGCATGCTCTCTCTCTCTTTTCCTCTCTCAATGTGTGTGTGCATTCTTTGTTTATGTATGTGTGTGTGCGTTTTTGTTTATGCTTGTGCTCTCTCTCTCTCTCTCTCAAAACACAATGTGTGTGTGTGTGTGTGAGAGAGAGAGAGAGAGGGAGAGAGAAAGAGGGGAAGGGAACATGAGAGTGAGGAGAGGGAAGGAGCATACTTGGCTCTCCTTCCTCTCATCGTGTGTGTGTGTGTGTGTGTGTGTGTGTGTATGGAGAAGAAAGAGAGAGAGAGAGAGGGAGAGCGTTACCTTCTTGCTTGAGGGCGCCGAAAACTCAGATCTGAGATCTAAGTTTTTGGGCGCTCTCTGTTATTTTTTTAGCCTAGCCGGCGTCGCTATGAGCGTCGCTATGCGCGTCGCAAAATTACTTGTAAACTTGCGACGCTCATAGCGACGCCGGGAATTTTCATTTTTGAGCGTCGTTGTACGAGCGTCGCTAATGTGAGTGATCTCTTGTAGTGAAATGAAAACCCTTCTCCACGGAGGGCATAATGTCATGCCAAGGGTAGGACTATAGGAGGGCATGGCCGTGGCGAAGGTTATGTGTATCCATTGGCCAAGGGCCGACGGATACACATGCAATAAAGAGGCTATATATAGCTAAGAGCCAGAGGGCCAAGCGCCTATATATAGGTATGGTTGAGTGGTTATTGGCATTCTATCTTCTCAGTCTCTTACATTTGAAGGTTAACTCTAGTGGATTGGGGTGCAGTGCGAATCTCTAGTGGTCGGATTTTA
The DNA here is from genome assembly GCF_014529385.1 of Adiantum capillus-veneris. Taxonomy (NCBI): domain Eukaryota; kingdom Viridiplantae; phylum Streptophyta; class Polypodiopsida; order Polypodiales; family Pteridaceae; genus Adiantum; species Adiantum capillus-veneris. The sequence goes on from NC_140943.1 coordinate 120,781,831, forward strand.
AGATAGTAGAGATGGTGGAACTGAGATTTGGCCCCATATTCAGAAGTGTTGAAGACACAGAGGATTGGTTACCTGGTCTTGAATTATGGATGCTATCGATGCATATGTTGATGGATGTGGAAAAGTTTCATATAACGCCATCATTGATGTTCAAATGTGCAAATATATGGTTTGATGACCTAAAGCATGATGATCAAGGTTCGTGGTAGGAGCTTCACAATCAATATTTAAAGTGGTTTTGAAGGGTCATTACTCTAGTAGAGGCTGGTGCAAAGTTGAAGGCGGTACACTAGGATGTAAGTAAAGATTTTTCCATTTTATTTGAAAATTTTGAAGCTTGTTGGAGGAAATTGGAGGTTGTTACGGGGGTGAAAGGAAACTGGTACCTAAAGTTGTCGGAGTTTCTTGAGTATTTGCATCCAAAGATCAGACAAAAGTCAAATATGGTGCATATATCTATGATGATACTGTCTATTTGACCAAGGTGAAGAGCGAGAAGGTGAAGCAAAGCTTAGAGTTGGGCTTGTTAAAGCGTGCAGACTATATGCTTGTGGCAGTAACAATTTGCTCCATGGTTCAACCAAATGCGGTGCCAGTTGTTCAAAGTCCAAAATTTGTTGAGGTAAGTCCAATGGTCCATTATACTTCTTAGAGCTTTCCAGTTTATAAAGTACCTATGAGGATAAGCCCCTTGTTGAAGAGAGCCAGTGTGCGAATGAGGTAGAATATGAGTGTTAAGAAAATTTGAAGAGGTTAAAACCTGTTTTTTTGAAGAAAGTGTATGAAAAGTTGAAGAGGTAAACCTATTTTTTTGAAGTAATTGCATGAAAGTTGCATAGGTAAAGCCTCTTTTTTTTGAAGCAAGTGCATGAAAAAAAAGCTTGAAGAGTTAGGTTGTTTTTTTAAGCAAGTGCATGAAAGCTTGAAGAGGTAGAGCTTGTTTTTTGAAGCAAGTGCATGAAAAGTTAGAAAAGTGCAATCGAGTTGTAGATGCAAGATCTTGGAAGGATATGAAGAAAGTGAGCAAAGCCTAGATGAAGGTCAAGCTTTTGTGGAGTAGTCGGCATGTGGTGTTGATGAAGATGAAGATACCAACTTAAGTTTCTGGGAAAAAAGCAAGGAAGATAGAGCGGATGAGTCCGCGTCCATGGCAAGGAGACCGAGTATGATAATCATGTGTTGATAAAGGTAAAGATTCCTTTTTGTGTCTAATGATATGGTGAGATAGCCAATATTAAAGAAGAGCAGGTTGAAGTGCCAAAGTAAATGAAAGAGGATGTGCTCTCAAAGAGGGATGCAATGCTTGTTGGTGACCATGCTCATGGGATTTTGGTGTCAAGTGATGTTGCAGTGCAATTGGTTCAAAGCTATGCAAAAAAGAGCAAGGTTCAACTTATGGGTAGCCAAGATATCCTACCTGATGTTGATCAGAGGAAGGAGAAGCTAGAGGTGCCTATGGATTGTACCAATGATGCTATGGATACAGGATTTTTGGATCAAGTATGCATTGATGGAGAAGATGATTGGGGATTTTGATGATGTCAAGGATGCAGGGGATGAAGGTATGCAAGTGCTCGTGGACAAGGCTTTGACGAAGATACATGTGATGTGAGAGGTAGCCCCTCCAAAAGAGAAGATTATGTTCATGGATGAGTAGTGTGCTATGGATGAGCCAACAGAGGTCGATGTGGAGGAGTGCTTGGATCAACCACACTGCTATTTAGAGGAGGTTTCTTATATGGAGAGCCTCACTTTATATGGTTAGGAGAGAGGGTCATGCTCAATTGTTTCGTATGTTGATTCACAGGGAGAGGTCATAGTTGAAGGCAGTTAGAGAAAGCAGGTTGACGGTTGGGAGAAGCACTATGGTAAGCTAATATAGGTGAAGGGTGCGGACGAGATTGTATCATTTTACCCAGGAGGTGTTGATGGTTATTTTTGCGGTGCAACAAGTGGTTGGCCATTTGATTCAGGAGGAAGACATGCTATGCAGGGGGTGGGACAACCCACTTGATTTTTGGCAGCAGCAGGCAAGAGTAGAACCTCGTACATATGGTAGTGTTTTTTGGTTTGCTCACGATGTTGTCTACTTTTATAGTTGGTAGAAGAATAAAACAATTTTGTGGTTGCACATTGAATGTTCAACAAGGGGATTGGGCAATGATGGTGCAATGAAAGTGTGTCGACCCTAGTAGAGTGCACAAGCATTGAAGTGTATGCTAACAAGTTCATGGTAAAGTGTTAGAGCATATGGGAAGATCTTGAGCAGGTAACTGGCAACGGAGATGTATGCTTTATGTGGTTCTTAGACCAGAAGTGCTCCAAAAGAGCCAATTAAGATGGCAGATGAAGGAGGATCAAAGTGCTAGTTTTTTTCTTGGAAATGTAGTACTTGAAGTGCTGAGGGAGAAGATCCAAAAGGCTCATCACACGGAGCCACTGTGCGCAAGATATGGTTCGTCAAATCTATAGTGCATTGCAGATCTAAGACAGACAGGACAGGTGATGTAGGTGGTTAGAGCGGGTTTCAGGAAATGTAGTACTTGAAGTGCTGAGGGAGAAGATCCAGATGGCTCATCACTCGGAGCCACTGTGCGCAAGATATGGTTGGTCAAATCTATAATGCATTGCAGATCTAAGACAGAAAGGACAGGTGATGCTAGGTGGTTAGAGCGGGTTTCAGCATGTGGATGTGGAGAGCTCAAATTGTGGAGCATGTTGGTCTTTTCGGATCGTCATTTGGAGTCCCAAAGTCGAGATATGGTTAGTTGAAGTTTCATCGGGGACCAGTTCTATGTCATATTGATCGCCTCAATCAACGTTCCATTTGAGATCTTTTGGAGCCTCCAGGGTTTGTATGTGAAGTATGAGGCAAGAGAAGGTCATGGGAGTTCACGGCTTGTCAATCAGGCATCGGATTGGCAAGATATTAAAATTTTAAGCTGACGGCAATTGTCAACAATGTAGTGCCAAATGGTTTTCTAGTTTTTTGGCGTGGTCGCTCGAGGGCACATTGGCAAGCAGTAAAAGTTGGGGGAGAAAAAGGCAGTTTATGATATTTTTTTTCGAAGGTTGTGGTGACCTTGAAGGATCTTGGGGGTGAGTCCACCTAAGGCTACCATGTGGCATCAGAGTGCTGTCCCATATGTAGTTCCAATGAGGAGAAACGAGGGGTACTTATGTGGGATTGTTAGCCTATTGAGGGAAATTTGAGGCCAGTGGAGAGCTCGTGGAGCTCGTGGGCTATGGAGTTGGTGGCTCGCGACGCTGCGTGGGCAGCTGTCTGGTGCAACGCAGGTCATAGATGGCACGGTTTTGGAAGGAGAGGGCAGTAGTGCCATCGGGTGCTCACAGTGTTGACATGGCAGGCCTTGTCCGAGGTGGCTTCACACATCCAAAGTGCAAAAAAAAAATTTTGAAGGCATGTGTAGGGAGCACTAACGGCGCCATCGATGCCCCAATTAAGGAGTTGGTCACTTGGAGTGGAGTCTTGGGGAGAAAGAAATGCCGAATATAGAGCGATTTCACATGCAAGTAAAGGGATCCGAATATAGCATCTATCAACAAAAGTAGGGATCTTTTGCCTATGCCCTTGAGGGGCCAATTTTATTCCATTAGGGGGGATTTTCTTTGGGGACGACGAAGGATCTGTCCGTAGCTCGAAAAGGGCTATTCTTGAAGACTCTAGGAGGGGCCTTACAGGGGAGGTTTTCTTGGATCTCGAGAGAGGAGTTCTCAAAGGAGGAGTGCTTGGATTGCTTTGGTGCCAATGAAGGCACCAACAAGAGGGTCTTTCTTGCCACGTTCTTAACGAGGAGAGGCACACGACGGCTAATTCATTGATTGCCCTAATTTTCTTATTGCTCGATGATGTCGTGCCGAGCTGAATTGTAGCAAAGGTTTGTATGGTGTTTGTAGATGACGTTTTTCCATAATTGATGCAAACCATGTTAGATTCTAGTATCGTTTCTTCCCTTTTTCCCCTTCTCATCTTTTCTCTGTTTCAACTATCTAATGTCAGGTGTGTGAGATGTGTGAATCTCCTCGGGATGTATATGTGTGAGCGAGAAAGAGAGAGTGGTGCGTGTTGTGACATGGTTGTAAATACGAAATATTTGGTGTGGCGTGTTCTCAGTTGTGTGAGTTGAAGGTGAACTTTGTTGGATTGGGATGTAGTGATTATCCTCAGCTATAGAGGCAATTTTTTTGTTTCCTAGTGTGTTCCCCTTTACCCCTATCCACGGTTGCTATCGAGCTTGCTAATAAATGAATAATGGTTAAGTCATAGGCAAGTCTCAAAAGACTCCACCATTATTCTATTAGCCTTCAAAAACATGCACTCAAGTAACTACACCTATGGTTTAAAATATTGTTTTTTGCAAAGAGAAGTGGAGTGGGTTTAACAGTGCTAAGTTGGCACCGGGTCCTATTGAGCTTGCTAATAAGTCAATAATGGTTAAACTGTAGGCAAGTCTAAAAAGTCTCCAATATTAATACCTTGAGGGCCTTGAAACATCTCCCCGTTTCCCCCACTCCACGTCAAGCTCTCAATGGAAAGATACTGCTTCCTAAAGTGCCACGGATGCTAACCAAGAAGGGCTAGATCAAGTGAAGGGTGCCATTACGTCTTTTCTCACACAAACAGATACCAGTGAGGTCACTAAAGGGAGTTTCACAAAAACAAAGAAAGGTGGAAGCATTCAATTGTATGGGTTTGAAGTCCCATGATTGACACAAGATGCTATAGGTAGTTCTTTCTCTCAATTCTTCCCTTCTTCTCATTTTGTAACTTTCATAGGGGATGCATCGCGTATCTAGCAAGGCATCGTGAGGCCAAGGGAAGTCTAGCCCCAGGATGGGAGGTTAGTAGTGCCTTATGCTCAGTAAGAGGGTGCGGCTTTCATAAGCTCAAACATTAGCACGTGAGAGCTTAAGAGTAAATGAGGTACATGACACATCAAACAATAATTATGAACAGTAACAGCAGATGCAATCATAGGGCATAGTATTGTGACGCTAAGGTGATGAGCAATCGCAGCTAAGATATTACAATCATGATGCTCAATGAGCAATGGCTAACATTTTAGCATAATATCACGTGCAAGAAACATATGCAAATTACGGCGAGAGTTTTCTTGTACCCATCAATGTCGACGACTGAAGCATTCGGCGGCACTCAAGGCAAAAGAGGTAGGCTGGGTAGCATAGCCAGAGATCTGGGCAGCGACACTGATGGACTGGGGGATGCGATTTCCAGCGCTAGCGAGGGCCTGGTACAAAGGTGGCACGCTATTTCAGCGGGGCCAAGCAGGTCGCTAAAGTTCCAAGACCCTGAACCGCGTTGCTTGCGAGTCCAAGAATCTGAACCATGTTTCCTATTAAACTCAGTAGATTTCCATACCCTAATGCAGCACTGAGATAACTGCTTCAGCACAATCAGAGCATGAGGCGAGCCACACCAGCCTCTCTGCAATTGTCGAATATTTATCTCTCTCTCTCTCTCTCGCGCGCGCTTGCTGGAAGTTACCCCGAAGCTCCTCACCCGCTAGTGCGCTTGCTGGAAGTTACCCGAAGCTCCTCACGCGCTTACACGTACAAGACTTTTAGCACCACCTGCTGTCAAGCCTTCTCACACGCAACTTCTTAGAGCCACTCACATCTCCCTCACGCGCTTACACGTACACACGCACTTGCTAGAAGCTACCCCGAAGCAACTTCTTGAAGCCACCAGCTTACTAGCTTTCAACACGGTTGACCTTCACCATGCGCTTTCTTTGAAAATTCACACGCACACCCTCATCGCTATATCACACGGGCATGATCAAATGGGATCAATGGTGGAGGGAAAAAAGTGATGCGTGTAAATTATGGACCGTCAGATCTAAGGTTGCCTCAAATTTACCAATTTGTCCGAATTTACAAATTTGTCCCAAATTTACCAATCGGTTCACATTTACAATATGACATACTTGAAGCGCGTATATTTCAATGTACGCATGAGGGTGCAGTGGTTAGTGCACATGGCTCGGGGTGGGGAGGTCGGGGGTTCGAGACATGGGGTGCGGATCGACTCGAATTTACAAGCCTGCCCGAATTTACTTTTCTTCCCAAATTTACCAAATGCGCATCCGACGGCCCAGATCACCTCAACTGTCGATCCCATTTGAGCATGCCCGTGCGAGATAGTGTGGAGGCACACACAGGGCCGCTACCTTCTCGAATTCCAGTACTGATAATTACAGGATATGGAAAAACCCTCAGTGATTATAAGGATACATTCACACAGGATATGCACAGGCTCTTGCCACGCATGCAGTCAGTGCACGATATGCTAGTCAAGGAGGTCGGGACATCTCATGCGGACATCCTCCGAGATGATATGACATACGCTTGTGTGCTTGATGCATAAGCTTCACCTGCCAATTGTGGGTGCATACTTACGGCCACTCAGTGCATACATGTGCTCGTTCGTCGGTGAGCACACACACGGATCCTCTACGTATTGGATGCGTTCTATTTTCCCTCACCACTCGCCTATAAAACTCTCTCTCTCTCTATATATATGTATATGTATATATATATACACTTAGCTTTGAGCGGCTAGGACGCAGACAACGGTGATTTGAAATATCACGAATTCTACACACACACACACACACACACACACACACACACACACACAGAGAGAGAGAGAGAGAGAGAGAGAGAGAGAATAGACGGGTGAAAACCCTCGGGGGTGTGAGGGAGATTATTGTAGAGATGACTCATTGACATAAAACCTTGCTAACATGAGTGTGTGTGGATCGACCGTGGGAGTCGAGATGTAGACATAGCTTCCTTAACATCATACAACTCCCAAAACTAGCCACGACTTGTAAGTCCCCTCTCTTGTGATGCAAATGTTGCCAGTTCCTTCCCACCAAAATACTACCAAGTGCTGACCTCTCATGAACTTGTCCCCCCTCAATAGTGACCTCTTAGTGCCTTTTTATAGGTGTTGGCTGCTTTAGATTAGGGTAATCCGGTTTGATTAGGGTAACCTAATCAGGGGAGACAAAGCAAGGCGGTGGGCCCTGGGTGGTTGACCCTTGCTTTGTCTTGGGGAGTTATTATAAGGAAAACCTCTAGGTGGGCCTTTGTGACCATCAAGTAGAGAGATGAGAATTTACAAGTTTGGGATTTTTTTACACGATTTGGTTGAAACTGGGAAAAATGATGATAATAACCTACAGCTTTACTAAAGAGGGCGTCGTGGATGCGATGATGTCGGTAAATGGCAGCTTTGCCGGTGCGTCGGTGTAGCGCGTTCGTCTCTTCGGGGTCGGCCGGGGCATGCCTTCGGTGCCTTTGCTCTTTTTGGTGTCGGTGTCACATAATTTGGGTCGTCCTCCTTTTTGTTGATGTCGTCGTAGTCGTTGAATCCTTCGTTTTTTGTATTTACCATTGGTGTGTGCGTTTATGCATGTGTGTGTATGTGTGGATGCGTGTGCGTGAGTATGTGTGTATATATATGTGTGTCCACGAGCGTGTGTGGGAACGGGAGGGGGTATGTATATTATATATATGTATATATATAAATATATATTTTTAAAAAATTTCGATGGTTTTGGCGACGTAGAGACGGGGAGAGAGATAGAGTGAGAGAGAGAGAGTGTGTGCGTGAGTGTGTGTGTGTGTGTGGGTGTATGTGAGTGTGTGTGTATGTGAGTGTGTGATTATGGTGCGGTGCCTGCTCGGGCTGTGAAGAGAGAGAGAGCGCGAGGAGCGGAGAGGCGGGCTGTGGGTGTGTTTGCGATTGCGAGTGAGAGAGAGTGTGGGTGAGGTGGTGAGGGAGGGTGAGAGGATAGGGTGTGTGTGTGTGGTGTTGCTTCAAGAGCGTCCGCATGGGCTGGGTCCAGGGTCGAGGGCGAGCATGGCGTAGGCGGGTTCGACAGAGGACGCAAACCGGGGAGGAGGGTTTAGTCAACGAGGGAGGGGGGGGTGTTATAGAGAGAGAGAGAGAGAGAGAGAGAGAGAGAGAGAGAGAGAGAGAGAGAGAGAGATATTGTTGCTAACGGCGGGTTCCCACCATGGGGGAAAAAGGAGTGAGAGAGGGTGTGAGTGGGGTGAGGGAGGGTGAGAGGATAGGGTGTGTGTGTGGTGTGTGGGGAAGGGCATTGAGAGAGAGAGAGATAGAGCTAGTGGATTCCTTCCATGGCTTGCGGGACCGCTCTCCCAAGAGAGAGAGAGAGATAGTGGGAGGTGAAGATAGGGAGGGGGGGGGGGGGCGGGGGATATAAGGCAAGTGGTCCACCAAAGTTGGGGAAGAAAACAGGGGGGGGGGGGTATGTGCGCGTCTGTCGCACGTGTCAATGCAAGGAACTTGCCGATACACCGTGTGTGAGCCACAAATGGCTCCAAGCACACAACAAGCCTAAACTAGTAAGCTTAAAGATGGCGTTGGTGTGTCACTCACCGCTCTACGCTTCCTGTCGTGGAGGATTCCTCGCCGCGATGAAGAAGAAGCTGCAGCCGTACCGCGCTCAACCGCTTCGCCGCCGCTGTGCCGTCGTCGCAATGCTCGATCACTCTCTCTCTCTCTCTCTCTCTCACACACACACACACACACACACATAAGGAGGTGAAGAAGAAGAAGATGGAGATCGAGAGGGAGCAAGAGCACTCTTCTATTGCACAAATGAGAGAATGAGTGAATTTTAGGTTTAGTTGACTTTTATATGAGCTCACCCCATTCACACTTGGACGCCCATGCTTCGCCAACTAACCCTAAATGTTCCAGTTAGAGTGCGCCTCTCATCGGCGATCACTCTACCCTTTTCCTATTGGACCGATAAGCCCGGTACCTGACTCTACCAAGTAAATAATACAACGTCCGTCGTAGGTGATAGGGTGTCCGTGAGCCGTGAGGGTTAATATGCCCCCCTTCCTGATGTAGATTCTATCCGCGGAAGCTATTGAGTTGCAGCGCGTTCGTCGAGGTGAAAGAGCATTTGAGATGAATGTCCTTAGCCTTCTTTAGTCACTGCAAAATCAAACAACATTGGGACAGTAATTGCATTCTCATATACAATTAAAAAGCATATGCAGTTGTAGGCATACAATTTGATTGGTAACAGAATTTTAAACCATTTTTCAGCAATAAACATTAAATTTCAATATAATCAAATGCATAAACAACTGTAAAGGTAAAAAGTTAAACAAGTTTGGGGTCGCTAATTTAACGGTCGAAAGGCACTAAAGATCGACTATTAATACCATGGGTAAGCTTCTCAATTTTCTCTGATCAATTAAGTTATTTAATCGCGAGAGCCAAGTATTTCATGTTCAAGGGCTGACTAGAGGCTATACCTAGAAGACCTTGTAGTTAAGCTACGATAAAAGGAATTTCTCATGAAATCATCGCCTGACTGATTACCTTTTCTTTGACCCCCCAAAGTATTTTCACAGTGATTCAATTTTGATGTGTGTGCTTATTTTGTATGCCTTGGGTTTTTTGCTTTTCAAGGAAAAGCGCCCACATTGGGAACCTCTAGGGCTCTAGTACCATAGGCGATACATGTGAGTGAAGTACCAAATCAAGCTGAGATTTCTCTTCCAGCTTAAGATTTTACATTGTGACACTTTGATTTTTTGTTTTTTCGGTTTCAGCATTTTAATTTTGTAACTTTGGGGGGTCATATAACATTGTTACCCTCCCCAGGCTCATCACACTAGTAAACTCCCTTTATAATACTTAAGCTAAAAGTCAATAGGGACTAAGCCGAGTAGAAAGCCCTAGTACATTTCACACAATGCTGCCTAAATTGGATTAAGAACCTAAGTAACCATTGATTATTAGAAGGGAATTCCCCATGGTATTAAGTGAAGATCTCTAACACCTAACTTGGTCAAACTAGCTTAGTTGGACTGCTTGATTTTTAAACCTAGACAAGTGATTATGACAAAAAATTACATTGAATTTAATGTTTAATACTAAGAAAATGCGGTGAATATTATGCTACCAATCACAATTAAAGCAGACAAACATGGATGCAAAAAAGATAAGGGGCCATGCTAATGGACAAAAAACACCTGTTTGTTTGATGATCGCGCTTGATTTGAAAGTGGATGAGAGAAAGATTTCATGAAGGTCCAACTCCTAACCACAACAGCACGTTCCTGTACCCACGAGGAAACACAAAGAATACCTCTAGGAGGCAGATCAGTGGGAAGAAAAAACTTTGCTAATCAATAAACACTCCTATCGTACTAATCCTACTTACCCTCCATCACTTGAGTGATGAGGATCAAAGGTGTTTGATGACATAGGTTTCTGTTTCAGTGTACCGGATGTGAATGTGTAGGTCTGGTCAATGTTTTGACTTTTATTGTGCATACTCGTTTGCTAATTGCTCTTGCTCTTTATTATTTTTGTTTTTTGTGAGTATAAGTCTTTATATATACATTCCCTAAGATTGGGAGATTGAGAGGTCAGGGAGGAAGGTTGAGAGGGAAGCAAGTGAATGATGGATGTCAGCAAACACTCCCCCCCCTTCCTTGGGTAGATCATACTGTTTGAAATGAGCTCGTCACCCTTTGAAACCAATTGTTCCAGTTGGTAATAGGTGAGGATTTTTGCCAATAGTTTTCTAGTACCTTAGGTGCCTCATCGAGTTGCAAGGGTGGTAAGGTACTTTCCCTGGATCAAACTTGAAGTGGTTCATCAAGTGATTCTTGAACACTGGGAGGTGTGGATTCCTTTGTCGCTTTATGGAGGTCCACTATTGTAGGTGGAGGTTGTGGAGAAGCTTTTACCTCTATGGATGCATTACATGAGGAGCTAGAAGCTTAATGGGACTCTCCCCTTTCCGCGATCGTCGATTCATTTTGGAGCTATGGGATTGGGCTCACATGGGTCAGGTGATAGGTAAGAACACAATCTATGTTTTGGCACCCAAATTTGATCATTTCCTTGATAATAGCCTTGGGATTCCAATAGTCGTTTAGGAATCCAATGCCACATTTTCTTACTTTTCTTCAAGTGAGTGGTACGTTTCTTAAAAGGCTTCTGTTTTTTAGCACTAGCTATGGTCGCTAAAGAAGCTTTAGGGACCCACTTGTATGTTTTCTTTGTTATATGAGGATGAGTCTTGTCAGAAGCTATATGCATTGCTTCTAGCATATTTAAGGGTACGGGCATTTCATCCCCCTCAGGTGTTACCCAGGTCGTCCCCCTGTTTTCCCAAGTGTCTATGGTTGCTGCTAGGTGGACCCAATCCACATTGTCCGACTCAGTCATCCCAGGTAGTACATCCATATAAGGAGAATATTTCCCAACATCAGTGTACGCTTTACACATGTAGCAATATTTCAATGGGGCCGAGTGAATTGTGGTGTCAGATCTATGATCAATTATAAACCTGTTTCCTAGAGGATCGACCAGTTATAAGATCTACTCGAATGACAGAATCTTGGAACTGCAAGTAGACATGGTTTTTAGACCAGTCATGCACCATTTTTGCTTCCCTCATGAAAGGATGCCCTAAGATCATCTCCGATGCCATAGTGTGCTTGGAGAAATCCATAACAATGAAGGTAACTTTTATTTTATGTCCAAAGACCTTGACCCTAAGATCTTCTAGCATCCCAATAGGTTTAACAATAGACCCATTTGCCATCTTTACTACTATGGTTGTGGTCGCAAGGTGAGGTCTTCCCATAGTTTCCCAACAATTTTTAGTCACAATGCTAACCCCAGCGCCACCATCAAGGATTCCCTTCACAGTTAATCCCTTGGTAGTGATTGGTATGATTGCATTGGATTCATCTCCCTCAAAGTATTGTCCCAACTTGTTAAGAGGTATTTCTACAACAGGGTTCTCATCTAGGTTGGGTTGTGGATCTAAGTGTTCCTCCTCTATTGGCATCTCCATAGCTCCATCCATCTGTGAAAATTGTGGTAGCCCAACCTTCAGTTCTCCATTGAGGAAAGCTCGAAGAGCTAAGAATAGCTCAGGGTCTCCATATAGTTTGGACATGATGGTGGTTCTAACTTCAAAAGCCATGAAATCCATCAATTTGGCAATATTTAACGGTACCTTTTGGGCTTCAGTCCCTTGACGTGGGGAAGATGGGATCTCCATTTCTTCGATAGGGTCAGGTAGTCCCTCTGTAAACATTCTTTCCATCAAGAAGTGAGTATGCCCACTTTCCCGTGACTTTAAGTCACTTTCTTCTTGGATGACACTAGGTATGGCTAAGGGTCTATGGACTTTCTGAGGTTGTTGTTGTGTAGGGAACACTGTGTCTGTAATCTGGATCTGCCTAGGTGCTGGCTCTAGATCCCTTAGGGTATCTTCTACCAAACTCCTTAATTTCTTGACTCACTCCATCTCCTCTGTAGGGTTTGGATAAGTTCCTATCTTTTTCTTGGATCTTGGACATTGTGGCTCATGACAATCTTCCTTGTTGGTTTCTATCTTAGTGGTCATTTTGGTCTCTATGGTTTCACCTGAATCAGAATCCTCCTTAGTGTCTTTCATATATATGGGGTCGTCACCAGTTCCTATGTTGGTCTTTGAACTGGGGTCTGACTTCGTTGCTTTTTGTGATCTCTTCCTTCGTGTTTTCTTCTTCTTCTGAGATTGGGCAATTGATGTTGTGTCTCTTTCTTCAAGAATATAATTTTTTTTTTGGAGCATCGATCGTGTGAGTACGTTCATCGGTACCACAGGTGTACTTTGTGATGGCTCCTCAGTAACCTCAATGAAGTTTAATGACGTGGAATCTTCGGCGCATTTGGATTATTCGGACATTGTGCAATCAAATGATCTATGCCACATCGATTACACATGAGTATTGGCATTGTAGACGCACTCGCTTGATTGGTTTGCATTAGTGTGGCATTCTTTTGTAGTCTAATAGGACACTCGGCTACATGATGTGGACCTCCACACTCATAGCATTGAAGAGGTGGTCTCTTGGCAGTGTAATTGATATTTTGGCCTCTTGCAGCAAGAGCAGCTACTTGATAGATAGGTTTGAATTGTCCCCAATAGTCCTCCATGTAGTATTGTGGACTTTCTTCAAGCGCATCCATCCCATAGGCAATATTAGGGTCTATATATTCCTCGTAGCCTTCCAAACAAGCAATAGATGACTCACAACTCACTTGATTCACAGAAGTGATTCTCGGATGTGGTGGTTGTGGTCCTAGCACTGGAGGTGGTAAGGGTGTTTTTTGAACAACATTTTGGGCCCTAGGGACCATGTGTTGTGACGTTTGTTCAAGAGGTGGGGCCGGCATCATTGCAAGCACTCGAGGTGTGTCTGTCCATGCTAAGGTTGGTCTATTGGCCATTGCGTGCTTGAATACTATGCAATCCTTATCTTGATGACCATACCTCCCATAGGCATTGCAATTCCAATTGAATTTCACTCTAAAAGTAGGGCATTCACTGGTACTATGTGGACCATAGCATACTGAGCACCATTGTTGCTCCCTTCTTGGATACATATGATTGTTATGCGAAGCACAATTGTCTCTAAGACTCTCTTGAATAGCCTTGGTGAGATCTTCTAAAGTCATCTCAGATATCTTTGGCTCCTTAACAATAGGCTTTAGAGTCATTGGTTGATGCCCTGAGGCTTGCGAGCTAAAGGATTTAGGCTCAACAGACACTCTTTCTCCTTGAATCATTAAATTATCCTCCAATTGGATAGAATTGGTGGTGACTTCTTCCCAAGTGGTGATACCTCTAATGACTAGGCCATTGTAGATATCCTCATGTCGTAACCCCCTAATGAATCTATCAAGCAATTGGTTATTGTTGAAGCGCTCATTTGGATTACAACGAGAATTCAAATGCTTCAAGTGACTAATAAAGTCTCTCACCGACTCTCCTTCCTCTCGTTGGGCTTTCTGGAGCTGAGAAACTATACCCCAAAGCACTCCCTCTAGTATATATTCTTTCAAAAACAGTCTCCTAAGAGTAGGATAAATCGTTTTTTCTTCCACCCTTAGGGTTCTATACCAATCCCCTGCCTTTCCACTTAAGGTTAGGCTTAAAGCATTACTCTTATGCAGGTCATTGTGTTCTCCTAGAGAATCACATATTTGTTCAAACACTTCGATATGCTTTCGCACATCCCCGTCTCCACTAAATTTTTGTGTAAGCTTGGCTATTTGTACCACCTTACTTCTAGGCTCTCTATTAGGCGTGTTACGCATATTCTCAGCAATAGATCGACTGATAGCTTGAACAAATGTTGCCAAGTCACCTAAGTGAGCAAACACCGTGGATGAAGGCGCTCCAGAGACTACATGTGGAGTAGGTATTGGCATTGGGCTTGGCGCATAGGAAGCCCTTGGGTTCCATGGTTGGTACGGTGTTGTGCCATGTGGAAGCCCAAAGTTCATATGTGTGGCTCTAGGCATAACAGACGTCGGATGTGACATGCTAATGCTAGCCGGTATAGTCCCATGGAAATAAGAACTTGGGTGTTGTGGTTGTGGAGCATAGGTAGTTGAAACAATGGGAGGGGTAGGGACTACATGAGTATGTGGACCATAGGTGCATATGATTGGTACGCACTTGTAGGTACTGTTGCAGGCATTGAGCTACCATGTAGTGGTGCTTTACTAAAAATGAGGTCCATGGCATGTTTCTCGGCATGCCCATCATTGGGGTAGGCATGGTAGCCGTGGTGTCATGAAGGGAAAGATGAGCTAGACTTGGAAAGGTAAAGCTATCACTTGTGGGCTCAGATTGGACCGAGACCCCTGGCGAAACAACATATGGGGGATCCATCGGACTTACCGAGGGAGTCTCCATTTGAGATAAGGTTGGTTGTTTAGCCTTCCCTGTATCCAAGAATCTCATGAGACCCGTTGAAGGCATGTGGATCCCCTGGTTCTGTCTCTCTAACTCAATAACCCTATGGATGACCTCACAAACACTTTGTTGTTGATCCTCCACGCTAGTAGCACCCATTGTGGATTGTAGGACATCTAACCAACCCACGTGATAGGTGTGACCTGTGTATAGGTCGGTCAGAGTTTTCGTTTGTAGTTCGTACTCCCAGTCCTCATTTAAGAACATTGAGGTGCTAGGGGTGTCCTTTGAGCTAGATGCAATGTTTCTTTCTAGGGGTTGGTCCTTAGCGGTTGCTAAGTCAGGAGCACTCGATTGCTCTCTTAGCAAGGAAATTGACATAGGGGCTTTTGCTTTTAACTCTCTTTGTTGCTCCGCCTTACGTAAGCTCTCGACTTCCTTTTCCCTCGCTGCAAGGATATACCGCTCAACCTCTTGCACTTCGGCAAGGCTTCTACCATCGGGTAATATGACCTCGGAGGAAAATAACTCTGAAGAGTCAGGAGGTGTAGTGAATGAAGTATTCACATGCACATTCTCTGACGGTATAGGGTCTACGTTGGTCACGAATGGAGAATTTACTTCCCCACCTCCCTCGTTTACATCATTAGCTCCATGTTCGGAGCGAGTGGCTCTACTAAAGGTTTCCTTCAAGCAGCTAAGCACGCTCGGCCCAGACCGTGGGCCCATGGCATGCATGTCTTGGTTTGAGCTATAGGGATTAGGCATTGGAAAACCCTCCATGACGTCGTAGTCAGAGGAAGAGTCGCTAGCCGCTATGTTCGGGTCTTGGTTTGTACTACCTTGGGTCCCCGCCGAGGGCCCGGAACCTAAGGTAGGTGGATATTGAGAACTCGCGTATGTCAAAATTCTCTCTAGTTGCTCCGTCTCTAGAACACAACCAGAGCGCAGATGCATGTGCCTTTGGCACCCTACAAGCGTTGGCGAATAACCTCGAAGGTTAACCGCTTACCTTTTTTAAGCGTCCGTTTTCACTCGTGTTTTTTACGTTTTTAATGTTTTTTAATGATCGGTTTTTTGATTAAAGTGTGTGATAGCTCAAAACGAGCGTATCACTCAAAGGGTCGCGGTGTGCTTTACAGCACAATGTTCGGTCACCTGAAGCTCCGTTGGTCCTCAAAAAATCAATTTTTAGCTATGTGTGAAGCTAAAATACGTTATTTTAAAGGGCGATAGATGCCTAAGCGTGAACGTGAGCTTGGACTTGGGTCTGGGCATGGGTTTGGGAGATATTCCTGATCCCGGTCCTACCTTTAAAATTTTTTATTAAAATTTCTTTTTAAGTTTTTTTTTTTTGGTTTTTTGGGGATAAGGTCGCCGCGGCCTGCGCGCGAGCACACACACACTCTATCTACCTGCTTCTAACTAATACACCTACTGTTACACACTAGCACACTCTATTAGCTCTCTCAGATCTACTTCCTACTTACTGTACACAGAAAACCAACAACCTTAATACACAGAGAATAAACATAGTACCTTTGAAAACTCCATTAACAAAGAAAACTAACAACTTTAATACACAGAGAATAAACACAGTACCTTTGAAAACTCCATTAACAAAAAAAATACACAGTACAATACCAAATCCTTCTTCTCAACACACATACCCTCCTTTCTTACCTTTCCTACAATTGAAATTGCACCACAAAAGAAGCACAGAGTGCTACTCGAGCTTAGTGTAAGGCATTCCCCGGCAACGGCGCCAAAAATGTGCGCGTCTGTCGCACGTGTCAATGCAAGGAAATTGCCGATACACCATGTGAGAGCCACAAATGGCTCCAAGCACACAACAAGCCTAAACTAGTAAGCTCAAAGATGGCGTTGGTGTGTCACTCACCGCTGTACGCTTCTTGTCGTGGAGGATTCCTCGCCACGATGAAGAAGAAGCTCCAACCGCACCGCGCTCAACCGCTTCGCCGCCGCCATGCCGTCGCTGCAATGCTCGATCACACACACACTCTCTCTCTCTCTCACACATACACACACACACACACACACAAGGAGGTGAAGAAGAAGAAGATGGAGATCGAGAGGGACCAAGAGCACTCTTCTATTGCACAAATGAGAGAATGAGTGAATTTTAGGTTTAGTTGAATTTTATATGAGCTCACCCCATTCACACTTGGGCACCCATGCTTAGCCAACTAACCCTTAAATGTTCCAGTTAGAGTGCGCCTCTCATCGGCGATCACTCTACCCTTTTCCTATTGGACCGACAGGCCCGGTACCCGACTCTACCAAGTAAATAATACAACGTCCGTCGTAGGTGATAGGGTGTCCGTGAGCCATGAGGGTTAACAGGGTATAAGGCCGAAGGGCGTGTGGACGAGAGGGGGAGATGGGTATAATATGGCGGCCCGCCGGGGCTGGGGTGTGGACGAGCAAAAAGAGAGAGATAGAGAATATTTGAAAGAGAGAGAGAGAATATACAATATCTGTGGCGGTCCGCCAGAGGGTGTGACAGAGGTATCTCATCCTATGCGCCCACTGAGCCCGGGGATGCAACGGTAGAGTAGGTGAGAGAGAGAATTAGCGGAACCATGCAGTATTAGAGAGAGAGTCCATCTTCTGGAGATAATGGAGAAGTGTGGCCAATCTGGTGACGCCCCGCTAGTGGTTAAACCTAGAGGGGTGGTAAATGGTAAAGAACTTCCCTTTTTTGTACCGGTCGTCATTAGCCCTCCCATTTGGCTAGAGGCATTCATGCTTCTAGCCCTACCTCTGAATCTTTAGTTGTGGAGTTGGAGGGTTCTCCCTCTTCTAGAATATCTAACATGAACTCTGGATCAAACCTAAGGAAATACCTTTTCAGCCTCCATCCATTGACTCTAGTCTTGTGAATTCTCCCATCTGCTTCCATCAGCTTATAGCTGCCGCTGTCATAGAGCCTTTTGACAATGAATGGTCCTTCCCATCGGGGTTGAAATTTCTTGTCCTTCCTGGTGTCAAATATGTTGTCGTATCTCAACACTAACATGCCCTTTTCCAGTCCCTTTTCCTTAAGCCCTTGATTGAAGGTGATCCGGTGTTGCTGTGCCTGCGCTGCATAGTCATTGATTTCTTCTTCCCTATCTAGTTGGAGCCTTTCTAGATCCAGGATGTGGTTGCGGAGATTTACAATTGGGCGCTGTATTTGGCTAGCCATGACTCATAAGCTGGCTATCTGTATCTCAATGGGTAGAATTGCCCCCTTTTCGTAAACTAGATGGAAAGGGGTGAAACCTAATGATGTTCGGAACATCATTTGGTAGGCCCATAGAGCGGTTATGAGATGTTTATCCCAGTCTCTTGTGTGGTTGTTCACCTGCTTTGTGATGATTTTGCAGATCATTTCGTTTACCTTTTCTACTAGGCCATTACACTGTGGATAGTATGGTGTGGAATGTCGACGTGTGATGCCTAACTTTTTCATCAGTTCTCCCACCAGATCGCCTTTGAAACCTGGTCCCCTATCTGATATTATCTCAAGAGGAGTGCCAAAATGGCAACATATGTGCTCAAATATGAACTTTGCTACCTCTTGGGCTATGATGCGGGTGGTGGCTGCTGCTTCTGCCCATCCGGTCATGTAGTCTACACCAATTAGAATGTATAGTTTACCTGATTGGGCCCTTGGTAGAGGACTGATTGCATCTATTCCCCATTTCTCAAATGGACCATATGAGATGATAGGAGTCTGTGGCTCATAGGTTAGTGTGCGATCACTGGCCACTTGACAGGCCTTGCATGTTTTACACCAATGATGTACATCCCTGTTTAGACTAGGCCAAGGGTATCCTGCCTGTAGAATCTTCCTACAAGTGATATCTAAAGCAAAATAACCGCCGCAGATGCCATCATGGCAACTTGAAATTACCTCTGTGGTCTCATTGGAGGTTGGCACTCACCTGAGAATCCGATCCTTGCCCTTACAATACAAGTGGTCATTTACAAGGCGGTATCTGGTAGCCTTCCTTACCAGCCATTGTTTCTCGCCTTTAGTGAACCCTTCCGGACATTCTCCTGTATCTAGGAAGCTAATGATATCTGGCATAGCATCACTACCTTGAAAGAGGGGTAGTTTCAGTTTGATTGCTCCTACGAGAACGTCTTGTATTTTTTCCTTGGGTAGAGTATCTGCCTCTTGATTTTCTGTCCTGGGGACATGAAATAATTGCACTGCTTCAAACTTCCTTAAAAGATCCTTAACTTGGCGTAGTTGACCAAGTAAAACCTAATTTTTATAAACCCAAGTGCCGTTTATCTTATTTATCAAAAGCAAAGCATCGCCAAACACTTTTAGGCACTGAATTCCTTGTGAATTACACTATTCTAACCCAAGAATTAAACCTGCATACTCTGCTTTGTTGTTGGAGTGGGAGTGTAATAGATACCCGATGGAGAATACCCTTTCCTTTTGCTCATTGAAAATGACTATACCAGCTGCAGACTGGTCCACTGTTCTTTTGTATGCTCCCTCAAAGAAAAGAGAGTGAGCTCTTTCTAGCTTAGGACTTTCTACCATTGGTGTTTCTTCTTTTGCTTCCGTGTTGACCTTCAGCTTCTTCTCATAGTGGCGATGGGTAAGAATACCCGCTAGACTAGTCCTGGTGGAGTTTTCTACTTGCATGGGATAGTCAAACTCTTGTAATCTAACTAGCCATTTAGAGATCCTAGATGAGACATCCATGTCTCGCATTACATACGGAAAGACCTCCTCCATTGTCAGAATTACAAAGGGTATAGGCAGAAGATAGGAGCGGAACTTTGTGGTAGCAAACATTAGTGCGAGAACCATGTGTTCTACTTCGGTGAATCCCTTTTCTGATGGGGTCATGACATGACTAGAGAAGTAAATAGGACGCATGAAAGAAGTTTGGGGGTCCTTTTGCATTAGTACGGCTCCGAGTGTATCACTTCCTACACTGGGGTTCACATAAAATGGCTCGTCCCACTTGGGGGGTGAAATGGTGGGAAGCGTGGCTAGGATTTTCTTCACCTCGGTAAATTGATGCTCATTTTCTTCACTCCATGAGAAGACATCCCTCTGGGTGACTTGTTGTAGAGGGAGAACCACTTGAGATAGCAAGTGAATGAACCTGCTTAAGTATCTTACCTTCTGAAGGAAAGAAACCAACTCCTTAGCGGTGGTGGGTGATGACAAAGATACCAAAGCTTGGATCTTGCTAGGGTCAGCCTCAATCCCTTTTGCTAAAATTACATGGCCAAGGAGAGTGAATTTGCTTTCACCAATGTGGCACTTATACACGTTGAGCTGGCCACCCAAGGTTTGCAGCTTGGTTAGGCCATCATAGAATTTGCTTAAATGGAGGGAGCCTGAACTATAGATGCAAAAATCATCTATGAAAACCCGTATTGATGTTCCAAAGCAAGGTTGGAAGACAAAATTCACATAGCGCTGAAATGTGGCCGGAGCGTTGGTGAGGCCAAAAGGCATCACTCTGTAAGCAAAGCATCCCCAAGGCGTGATGAAGGTTGTCTTCTTCTGGTCTTCTTCCGCAATGCTAATCTGAAAGTATCCTGAGTAGCCATCACATACTGTGTAGCGCTCGTGACCCGCCACTTTGTTGAGAATTTCATCTTTGAATGGGAGGGGAACATGATCCCTTTTTGTGGCTGCATTGAGAGGTTTATAGTCCACATAGACTCTCCACTTGCCATTCTTCTTTGGTGTGACTACTACTTGGGAGACCCATTCTGAGTCTTCAACGGGGTAGATGAAACCTGCCTGTAGCAAATTCCTCACTTCTTTGAGTAGTGCCTCTTGTTGGATTACCCCGAGTCTTCTAAGCCTTTGCACTACGGGTTTACTTCCTTCCTTGAGTTTTATGTGGTGTTGTACTACTGTGATTCCTGTGACCTTATCATAGCCATCAATGAACAATGTAGTGAAGTTACCTAGCATGGAGACATATTCCTTCCTTTCTTCATCGGTTAACTCATTTGAGAGCATCCGATGTAACTTATTTGCATCCTCTAAGGCTTGCGTACTTGATGGTTCCTCTCGGTTTGTCGGGGGTGCTTTAGATTGTGTCAATCTTTTTGGGTCTTTAAGGATGACCCCCATCACTTCAATGCTACTGTCACTCTCATCAGTTATTGTTGTCTTTTTTCATGAGAAAGACGAATAGTCGCTGGTGGACTCATCTTCTGAAGCCTCCAAGATCATGTTGCGTTGCTTCCCAGTCCTCATGTCGTAGAATATGGACTTCCCTTTAGCATCCTTCATTTGAATCGTTCCGATGCTCCAGTCTTGCTTAGCTTCCATAGCCATGAGCCAGGGTCTCCCAAGAATGATAGGGTAGCCCTCCCCTTTGTGTGGCATGACAAGATGTCTATCTCCACTTCTTATTGAATGCCTTCACCTTGACCGCATTCGCAATGTCTACGCATTTCACTCTTACGTTATTTGCCATTTTGGCTCGGCAGGGTGCCGGCCTACTCACCTCTAGACCTAGATGGTCCATCATTTTTTCACTCATGAAGCATATTTGCACGCCACCATCTATGTAGACGTTTGAGATTCATTGCCCCTTGATGTGGGCATCCATAGTTGGTAGGATGTCGTCGAGATCCCTCCCAGAGATAGCCCCAGTTATCCTTGGTCTTGATTTCCTGGTACTCACCATCTTTGTCCATTGCCTCCTCATCCTTGGTGCAAGGTAGAGTAATTGGGGCCAAGTTATCTTCGGGCCCTGCATCAACACATCCTGAACTAAGTCATAGGGTTTAACATACTCACCTAGTGAGAAATCCACGATGTATATCTTTCATCACGGTTTAGTTGCTTTCTTGCTAGACTCGGCTTTCCCTTTCATTTTCTCTTCTCTTTTAGAGGCTTCTTTGTGCCTGGCACGCTTCACTCCCATAGCATCCACCTCTTCTACTTTTGCTTGCCCTTTGTGCTTCTCTCGAACTGGTTCTTCTACCTTTGCCTTCCCTTTAGCTTCCAAGCTAATAACACTCACCGCTTGGTTTACAGCAGGTGGTGGGGGTAGTGGTGGAATAAGAGGTTGCGGTGGTGGTTGTTGTTGTACAGGTGGTCGAAGGATCTGGACCAGTGGAATCGGTCCTGGTTGCCTGGGCGGTGGTGGTCTTGTCCTTGGCGGAGAGATCTGATTTTGTCTCCCTCCTCTATTGAAATTCTGCCTCCTTGGATGTGGATAGTAGTACATACCATGGCCGTCTTCCCCGCAATTATAGCAGTGGTACTTTTGGTTTTGCCTTCGTTGTCCTCTTCCTTGTTCTGGATTTCTGACAGATGCATGCCCTTGCTACACCAGATGCACGGATAAACTCTCTAGTTGGGTAGTGATGCGACTGAACAGGTCTTGCTACTCTTCTGATGCCTCTTGTGGTTGGGCTCTATGAGTGGCTGTTGCAGTCACAGGGGTTAGTCGGACTGAGCTTGATTCCTTTGACTTGTTGACTCTTGCTTGCATGCACAACTTCTTGTCTTTAAGGCGGGCTACTTCTACTGCCAGCTCATATGTTGCAGGAAACCTTCCCTTCACCTTCTCCTTAAGCGGCGACCACCGGCCAGCAATGAAATGGTCCTTCTTCAGAAAATTAGGCGCTCCTTCACCTTCCTCTAGTGAAGCAACCCATCTCTCCCACAAATCCACAAACTTGGACTCGTAGGTGGCATACTCTAGCAGACCTACCTGCTTCAATTTTGTCAGTAATACCTGCCATAGCTTCTCTGAGGTTGTGCCTCCACCAAACCTCTTCACAAAGGCAGCACGTAACACATCCCATGCATTTTTGGTAGCCTGGGGAAAAGCATTGTACCAGGACTTGGCCTCTAATTTCATCAGTAGAGGAAAAATTCGAAGCTGTGAGGCGTCGTCATCCTTGTTGGAAACCACACAAGCGATGTCGAAATCATCCAGAAAGTTGGCGGTGATATCTTCTCCCTTCTTTCCACTGAACATGGGGAAAGGAACATTTGCCATGGTAGTAACTTAGGAAATTACAAACTTTTTTTCCCCTTTTTTTTATATTAATGACAGTAGCGGCTTTTTACAGAGTTGGGTGGATAGATTAAAACAAGATAAAGATGGAAACATTGAAGGAGTGGTGGTAATCCAGTATGGGGAGAATGATAGGGTTTGGGGAATTAAGGATTTCTCCTAGCACCCCCGCACCAAATAGATACACAATCTTCTGTTGGTAGAATATTTTCCTATCTACATAGATATTCACATGCATATATTGTAGGAATCTAAACAGGAATGCTATCAGCCCATTTTTCATCATGCAAAGAGGGTGGAGTACTTACTTACACTCTTACCGTGCCAGTGTTGATGAGTCGGCACATCCACAGGAGGTCATCGCCTTTCATGGGCTCCACCTTTCCTTCGTCGCTCAGCACGTACGGGGTGATGGCGACGCGTCTGACTACTCCCAGCCTTTTGGCTAGCAGCAATTGCAGATAATTACTGTAGTCGGCATGTTGCATGAATTCCACTCCATTCAATTGTAATTCGTCTCCAACCCACTGGGTCTCACCCGTGGTGGAGAGCTTCTTCAGGATGAGCTATACAGGGAGAGGAGGAAGACCCTCTACCCGTCTTCCAAAACAGCGAGAGCAGTAGCCAAACCACTCTTCCTTAGGGCATGGGAACCTTCTTACCACTTCTGCTTCAGGATTGTCAAAATGGAATGGCAGTACTCGCATGCATCGTGTGAATTGGTAGGCGACCTTCCGTTGCTTAGCCTTGGATGAATTTCTCTTTGGCAAACTCGGTACGACCCGGATTTCCAAACTTGAAGCACTCGCTTGGCTAGATGCTTCTTCCTTTGGGGTCATGTGTTTCTAGACTGGCTTAGCCTTTCCTTACCTTTGGCTCGAGCAACCCCTTTAGGCCATTTTGGAGTAGAGTTATACCTTTGATTGCAGTTTTCTTAGGAAAGAGAGGCCTTACTGTTTTCTTTCCTCCTTTGATGTGGATGACTTCCTCGCGGTGAATGTCGATGTAGACGATTTCAGCCCCTTCGTTGCCTTCATTGTTGGCACTCATTGACAGTATGTTTTGGTTGACAACAGTGATAGCACTTCATAGGCCTCCCACCTGATGCTCTCAATTTGTGGTTAGAACGAGCAACACGAGATGGGGAGCTTACCTTTTGAATACTGACGACACTGCAGCCTGACAGTAGTACTTCAATGAAGGTAGCTAGTGCCTCCTTAGTCTCCTCCTCTTCCGTCCTCCAGTTAGAGAATTCCTTCAGCCATTCATCCATGATTGATGGTATGCGTTACTTTCACCATTGTAAATTGAAGGTTTCCGAGAATCCCTCCTCAGTGGGGGCACCAAATGACGGGAGGCAAAGCAAGACATGGATCCCGACGGCCTCTAAAACACCGGGAGCCGTGAGCCGATCACGGTAAAGCAAATAGGGGGCACCACCTAGCTTTGAGCGGCTAGGACACAGAAAACGGTGATATGAAATATCACGAATTCTACACAGAGAGAGAGAGAGAGAGAGAGAGAGAGAGAGAGAGAGAGAGAGAGAGAGAGAGTGAGAGAGGGAGAGAAAAGAGAGAATAGACAGGTGATGAAAACCCTCGGGGGTGTGAGGGAGAATTATTCTCTTGCCATATTTACAACAACTTTATTTCCGACGAGGTGGCACATCATGGTGATAGAGAGATAGTGAACCTACTTGGTGCGTTCTCTAGAGATGACTCATTGACATGAAACCTTGCTAACATGAGTGTGTGTGGATCGATCGTTGGAGTCGAGATGTGGACATAGCTTCCTTTACATCATACAATTCCCAAAACCAGTCACTACACTAAGTCCCCTCTCTTGTGATGCAAATGTTGCCAATTCCTCCCACCAAAATACTATCAAGTGTTGACCTCTCATGAACTTGCCCCCCCCGATAGTGACCTCTCAGTGCCTTTTTATAGGTGTTGGCAGCTTTAGATTAGGGTAATCCGGTTTGATTAGGGTAATCTAATCAAGGGAGACAAAGCAAGGCGGTGGGCCGCACACGGAGCTCTCTCACCGGGGGGATGTCTCGAATTGATTTTACTATGTAATAACTCCTCTTGCTCATAATATCTTCCCTAATCACTCTCTTGGCCTATAAAAGGAGGCCTTCTCTTTTGTAAGTAGGGACTGCCCTACATACCCACACACCTACACATACACACCCTTGTGCTATATGCTAGCCCGGGGGATTCACCATGGAAAACTTACCACACCATGTAAGTGCTGGGGAGGGGGGTTTTTTTACAAGTTACACAAGCGTATAAGTCAAGGGCAAGCCCCCAATAATTTATCTCCCAAGGTTAAAAATAAGGGAGGGGGGTATCATGTATATATATATTTTGGGGGGAGGGAGGCCTGACCCAGGTTGATTACTTGTAACGATTGTTCATCGTTGTGCACTAGAACTTGGATGAATTTTGGGAAAGTTGTTTATCAGGTCACACATCAAATTTTGCATTAAGCCGGTCATAAATAAGGGCTAATTTGGAGCAGGGCAAGGGTTGATTTACACCAGCTTTGGATGGGTCAGAATTCGACGAGTAACCACAGTGCAGGCTGATCGGGCACATAGTTTGAAATTCAAACTAGGACACATTGAGGGTACATCTAGTTATCAATAGAAGTGGTTCCTTAGTATGTTGCCAGTCACTATGCTACATACTCTTTGACTAGTTTTACTCAGCTAGATCATGTGAGACCTAAAATTTATATGTAAGATAGGGGTATGATAGTTTTCTTCAATGGTTGTTGTATAAGAGTAGAAAGGGGGGTCATATTCCCTAATATGAGTCATATATAGGGGTTTTATCAAAGGTGTTCGCTCGTAGGTGACGTCCCATTTTGTATATAGAGTGAATCCCCTGGGTTCATGCTAGCAGCATGAACCCTAATCACATAATCACAACACCATTACCATCACCATGCACAAAATTAGGATGATATATTCACACACTTGTAATGAAGGATTGAAGGCACGATTTCAAAAAGAAGAATGATGGCGACACTCATGATATTCCTTGCCATCAACTCTCATCCCTCCATTATGCTTCATACGGTTTGTCCCCTGCTCATCTTCTTTCCCTATGCTACCTATTGTATTCATCTTTTGCAAGCAATCAACACACTCCATCTTGGTGCCATACCTTGTGTTGTTTGAGATACACTTCATTGTGAGTATGATTTATGTTTGTTGTTTCTATTTGGGCTTATGTTAAAGTGTGCGGATTCTCCACCATGCATACACTCTCTCTCCCTCTCATATTCCTATCATCTTGCTACCTGCATCTTAAGGTGTGCGGATTCTCAACCTCTGGTATGAGAAGTGAGAATACTTGCATGTCTTCCTTAACTCATTGTCTTCCTTACTACATGCATGAGTAGAAAACCCATTCTCATTCACCCACCATTCCTCTCATCTTGTTTTCCGACCACCGCATCCCACACTTGAGTGTGGATCTTGAAATACTTTTTCCATGGCATGTTTGATTGTGCATATGTATGCATCCTAGCTGCATATCTTGCTAGGTGGTGCCCCTATTGTGTACCTCCCATGATGAGGCCATTGTGAATAGTCTTGGTGTAGAGGCCACTGGGTCTATTTTGCACTTCTGCTTCTCATTTGGTGCCTACACCGAGGGGGGCTTTGCAAAGACCTTCAGTCAACAAAGAGTAGCCCACGCATGCCATCAATCATGGATGAGTGGATACAAGATTTTTCAAATTGGAGGAGTGAAGAAGAGGAGATTGTAGAAGCACTCAAGGCCTTCATCAAAGTGCTACTGCCAGGTTGTAGCATCGTCGATATCCAAGAGGTAAGTTCCCCCTCTTGCATTGCTCGTGCTAATCGTGCAAATCAAGAGCATCAAGTGGGAGGGCTAAAAGATGTTATCATTGTTGTCAACCAAATAATTCTGTCAAATGAGTGCCAACAAAGGAGGTGAAGAAAGAACGGTGAATTTTGCTTTTGAGAACTGCATGAGCACTCTCACATCAGTCAGATTTTGTGTAGCACCAAGTGTTTTATATCCAATGATCATAGAAGAGTCGTTAAATTCATCAACCACAAAGTCCAAGCCACAAGGCCTAAAGCATTTGGTGGAAGCAAGAGGGCCTACACTTGAGATAGGCCTAGAGAGTTCAAGTCAAGTACTACCCCCCAAGCATCACCGCTGCATGTAAATTGGAAAGCTGATTGAGGTAGACTCTTCTCACCCTTTCTATTTTGAACCCAATATGGAGGATTATGTGGACTTCAACAAGAGGTAGAAGCATGTGGTGAAGGTGTCACCTTGTCAACACTTCAGGTATGCAATTGTAGTGGTCAAAGCCTTTCCCCACACCTGACATGGATAACAACAATATGAAAAAAGTCTTTCCTTTTTGTTTCTTGCAACACATGCATGTAAACATGTACATTGATAGGAAGATATTCTACTAACAAAAGATTGTTTTCCTATTCGGAGCACAGATGCTTGATGAAATCCTTAGATCCCCACACCCCATCATCTTGCCCATTCTTAATTAATACCACTCTTTGATGTAAGCATTTTTATTATATTCTAGCCTTGTGCTCTTCTTAGCTCCTACTCAAGTTTTGCACCCATGTATAAACCTTTATGAATCACTAAGTCATTGCAAAAAGAAAAAAAGTACAAATTTGTAATTGTGTGCTCATTGATTTACTACCATGGCAAGCGTCTCTTTTCCCACGTTTAGTGGCAAGAAGGGAGAAGACATCACCACGAATTTTTTGGATAACTTTGACATTGCTTGTGTGGTTTCCAACAACAAGGATGATGACATCAACAATTCTTTCCTCTATTAATGAAAGTAGAGGCCAAGTTTTGGTACAATTCTTTGCCCCAAGCTACCAAGGATGCATGGGACTTACTATGTGTTGCGTTTGTGAAGAGGTTTGGTAGAGGCACAACCTCAAAAATGTTATGGTAGCTGCTAACAGAGTTAAAGCAGGGAGGTCTGTTAGAGTATGCCACTTATGAATCCAAGTTTGTGGATTTGTGGGAGCAATGGGTTGCTTCACTGGGAGGAAGTGAAGGAGCGCCTAATTTTTTGAAGAAGGACCATTTCATTGTTGCTGGCCTCTTGGTCACCGCTTAAGGAGAAGGTGAAGGAGAGATTGCCTACAACGTATGACTTGGCAGTGGAGGTAGCCCGCCTTAAAAACAAGAATATGCGCGTGCAAGCAAGATTAAACGAGTCAGAGGAGTAAAGCTCATTCCAAATAACCCCATTAATTGCAACAGTTGCTCAAAGAACCCATCCACAAGAGGCATCAGAAGAGGAGCAAGACCTATTGAGCTGCATCACTACTCATCTTGAGAATCTATTTGTGCATTTGGTGCAACAAGGACATGCACACAACCACAATCAAGAGGACAACAAAGGAAAAACCAAGAATACCACTGCTCCATGGCATGTATTACTGCCCACACCCAAGGAAGTAGAATACTAACATAGAAGCCACACAAAACCAGATTTTACCACCGAGGGCAAGACCACCACCACCGAGGGCACCACAACAAGCACCATCCGTGCAAATCCTACAACCACCCATTCAACCACATCCACCACCACCACCACCACAACCTCTCATTCTACCCTTACCCCTGCCACCAATCGACAACCAGGCAGTAAGTGCCATTAGTCTTGAAGGTAAGGGAAAGGAGAAACTAGAGGAGGATATCAAGGGAGTGGACAAAGGTAACACCAAGGTTAAAGGAGTAGATTCCATGGGGGTAAGCGCACTAGGCATGGTGAATCTTCCCAAAAGGAAGAAAAGGTGAAAACTAAAGGGGAATCTAGCAAAAAACCGTCCAAGTCACGACATAAAATTGACATTGTAGATTTCTCGTTGGGTGAATGTTCTAAACCATATGATTTGGTTTAAGATTTTTCTGTGCAGGGCCAAAAAATCACATGGCCCCATTTACTCCACCTAGCACCTAGGGTGAGGAGACAACGGACAAATATGGTTAGCACAAGACAACCAAAGTGAAATTGGGGCTATCTCTGGGAGGAATCTAGATGATATACTACCAGTGATGGATGCTCACATCAAAGGGGTTTACCACATTGCTCATTGATCAATATGATAAAATCATTGGCATCACAATAGTTCAACATCGCATTAAGCTTAAGGAGGAGGGAGGAAAACCTGTAGTGCAAAATCTCAGGTGGCTAGGGGTAATTCAACAAGACATTTTGCTCAAAGAGGTAAGGAAACTCCTAAAAGAAGGTTTCATCTAACTTGTTTCACAGTGGGTTTCTCCAATGGTAGTCACACCAGAGAAGAATGGTAAGCGGAGGGTTTGTGATGATTACAAGCCCCTTAATGCAGCCACAAAGAGGGACCATTTTCCTCTTCCTTTTCAAGATGAAATTGTCAATGAGGTAGCAGGACATGAGTGCTACATGGTATGTGATGGCTACTCAGGCTACATCCAAATTAGTATCGTTGAAGAAGATCAAAATAAGACAACCTTCATCACACCATGGGGGTGTTTTTCATATAGAGTTATACCTTTTGGTCTCACTAATGCTCCGACCACTTTTCAGTGCTATGTGACATTTGTTTTTCAGCCATTCTTTGGAAAATCAATCCGTTTTTTTATTGATGACTTTTGTATCTATAGCTCCTGCTCTCTTCATTTGGAGAAATTTTATGAAAATATAGCTAGGTTGCAAGCTTTGGGTGGCCAACTCAACGTGGAGAAATTCCACATTGGTGAAAGCAAGGTTACTCTTCTTGGTCATGTGATCTTTGCGAAGGGCATTCAAGCTGACCCAAGAAAGGTTCAAGCCTTGGTGACTTTGACCTCTCCCACCACAACAAAGTAGTTGGTCTCTTTTCTTCAAAAGGTGAGGTATTTGAGTAGGTTCATTCACCTGCTCTCTCAAGTGGTTCTCCCTTTACAACAAGTTACCCATCAACAGATCTTCACTTGGAATGAAGAAAATGAACAGCAGTTCAATGAGGTAAAACAAATTCTAGCCTCACTTCTCACCATTGCACCTCCAAAGTGGGACGAGCCCTTTTATGTAAACCCTAGTGTGGAGAATGACACACTTGGGGTGATGTTGATGCAAAAGGATCCTCAAACTTCTTTCATGCGTCCTATCTACTTCTCTAGTCACATGATGACTCCATCAAAAAATGGATACACAGCAGTGGAGCACATGGTGCTTGCATTAATTTTTGCTACCACTAAATTTCACTCTTATTTATTGTCTAGAACATTCACAATCTTAACAATGGAAGAAGTATTTCCTTATGTAATGCATCCCATGGATACTTTTTCTAGGATTTCCAAATGGATCACAATGTTGCAAGAGTTTGACTATAGAACGCAAGTGGAAAAATCCACAAGAGCTAGTCTAGGAAGCATTCTCACTCATCGCCACTATGAAAACAAGCTGAAGATCAAGACAAGTGACAAAGAAGTAACACATGTGTTGGAAGTGCTTAAGATAGAGAGGGATCACTCTCTTTTCTTTGATGGAGCCTATAAGAGGACAATGGACAAAGCTGCAGCGGGCATCATCATCTTCAACGAGCAAAGGGAAAATGTATTCTCCATTGGGCGTCTCTTGGATTCCCACTCCAACAATGAGGCATAATATGAAGCCTTAACTCTCGGGTTAGAAAGGTGTGTGACACAACATATTCAACGGTTAAATGTATTTGGTGATGCCATGCTTTTAATAAAACACATAGAAGGAACTTGGTCTTGTAAAAAACATAGCTTGCTAGGCCATTTTCAGCAAGTTAGTAACCTTTTAGGGAAGTTTCAAGTTGTAAAATTACATCATGTCCCTTGAGCAAAAAATCAAGAAGCAGATGCTCTAGCTAGAGAGAAGCTACAAGATGTTCTAGTGGTGGGTTTTATCGAGTTGAAGCTGCCTCTCTTCCAAGGTAGCGATGCTATGCCTGCTAAAATCATGAGTTTCTTGGACACAAGAGAGTGTCTTAAAGATATTACTAAGGGCCAAAAGAAGTGGCTCAATGTGCGCAAGGCAGAAAAATACCTCCTTATCAATGATGACCTCTACTACAAGGGTAAGGGTAAAATTCTTAGGTGTGTACCTCTCTCTAGAGAAATCACCGACATCATTTCAAGTTGCCATGATGGTGTTTGTGGAGGTCACTTTGCACTTGACATCACCAATAGGAAGGTTCTACAAGCCGGGTTTGTGTGGCCTAGTTTATAGAGATATGTGCATCACTGGTGTAAAACATGCAAAGAGTGTCAGAAGACTGGGGATGAGAGTCTCACATATGAGCCACAGGCTCCTATAATCTCTTATGGACCATTTGAGAAATGGGGAATTGATGCCATTGGACCTTTGCCAAGGAGCCAATGAGGTAAATTGTATATCATCATGGGTGTGGATTACATGACCAGGTGGGTTGAAGAAATTGCTACCACCCAGATTACAGCTAAGGAAGTGTCTAAGTTTGTATTTGAAAACATTTGTTGCCATTTTGGCACTCCTCTTGAAATAATTTCTGGCAGGGGACCAGGTTTTAGAGGAGACCTGGTAGGAGAGCTGAAGGAGAAGTTAGGTATCTCACGACGACAATCAACTCCCTACTGACCACAATGCAACAGTTTGGTGGAAAAGGTAAATGGTATGATCTGCAAGATCATCACTAAACATGTAAACAATCACAAAAGTGATTGGGACAAGCATCTTATGGCTGCAATTTAGACTTATCACACTTCATTTTTCACATCCCTTGGGTTCACACCATATCGCTTGGTGTATGGTAAGGAGGCCATTTTACCCATTGAAGTACAATTGGCTAGTCTCAAGGTTCTAACTAGATAGATGGAATACCCTAATGCTCATCTTCACAACCACATTCTTGATCTAGAGAGACTTCAACTAGACAAAGAAGATGCTATCAACTATTATGCAGCACAGGCAGAGCAACGACGACTTAACTTCAACAAGGGACTTATGGAAAAAGGTCTCAAGAAGGGTATGTTGGTCCTAAGATATGATAACAGGTTTGATATGGGAAGGATAAAAAGTTTTCACCCAGATGGGAGGGGCCATTTGCTATTAGAAAGCGCTACAACAATGGTAGCTACCAATTGCTAGATGCAGATGGTAGGCTCCACAAAACACGTGTGAATGGATGGAGGTTGAAGCAATAATTTTTGAGGTTTGATCAAGAACCTATGATGGAAATCCCTGAGGAGAGAGACTCCTCCACCTTAACTGAAGAAGAATCAAGCAGAGAGCTAGAGACATAAATGCCTCTAGCTTCAAGGGGAGGGCTAATGAGCGCCGCTTTTCAAATTTTTCTCCACCTCTCTCTTGGTATGCACTTGGTCGCAAGGCTTCAAGGATCCTAAGAGGAGGAAGGACCTGATGCATAAAAAGTCTATGCATTTATTTTGTACATAGCTATGGTTTTGACACATTTGGATCTCAGAAATAAGTAGAGGTAGAAATGGATTCTAATTCTACCGGACAGTCACTACCAGACGGTCACTACAGTTGAAGAGTAAAAGTCAATAGTGAAAGGGAAGAGAATATTATGCATTATGGAGTTGAAGTCAACAAAATATTATCAAATTCAAGTGTAGTTCACTTGGGGACACAAGGCTTTCACATGAAGTCAAGAGGGGACCACATGGAAGTCTTTTGGAAGGAAAAGACGGACACATGTTTTTGTGGGATTTTTCTCTATTTTTTTCAATCTGAATTGGAAAAAAAAATCAACAGAAATATTATATAATTTTTGAAGCTACGGTTTGGGAGATATGGCCGAAATGGTGTAGCCTATCTGTCTACTTGGGAAGAAGTCATGGTTATCCAACTACACACACCGATTTCTTATACGTTTCTCTCCATTATTGCTATATTTTCTCTTAATGTGTCAAGATTATCTCAAATATTATAAGGAAACTCAAGCTACGGAAGGTGGCATGGAGACAAAGCTCACCATGATGAAGGCGATTAGGAGGAAATTGGTCAATAAGCAGGGCACACAGAGCTCTCTCGTTGGGGGAATGCCTCTAATTGAGGTTATTATGTAATATCTCCTCTTGCTCATAATCTCTTCCCTAATCACTCTCTTGGCGTATAAAAGGAGGCCTTCTCTTTTGTAAGCAGGGACTACACTACATACCCACACACCTACACATACACACCCTTGTGTTGCATGCTAGTAGCATGAACCCTAATCACATAATCACAACACCATTACCATCACCATGCACAAAATTAGGACGATATCTTCACACACTTGTAATGAAGGATTGAAGGCATGATTTCAAGAAGAAGAATGATGGTGACACTCATGATATTCCTCGCCATCAACTCCCATCCCTCCATTATTCTTCATACGACTTGTCCCCTGCTCATCTTCTTTCCCTATGCTACCTATTGTATTCATCTTTTGCAAGCAATCAACACACTCCATCTTGGTGCCATACCTTGTGTCGTTTGGGATACACTTCATTTTGAGTATGATTTATGCTTGTTCTTTCCATTTTTCTTATGTTAAAGTGTGTGGATTAGCCACCATATACACACTCTATCTCCCTCTCATATTCCTATCATCTTGCTACTTGCATCTTAAGGTGTGCGGATTCACCACCACTTTCATGTCTCCCTTACCTCATTATCTTCCTCACTACATGCACGAGTAGCAAACCCATTCTCATTCACCCAACATTTATCTCATCTTGTTTTCAAACCACCCCATCCCACACTTGGGTGTGGATCTTGAAATTGTTTTCCATGGCATGTTTTTGATTGTGTATATGTATGTGTCCTAGCTACATATCTTGCTAGGTGGTGCGTACCTTCCATGATGAGGCCATCATGCATAGTCTTGGTATAGAGGCCAACGGGTCTGTTTTGCACTTCCGTTTCTCTATACTATCCTTAAGTTGTAATCCTTGCATCCATCTAGCATCTTCAAAAGGATAATTTTTGAACTTAATAAGACATTATCAGATAATATTACGATGTTGTACTACCTTGTCTTTATGCCAAAGCATAGCTTTAAATTTGGGTTGTAGCACCTCATCTTGGTCCTTAATAATTGGTTCTCTTGGTGGCTCTCCTTTGTAGGGCTTAAGTAGGCTCACATGAAAAGCATTGTGTATGAGCCAATGGTTAGACAACTTGAGTTGATAATCCATGCCATTGATTGGCTTCAAGATTTGAAAAGGACTATAGTACCTTTATGCTAGTTTAGCATAATACTTTTGATGGCCTGTAGGAGTTTTGCTTGTTGTTTGCCTCAATCAAGCCTTGGGAAACTTAAGTAAGACCCAATCATTTTGTTTGAATGTTAAGGACCTTCTGTGCTTGTTAGCAATAGCTTTTTGCCTTTGTTGAGAGATGGACATAGCATTGATCTACTTTTGTAACATAATTCTTTAGTAGATCAAGTATCATAAAATTAGCTATCTCACTTTGGCCATCCATTTGTGGGTGATAAGCCAAAGAGAAATTCAATCTTGTACCTAGATTTTCAAAGAGACATTTCCAAATATTATTGGTCATTCTAGGATCTCTATCTAATGAATGTTGGCAATCCATGGTGCTTGAAAATATGAGATATGAAGAGGGTTTCCATTTGGTGTGCCTTAACACTAGATTGGTAACCTAACAGGACATAAAAGTTTCCTTTCAAGGTTTTGGAAAAAAATTCCAAAACCATAGTAGATCCACTCATTTTGACAAATCCTTTCATGAGCTTATAGTTCAAGGACTACTACATATGAAAAAAATGAGAAACTTGTAATATTTCTCATCCCTTGGTCACTACAAGCCTCCAAATTTGATGGACCAATGCATTTTGCCCAAAATAGAAATTTCTTACGGTTGATTGCATATAAATAAGAGTGGGAATTTTTGTAGGACATGAGATAAAATGCCCCGTTAACTTAAATGGGTTGGTGATCAAAACATATGGTTGCTTTTACCTCACTAATTGTTTTTTGGGCAAAAAAAAAAGGTACAAAAAAGTTACATTTTTGCCATTCTGCGGACCTATCATCAAAGTTTCTATAGTCACACTCAATACAGATACTATATACATGTTTTCTTAGTTCCTTTGTGTCTTTGGATTCAAAAGGATCCATGGAGCATTTCAAAATGATAATGGATCTCTTACTAAGTGGAACCTTGGGGGCAATGATAACGTGCTAAATACAACAAACATGAAAAAATTGGGTTTAGCATTGTGACCTCTAGAAACCCATAGAAACTACTCAATATCTATCCAAGTTTGTACTTTATGATTAGATATGGTTACTACCTACAAAATGAACACAATTGGCCAAAGAAACTAGCAATATTGAGAAAGTTATACTTGCTACTCTAAAATGTATCGTATTCTTCAACCATCATCATATATTATGCTATATAGCGTATTAGGTCCCCCAAAACTCAAGGAAGATTAGATTTATGTTATATATTACACTTACACAATCAAAATTGAATTTGGATATCAAGAAAGCCACCAAAAAAATCATAAAAATGCTAATTTTGGCCAAAAAACAAGATTATGCAATTCTTGTAAGTTGATCCCTACAAGCATCAAAACATGTTGAGAACTATGAAGGCTTATCCTCTAGAAATCTAAACCTCACAAACATGAAGTTTAGAGTGGTACCGATGCAAAAAATTGAAAAAAAAGCCAAAAACAAGACCCGTTTTTTCACAGAGTTTAGGTTCAAAAATGTTGTGCAAGAGTAAGGTTAATGGTGAAATCCATACTTCAAAAAAAATGTCAAGTTTTTTTCAGCTCATAAGAATAATTCAAGCAAAATGGTCACTTAACAGGACACAAAAGTGTCCAAGGACATAAAAGTATCATGTTACCATTCTAGTGTTAATAGTCTTTTTGATAGGAATAAAGTGTGCTTTCTTGCTAAACTTGTTGACTATTGTCCATATTTCCATATTCCCATGGATAGACTTAGGTAATCCAAAGATAAAATACATGGATATACTCTCCCATGGTGAATTAGGGATTGGCAATGGCTGGAGTAATCTAGGTTTCTTCTCTACTCCTTGATGAGTAGGTTGAATGCCTCTATGCCCCGCATAGGGAGGAGCATGGGATTTATACATGACTTTCTCACAAAAAGAGTGGGTAAAACATAGCCTATTTCCATCAAGAA
The DNA here is from genome assembly GCF_014529385.1 of Adiantum capillus-veneris. Classification (NCBI taxonomy): domain Eukaryota; kingdom Viridiplantae; phylum Streptophyta; class Polypodiopsida; order Polypodiales; family Pteridaceae; genus Adiantum; species Adiantum capillus-veneris. Next base: position 120,817,885 of record NC_140943.1, read on the forward strand.
GATAAACATCCTGTAAGGTGAATGATTCTTATTTCTTCCCCAATGCAAGGGCTGACATTATGCCTCTAAAGTTGGGGTCAATAGCAATATACTCATCTATCATAGAAGATAGATCATTGTGAGTTTCTATAGACATTGCATTAACTCTTGGTTGTTTTGAAAGTGCATCCACCACTTGGCACTTTCAAGCACTATGAATTACTTTGGGGCACTAAATAGAACTATGTGGCACTTTGAAGCACTCTTGCCTCATTGCGTCCTGTATAAAAGCTAGCTAGAATTCCCCAAGCTTGTTTTCCTGTTTTGGATGAATGACTGTGAGGAGTTATGGTGGGCTTGATAATATGCACAACCAATGCATACACCTATGCATATCTACTATCCCAAAGAGTATATTCAGTTGTAAGTAAAACAACACTAGTAGCAGGAGGAAAACTGCTAGAACCTGTAACATCCTCCACAGAACGTGAATCCATAGAATTTGGGCGAACATCATAACCTTTAAAAATGTTCCATATGCCCCTAGAAGCAATTACATGCTACATCATGTAAGCCCACGACATATAGTTGTGTTTATCCGATTCATCATTAGCAAACAATTTGTTTGTCGGAAATCTTGGTTTGCATCATGAAATACTTGAGACTTTGGTGATCGGTTCGTAGAATGAATGGAGTCCCCAATAAGTAGTTCTTCCATGTGTCTATGAAATTTAGAAGAGCTAAAAGCTCTTTCTCATAAATGCCCAAGACTCGTTCATCAGTGTTGAGCCTTCGGCTCTCATATGTTATGGCATGCCCTTCTTGAAGAAAAACTGCTCTAAGGCAATCACCACAAGCATCACATTGGACCTCAAATGGTTTTGAGAGATCCGAAAGTACAAGGAATGGTTGGGAAGTAAGCTTCTCTTTGAGCTTATCAAAAGAATTTTGCTCCCTAGCAGTCCATACATACTTAACATTCTTCTTAGTAAAGTTGTGTAGTGGTCCTGCTACTTGAGCTAATTTTTCTATGAAGTGTCTATAGCATGCACACATACCAATAAATCTTCTTAGCTCATGTAGATTACTTGGGTTAGGCCATGATTTTATCACCTCTAGCTTCGATGGATCCATACAGATACCATCTTGAGAGATAATATGACCTAAGTAGTGAATCTCTTAAAGGAAAATTTCACTTTTGTTTTGGTTAAGAAAAAGCTTATTCTCCCTCAATGCTTGAAAAATCACTTGGAGATGTTTCTTATGTTCCTCCAAAGACTTGGAGTAGATGATGATATCATCAAAGAACACTCCAGTGAATTTGCGGTATGGTCTAAAAAGTTTCTCCATTAGATGATTGAATGTAGCTGGTGCATTAGTCAAACCAAAAGGCATGACTATATATTCATAAAGACCAAACGTTGTGCGAAACGCAGTCTTTAAGATATCTTCATCCACTATCTTTATTTGATGATAGCCACTCTTAATGTCAATCCTACTGAAGTAGGTAGAGCCTTGTAGCTTATCAAACAGATCTTCTACCCAATGCACGGGAAATTTGTTTTTGATAGTGATATGGTTTAATGCTCGATAGTCCACACACATGAGGTATGTACCATCTTTCTTTTGCACTAAAAGGACTAGAGAACAAAAGGGAGAGGAACTAGGCCTCACCATCTCTTTGTCTACCAACTCTTGTACTTCCCATTCCACGGGTAGAAGACCTATTTGATAAGCTGGAAGGGTCGACCTACTTTAGTAGGATTGATCTAAAAAGTGGCTACCATCAAATAAGGATAGTTGATCAAGACATTGTAAAGACCACATTTTGCACTACATTTGGTCTTTAAGAATAAATTGTCATGCCTTTTGGTTTGACCAATGCACCAACCACATGTAATTGCTTGGTGGAGAAGCTATTCAGGCCTCGCCGAACCTTTACTGGAGTGTTATTTGATGATATTATCATCTACTCTAATTCATCAGATGAGCACAATCAACATCTCCAAGTAATATTTCAAGTCTTACGAGAGAATAAAATTTATGTTAATCAAAAGAAAAGTGAGATTTTCTTACAAGAGATTCAGTATTTAGGTCACATTATCTCTCAAGATGGCATCCAAATGGATCCAACAAAGTTAGAGGTAATAAAAGGATGGCCTAATCCAAGGAATCTTCATGATCTAAGAAACTTTATAGGTATGTGTGCATACTATAGATGTTTCATGAAAGTTGAAGGCTTGACCCTGTTGATGAGAAAGCTCTAGGAATATATAAAAAGGAACTCGTCATAGTTCTATATGCCTTAGACTCGTGGAAGCACTATTTACTGGGGACTCCTTTCATTCTGCAAACGGATCACCAAAGCCTTAAGTACTTCATGATGCAGACCAAGCTCTCTGACAAACAAATGAGGTGGGAAAATTTCCTTTTACAATTTCATTTTCATATTTCTCACATTGCTAGCAAGCATAATCAAGTAGCCGATGCACTCTCAAGACGACCGAGAGTGAATGCGATTTCCATAGCAACTCACAATGATCTATCTTCTATGATAGATGAGTACGCTATTGATCTGGATTTTAGAGATGTGATTTCAGCACTTGCACTAGGGAAGAAAGAGGAACCATTTAATTTACAAGATGGTTATCTTCTCTATGGCAATAGACTACGCGTTACTAACTCACTACGTGAGAAAGTAGTGTATGAATATCATGGTCCTCCTTATGCAGGGCATAGAGGGATTCAGTCTACCCTAAAAGGGATTGAAACATGTTTCTATTGGCCTTCCATGAAAGCAAACATACAAGAGTATGTTTCTAAATGTGTGGTATGCCAAAAGATGAAGTTTGATATGTGAGGGAAGCAACCTGGATTTCTTCAACCTTTGCCAATCCCTAATTCACCATGGGAGAGCATATCCATGGGTTTATCTTTGGATTTCCTAAGTCTATCCATGGGAATACAGGAATATGGATGATAGTAGACATGTTCAACAAAGAAGCTCATTTTATACTTGTCAAAAAGACTATCAAATCCCATCAAATGTCAACCCTCTTCATATCACAAATCTTCAAGTACCATGGCCTGCCAATGTCCATAGTGTCAGATAGAGATCGTAGAATGACCTGTAATTTTTGGAAGGGTCTTTTTGAGAATTTAGGAACAAGGCTAAAATTCTCTTCGGCCAATCACCCATAAACGGATGGCCAAAGTGAAATAGCTAACTTAAAAAAAATTTATCTACTAAAAGCCTATGTAACGGAAGTAGATCAAAGATCCCAATGGAAGAATTACTTACCCTTGGTGGAGTATGCCTAAAATAATATTGTACATACCTCCACGGGAAAAGCACCTTTCGAGGTAATTGAGGGAAGATCCAAAAGTCCCCTCCTACTTAAGGTACATGGGAAGATCTTCACTGCAGATGAGTATAGCCGAGACCTACAAGAATATTTCCAAAAGATTAAGGATGTTATCTCTATCTCACATCAAAGGAAAAAGGCTGCTCCTGATAAGCACATAAGAGCCCAAGCCTTTAAAGAAAATGATTGGGTCTTGCTTAAATTTCCCAAGTCTCAATTAAGACACACAACGAGAAAGAATCCTACAGGACACCAAAAGTACTATGCTAAGTTAGCAAAAAGGTACTATGGTCCCTTCCAGATTCTTAAACCAATCAATGAGATGGCTTATTAGCTCAAGTTGCCCAGTCATTAGCTCATACACAATGCTTTTCATGTGAGCCTACTAAAGCCTTACAAAGGAGAGCCACCTCAAGAACCAACTATTGAAGACCCACCGGAGATCCAGGACCAAGAAGAGGTGTTGCAGCCCGAGTCCATTCTCAGACATGAAGACAAGGTATTAAGAGGTGGTAAGACTATCCAACGGTATCTTATTAAGTTTAAGAATTATCCTTTTAAAGATGCTAGATGGATGCAAGGCATGCAATGAAAAGATAACCTAAACCTTGTGAATGCTTACAATTCTTCCCTAGAGTAAGCAAATGTACAAATGAACAAAGTTTTTGTCTTATAAGACTCTCTTTTTTTTTATTGTGCACAAATGTTAAGTAGTATGCATGCTTAGAATCAAGTTTGTGCAAACGACGTCTTCCAAACACCAAGTAGAGCTTGTCACTCTACTATGGAAGATTGATAGGACTAACGTGCAAACATGCTTGCGGAAGCCTTAGGCTCTCAAGCGCCAAATGGATCAGTCATCCATTTTGGAACGATGTCATAGGGTAAGATAGGGATCCTCTACCTACTAGAAAAAGGACTAATGAATAGGCTTTGTCTTCTCTACCCCATAGTCGAGGATAACTGTGATTTCAAGAGAGAGGTAATGTCATAATAACTAATATCTAATTCTCCTAAATGATTTTCTTATGCTAAACTGATCATTTAATATGGGGAAGTACCAAGGGAGAAAAATCTAGATTATTGGTAAGGCTAGCAGACTGGTCATAGTAGGGACCCAAAGGAGGGAAAATAGGGATCCAAAGGGGGAGCATCTGCTGAAGAGCAATGTGAAAGCAATGGGCTTCAAAGACCTAAGGTTCATCCCATTAAGATTTTCAAAATACTAAGGTTCCAAAATTCAAAGGCTAAGTCCAATGGTCATTCCTTAGGAAAATTGGATGCGTTGTAGTGAGCAAAAAGTCTTCAAAGACTCCTAAAGAGGAGGGGGTGAGCCCTGTAAGTAGGGGATGAGAGAGAAACAACTACACACACACACACACTCACTCATGCAAACCCCTTTACACAAAGATCATAGTGGACACATGTCAAATCCCTATCCTAAAGCTCTCACAAAATGGGAAAGGGAGACACATGTTACAAGGCTATTACTTATGCTTCTTAATTATCATTGGGGCTAGGCTTTGCAGGGTCCAATGGGATGTCAACATGAGTAAAAAACATGAGGGTTTGACCAAGAGAGAGAGGGGGCTGATTCTATCAAGTCATTATCACACACACACACACACTCACACAACTGATGTGTGGAGAAAATAACTCTCTCTCCTTCTCCAAGCTTTAATGGAAAGCTCATCATCTTCTCCAAGCTTTTGAAAAGGGAGGCCTACACCAAAAAGTCTTGGCTTTGTAATGCAAATCCAACCAAGAGCCAAGCTTCAATGAATGCTCATCTCATCTACCATGCTAATTACTAAGCTATTATGAGTGATTAGGTGAGGAGATATACTTCTTTCTTGTAAGACTACTCATTTTTCCTCTCAATATCTCATACCCCGCTATCTATCACCATCCATAATCACCGGTGTGTGAGGTCTTGGGTCTGAGACCATGATGGAATTGATGTTGTGTTTTATAAGTGTGTGCATGGTGCTTGAAGCTTCCAGCTTCATTGCACCAGCAAGATATTTAAGGAACACAAAGTATTGTATTGTAAAATTTCTCCCTTGATGGGGGAAACCTATAATACAAAGCCTTTTGGAGGGGGGATCGGGCTCCATGTAAATCCGGTCCTCAATTGTTGTCAATAGCTTAAATTCTCTCTCTTTTGAAGTATCGTTCATGCCTATCTAGCTAGGTGTTATGTTTTTTGTTGCTCTCTCCATCCAAGCACTCTTGCTATGCTCATTAGGAATTTATTCTAATGAAATGCTCACTATGTCTATGCTATTTTCAGCTACACACAAGTTACTAGGCCATTAAATGTTACAATAAGTGTTCTTAGCAAAATAATAAAAGAGCAAGATAAAGTAACCTTATGTATACCAAAATCTCCATTTGTTCGAGTTGTCAAGCAAATCAGTGACAAATGCAAAGAGGGATATGGGGGCATGTAGCTTTAGCTTGTCTTCAAGGAGCTTGTGAGGACTTCTTGATAGAGTATTTAAATGACACAGATAGAGTATTTAAATGACACATATATTCTTGTTGCTCATGCACATAGAGTTATTGTCATGTGGAGAGATTTTAGTAGTCTAGCAATGCTAATAGCGAAGCTTAAAAGTTTTCGGCATGAACCAATCTTTGTAGATTAAAAAATGAGAGATCTTCTATTGGTGCCTCCAGCAAGGCTTCCTAAAGATAAGGTGAAGATTCAAGATATAACACATGATAAGGAAAAAATATTAAATAAAGAGAAACTGGAAAATTTCAAAAGACAAGAAGAAGATAAATTGAAACAACAAACTTTAGCTCAACAGTTAATGATCCTTCATAGAGAAAACCTTATGATCAAAAGATTAGAAGGTTTAGGATTCAATGTTGAAGTTTTTGTGATGGACCAAGGACATCCAAAAGGCTATGCTCTAACAAGTGAAGAAATTGAAATGTTGAAAAGTAGAGAAGAAGATTTATCAGATACTTTTGTTCAATTCTTTGTAAGGTAATTTTTCTTTTTTTTGCTTGATTTTAGTTTTCATATATTTGAAGATACATATAATGGGTGGAATTGTTTTGTAGTATTATAAAATCTGAACTCGATGAACAATTTCAACTAGAGATTTCCATTCTAGATTGTGCAATTTCTCAAGTCCTCAATGCACGAAAATCTCCAAAAGAATTCCTTCCATGGTTTACGTATTGTCCGGAGACAGTGAGATTGGTCATATTTTGTTATTGCTCAAGGTAAATTGTTTATATATTCCATTGAGTTAATATCTCACAAAATGAATTTTGTTATTATTTTATGACTTAATAGGAGACATTGGAGCCTTGCAATTATAGACATCCAAGAGAAATACACAATGTATTTCAACTCTCTTCCTGAAACCATCCACTCTAAAATCAAAAAGTAAGATCTCATTTTTTACAGCTCTTAAAGTTTAAAAGACAAAACATGCATCAAACTCGATTGCAATAAAAATAACTTAACTTTTTATTTGCGAACTCCATTTGCTACAAACCCGGACTCAAATCAAAGAGCGCAAGTAGACGAACAATTGACCACATCAATTGGCAATAACCATTACACAAAACACTAATCATATTCTTCTTAGCACAAAATAATCATGGTTAACAAGAATCAATGCGGAGAGAGAGAGAGAGAGAGAGAGAGAGAGAGAGAGAGAGAGAGAGAGTTATATACACTATGAAAATCTCTAGTTATTTATCGTGCTCTTTTACCGCGTTTTGTAGAGAGAAGGTCCAAACTCAGTTGGAGAGGGAAGAGAGAGGAGGTCAGGGTGGTTTTTTTTATATTTAAATTATTATCGTGACCCTTTCCAATGATATTACCGCGTTTATTACCTCAGTTACTACCTTTGGTATTACCGTGTTTTTTTCCGAGGTAAAATTTAGTGCCTAAACTGTGTGCCTCTTATCGGCGATCACTCTACCCTTTTCCTATTGGACCGACAAGCCCGGTACTTGACTCTACCAAGTAAATAATACAACGTTTGTCGTAGGTTACAATGTCCGTCGTAGGTGATAGGGTGTCCGTGAGCCGTGAGGGTTAACATGTCCCCCTTCTTGATGTAGATTCCATCCTCGGAAGCTATTGAGTTGCAGCGTGTTCGTCGAGGTGGAATAGCATTTGAGATGAATTTCCTTAGCCTTCTTCAGTCACTGCAAAATCAAACAACATTGGCACAGTAATTGTATTCTCATATACAATTAAAAAGAATATGCAAATTTAGGTAGACAAATTGATTGGTAACAGAATTTTAAACAATTTGTCAGCAATAAACATTAAATTGCAATGTAATCAAATGCATAAACAGATGTAAAGGTAAAAAATTAAACAAGTCTGAGATCGTTAATTTAACGGTCGAAAGGCACTAGAGATCGACTATTAATACCATGGGTAAGCTTCTTAATTTTCTCTAGTCAATTAAGTTGTTTAATCGCGAGAGCCAAGTATTTCATGTTCGAGGGCTGACTAGAGGCTATACCTAGAAGACCTTGTAGTTAAGCTACGATAAAAGGAATTTCTCATGAAATCATCGCCTGACTGATTACTTTTTCTTTGATCCCTCAAAGTCTTTTCATAGTGATTCAATTTTGATGTGTGTGCTTATTTTGTATGCCTTGGGTTTTTTTGCTTTTCAAGGAAAAGCGCCCACATTGGGAACCTCTAGGGCTCTAGTACCATAGGCGATACATGTGAGTGAAGTACCAAATCAAGTTGAGATTTCTCTTCCAGCTTAAGATTTTACATTGTGAAACTTTGATTTTTTGTTTGTTCGTTTTCAGCATTTTAATTTTGTAGCTTTGGGGAGTCATATAACACTGTTACTGTCCCCAGGTTCATCACACTAGTAAACTCCCTTTATAATACTTAAGCTAAAGGTCAATAGGGACTAAGCCCACTAGAAAGCCCTAGTACATTTCACACAATGCTGCCTAAATCGGATTAAGAACGTAAGTAACCATTAATTATTAGGAAGGCATTCCCCATGGTATTAAGAGAAGATCTTTAACGCCTAGCTTGGTCAAACTAGCTTAGTCAGACTGCTTGATTTTTACACCTAGACAAGTGATTATGACAAAAAATTACATTGAATTAAATGTTTGATACTAAGCAAATGCGGTGAATATAATGCTACCAATCACAATTAAAGCAGACAAACATAGATGCAAAAAAGATAAGGGGCAATGCTAATGGACAAGAAACACCTGTTTGCATTGATAATTGCACTTGATTTGAAGAGTGGGTCGAGATAAAGATTCCATGAAGGTCCAAATCCTAACCACGCAACACGTTCGTGTACACACTAGGAAACACAAAGAATAACTCTAGGAGGCACTTCAGTGGGAAAAAGGAACTTTGCTAATCACTCAACTCTAAAACAGAAACACTCCTATCGTACTAATCCTACCTACCCTCCATCACTTGAGTGATGAGGATCAAAGGTGTTTGATGACATAGGTTTCTGTTTCAATGTACCGGATGTGAATGTGTAGGTATGGTCAATGTTATGACTTTTATTGCGCATACTCGTTTGCTAATTGCTCTTGATCTTTATTTTTATTTTTTTTTTGTGAGTATAAGGCTTTATATATACATTCCCTAAGATTGGGAGATTAAGAATTCGGGGAGAAAGGTTGAGAGGGGAGTGAGTGAATGATGGCTGTCAGTAAAGACTCCCCCCCTTCCTTGGGTAGATCATACCGTTTTAAATGAGCTCGTCACCCTTTGAAAGCAATTGTTCCAGTTGGTAATAGGTGAGGATTTTTGCCATTAGTTCAAATGAGAGAATGAATGAATTTTAGGTTTAGTTGACTTTTATATGAGCTCGCCCCATTCACACTTGTGCGCCCATGCTTAGCCAACTAACCTTCAAATGTTCCAGTTAGAGTGCACCTCTCATCGGCGATCACTCTACCCTTTCCTATTGGACCGACAAGCCTAGTACCTGACTCTACCAAGTAAATAATACAACGTCCGTCGTAGGTTACAACGCTCGTCGTAGGTGATAGGGTGTCCGTGAGCCATGAGGGTTAACATAAACTTTCAAATTTTGGCTTAAACATCCCCCTCCCCCTCCCCCTCCCCCTCCTCAAATTTTGGTGTTTCCCTCCTCTCAATGAATTAAAGAATATTGTATGAAATTTTCAAATTTCAAAAAGAAAAGAGAAAGAGGGATAAAGAGAGAGAGGGGGGGGGGGGGTATAATAAGATTACACTTGGTTACAGCTAAAATAATCACTGTCACTTGATTAACATAATTGATCATGTTCACAAAATTAGAGAGAGGAAGAGGGGGGTGAGAGAGATCAATGGATTACACGCCCAAAAAACTTCATAACTGCAAAATATTTATGAATCATCTTCAAAACGATCCCTACATGAGGCATCATCCAATTCTAAGCCCATGGCTCCTTAATCAATTAAGAGAGAAACGGAATTGACGTTTGTGGATGCGTTGGCTTTATCATCTTTGAATTTTTCATCCTCCATCTCATCATCTTCATCATCATGACAATCATCCTCTCTAAGAACTGTCACCGCCGGACTTGATTCATCGTCCTCTCTCTCCTCTATCTCCACCTCATCCAAAGTCAGAGGTGGAAGAGGGTTGAATATGGTCTCCACTTCATTAGTGGAAAAAATGGTTCTCCTCCGAGGTGTTACAGGAATTACAAACCAAAGTTTTGGTTGGTGGATTGCTGGGATATAGATGACCTATAAAAGAGAAGCTCAAAGTGAGTAATATTGGTATAATTAATGCTACAAGAAAATAAGAATTAAAAAGGTACATGTCACTCACCTGCTCACAATTGCATGGTAAAACTAAATTGTCATACCTCCCTGTGTGATGCACACATCGTCTGTGTCAAAGTTGCCCATAATGGCACAATCGATGGTGGTTCTACGCTCCTCAATGTGGCATGTACTAAAGTGAAGACCCTTTGACCACATAGAGTTAAAGGAAAGGCACTACAAAATAGGAAAATATATTTTATCAAATACAAATTAAAGGTATGGTTTAGGTATATGAGTACTCTACCTTTTGTATGCAGCCTCGTGCATACTCCCATTCTTTGTTGGTGATGTCTTCTCCGTGCCCTTTTGGTTTGGTCATTCTCTCATGAATCCACTCCGCACTAATGAGATCTGGGAAACATGCAAGGTGTCTATGCACTGGGGGTGCCCTCCTTCCTCCATGTGCTTGTTTCCATGCTTCTCTCTCTTGCAAATGCCTTGCCTTTGCCACTTTCCACAAGTCCACCCACTTGGTCATAATCTTTACATTGAGAATGCAGAAGTTATTGACCACTCGAGATAGATTCATATCCATGTTAAATAGTTTTCCCTTTCCACTTGGCAACTGTGAAGTCATCCTTGCATCTTCCTTGTTTGAACACATGCAAGGCATTGAAGGATTAACTTATGCCAAATACTCTCATATGTAAACAAATGCCTCTTGCACGATCCACCCTTCGGCCATACATGCCTCTAGTTGAGACCATAGCTGCACAAAATATTTGAGAGTCTTTAAAAACCTCTCTAAGAAGAACGTCCATTGTGCGTGCAGTAATCCACATATAGCAATCTCCTCCGCCACGTGAACCAAGAGGTGAATTTGACTAAGAAGGACCAATCGAGGAAATGCATCCTCAATGGAACACACATTTTTTGTTGCAAGTGTTTGAGCAGCAGGGATATCATCTATTTCAATTTCCTTGGAGTTCACAAATCTGCAAGAAAACACACAAGGATACACTAAGTTCTAGTTGAGGTTATTGTGTACATAAAAAAAGTGTAGTTGAGTGGAGTCTTGTGGTGTACCTTACTAGCTCTCCAAGTTTAAAATAGCATCCTTGACTTTTTTGTCCCGACATATACACATACTCACCAGCAGAATGAACTACAATGTAAATTAGGGGAAGGAAAAGTGAGAGAAGTCATACACACAAACTATAGATAGAATAGGGAGAGGGAAATTACTTGAAGCATCTTGTGCCAATCATGGGACTTCAACCCATACAATTGAATGCTTCCACCCTTCTTTGCTCTCGTGAAAGCTCCCTTTAGTGACCTCATGTATCTTACTGGTTTGTGAATAGAAGAAATGGTACCCTTCACTTTGTCTAATTCTTCTTTGGATAGCATCCATGGTTCTTTAGGAAATCACACTCTTCCCATTGGGGGCAAGACATAGAGTAGAAGAGGCAGGAGATGTTTCAAAAGCCTCAAATCCTCTCTCGCACACAAAGAGTCCTTCTTGCCAATAATGTGGTCCCATAGTGTTTGGGCTACATTAATATGTGCATGGGATCCAAGAGCTGTTGTATTTTTAAGTCCTTCCAATATGGAAGCCTTAAAAATATGGAATACCTTGACATACCTTTGGTGGAGGACATAGATCCGGATTGTTGTTGTAGTGCTCTTCCCAAATGGTTGCCCAATCTGCCATCGTGAACTTTAGAGGAATATTCCCATTTGTGAGAGCCTTGTGCTTGCTATGCCCTTAGGGTAAGAAATGATGGTTGTTTGTTGGAGCCTTGTGCTTGCTATGCCTTTCTGTCACCAATGATGGCCCACAAGTAGGACATGCATTGTGCACCGATGAGGACAACCGTGTATACATATCATATCATTAGAGAGAGACAAAACTAAAGGGGGAGAGAGGAAGAGAGATATGTCAAACACATTAGAGGCATTGAAATCCGGGGTGGTATCTACTTGATCATGCACAAGAATCCCTGCTTCTTCCCTAGGGTCAGTTCTGAAGGTTAGTGGGAGAAGAGACGAGGTCATTGTAAAGCACATAACCTATGGAGTCTAAACCTCTTCAGCTTGCAGTTGGGGAAGGTGACAAAGCCCCGGAGAAGGCCCTTAGCAATAGAGAAGCCGGTCCTCGTTAGAGAATCATTGTGAGCAGGGAGATAGGACAGGGAAGGTCACCATCGCTCACACCATTTTCTACTCTCTCTCTCTCTCTCTCTCTCTCTCTCTCTCTCTCTCTCTCTCTCTCTCTCCCTCCATCTCCATACAAGAATCTTCGACCAAATTCCCACTATACTTCCACTATAAGAGGGAAATTTGAGAATTTCTCCCAATAACAAATGAAAAAGGAGAGAGAAAAAACTATCTTGGACGTAATAGAAGTAGCAATAGACACGACAATGGTTTATCAACAATATATTCGATAATAGTCACAAGTATATACCTGCGACTATTACCAGGTTTATTGTTACCACGGATATTATCGATATGCACCTATTCAAAAATAAAGGTGCTCATTTGGGCCACCCAATTTTGGGTGGCCCAACTGAGCACCATTATTTTTTACCTCCATAAAACAATTAAAACATCTATTGCATTTAGGAAAAATGTACATAGAAAAATAAATAATAAAGTTTGAATATACCTTACCTTGACAATTTAAAGCGTAAAAGATCAATAATTTTAAAAAATTACAAATAAGATGGAAATTTTTATTTAGTTGTATATACATATGCTCATAGTGTTTTTCTTGTGCCACATTGGAACTTCAAGAGAGGACTACAAATAATTTTCTATTTGTTCAAATCCTCCTCCTCATCATCATCCATAGGTTCATACATTTGATCCACCTGACTCTACATTAACCAAAACCAAATTAAAAAATAATAATAACTCAAAATAATTAGTACAATATGATTTGTTTAGACCTACTGCCTATAGAGATCTGACTGCTGAGTTGAATTACTCGTGAGAGATATGATGGTTCTCCAACAATCATCACCAAGTATCAAATTTTGTGCCGCTCTCGATACTTGACCATCTCTTGGTCGGGTGACTTAAAGTGATATTTTTCTAAGTTAGCAATAACAAAAGAAATATTCATAAACTAGAACCTTTTTTGAGCAGTTTAGACGTCAATTTAAAAAAACTTACATATTTGTCCTTCCAAGTTGCTTTGCCTCCTCGAATAGCACAGTGTGTGGGAGTTTGCTTGGCTTGAGCTTTGCACTGTTGTCCATAGGATGAGCCCATTGCAGCTTGCTTGCTGTGTTGCATTATATGTTATATGGGATACATATAATACACCATATATGGGTGTATTATATGATATCCCATATTATACGGTGCCACATCAGTAAAAACAGGCAACCATATTATTTCTTTGTTTCTTCGATCAAAGATTTTTTTGATCGAAAGAGTTTTCAATTGAAAGATCTTTTGATCTGAAGATCTTCTCTATATAAGAGCAATGTTGTGTGATCACGTAGCATCTCTAACTAAACAAGAGATGAGTAAGAAAATATAAATACTAACAAAAAAAATTATGAACAAAAATTTAAAAAAAATGAAGTTTTAAATAATATTATATATAATTAAAAATTAAACATGAAAGTTGAAACTTAAAAATAAAAAATTAACAATTGTTTAGTAATGTAAAAATAAAAAAGAGTTAAGTCTAGTTTGGTAACTTGGCAGAAAGTAAATCTATCTATCAAGCTATTTATATGTCAAACTATCTTTTATCTATCTCTATTTATTATTAAATTTTTCTATGTATATATTACACTATCTTTAATTTATCTATTTATCTATTTATAAATATATTTATTTATTTATCTCTAAATCTATCTAACTTTCTTGCTATCTATCTATGTATCTATCTACATATCTAACAATAGTCTACCTATCTATTCGTCGATCTATATGTCTATCTATCTATTTATCTACCTACCTATCTACATATATATCTATCTATCTATCCATCCCTCTATCCATCTATCTCTCTATTTTTCCATCCATCCATCTACCTATCTACCTACCTACATATCTATCAATATGTTTGTCCATCCATATGTGTCTCTGTCTATCTTGTTTTGTAATTGATTATTATTAATTATCTTTATTTTTATTTTTTTTTAACAGTTCTTATTTTCTTTTTTATATTTATACTTTCAAACTCATGATCTATCTATCTAGTTATCTATGTTTAACTCTTTATCAATATATTCATTTATGATCAAAAAATTATATATATTCTTTAAAAAAGCTAAGGTCTGAGTCGCACCTAGTACTAGTGGGGAGAGTGCAAGCAATTTACAATGAGAACCACTTTGTGGTCGCACTTACACAAAAAGAAGAGGGAGAGATTTTCTAGGGGCAGGATTGGGCAATAGTGAGCAATGGAGTTGGTTCTTGAAGACTTGGAAATGACAAGTGCTTTGCACCTCTGTGTCTTTCCCTTAACACCTCCAAAATCCACACTGCTAACAACATTGCAAGAGGGTTCAAATTTCCTGCAGCACAACATGAACATGCCTCAAATTGGCAAGCAAATTATCTTATTGGCTCTGCTAACCCCGAGTGTGACTTGGCTCTAAGAATGATTTTCTAAAGAAATTGACTAGTTGAATTAGACTTTTATTTATCTGAGCTATATTTTAGGTTCATCTTTTCTATTTTACTTTGCAAAATGTATTCTTTTTTATTTTTTATTTTTTTGGTCTCCAAATCTATTTAGGAGGACTAACTTATTATATATAACTTTTCATTTTTTAGCTAACAATTACATCTCTAATGGAGAAGAAAGTGTATGCTTGAATGGAGCAAAGCATACACACATAACATTTATAGTGATTTTGCTTTTTGATCTAAAAATCTTTAGATCAAAAGATCTTTCGATCGAATAAAAAATTCTTTAGATCATCAGAAGATCTTTTGATCGAAAGAAATTTTTTTAATGAAAAAAAATAATACGGGCTATTCTCGTATAATACGGAATATTCACATATAATTTTGTATAATGTGTATAAAAGTTATTATATAGACGTATAAATGTAGCCCAACTTGCTTGTCCTTTTCATGCATGGCCTACTATCACTCTACAATGTCCATGTTGCCTCCATGATAGCTCCTATCTGGATTTGCAACCCCCTCCTTGATGTAGCATGCATGACTAGACTACTTGTCTCCACACTTTACAAAACAATTCTTATATATCGAGTGTATAAGAATCTAAAGATGGTGTCAATACGCCATTTCCTAGGTTGTTTCAAAGTCCACTTCACCGCCATACTTTACTCTATAGTAATGCACATATGTGGCTAGCATGTTAGTATCCTTGTTCTCTGCATTTGGAGTGGAACACTCTGAAATACAAGACTCCCCCCCCCCAACTACCAAAACAAGCAAAACCACAAGATCCCCATCGCTCCACCTCTCTTAGTGGTTGCTACCTTGAGACAAACATCGACGCGCGCTCCAAAATAAGTGCTTCGATGATGACTCGGGTAAAGCAGGAGTGTAATGGAGTGGCGTGTGACCCTACGATGGAAGGGAAATGGGACCCTTTGATGGAAGGGGAGTAGGTTGGTAAGAAGGGAGCGCAGAAGGGGATTCCATTGGTGAGAGGCTCTTGATGTAAGGAGTCCCTCCATGGCTCCCCCATGACATGGTCTATTGTGAAAGATCATAGGCCGCAAGATGCTATAGAGTGTAATGACCAAACAATCCTTCCATTGAGTAGAGGTACTTGTCTTGTAAAGAGAGTGCCCACTAGAGGTCTAGATCTACCCCTGCTGGACGAACGTGGGTAGATAGACCAATACCTCCATAGGTGCAGGAGGGTCATGCCTAGAAATAACAAAGAGAAACCCACACCCATGCTCACAAAAAAACTAGCTACATATAAGCTTAATTTTAATCCTTGAACTTATTGCCTCAAGACTAGGGTCCACTGGAGACGACGCCCACACTGGATGGGAGCCCATCTTATCAAGACCTAGCATAGCATATCTAATATGCATATCTATACATATCTACATCCAGTCCTCTCTTTACACCTAAACATATGTATCTATCTATCCCTTTTAATATCTCTCTATATCTACCCCTTTCCTCTCTCTCTCTCTCTCTCTCTCTCTATCTATCTCTCTATCTATCTATCTAATGCATAGAGAGGTTAAGATAAATAGATATTAAAGCTTTGATTACTACTTCTCTTAGCCTTTGAAAAATGCACTCTAGTAACTACACCCGTGGTTTAGAATATTCTTTATTGCAAAGAGTAGTGGAGTGGGTTTAATAGTGTTAAGCTAGGCAATGATGGTGCAACCAAAGTCTGTCATTCCTAGTAGAGGGCACAAGCAATGAAGTGTATACTAAAAACATGTGCATGGTAAAGTGATAAAGTAGATGGGAAGAGCTTGAGCAGGCAAGTCGAATCAGAGATGTATGCTTTATGTGGTTTCTTAGACCAAACGTGCTCGAGAAAGGGCCAATTATGATGGTACATGAAGGAGGATCAGAGTGCTTGTTTTTTTCTTGGAAATGTAGTACTTGAAGTTTTGAGGGATAAGGTCTAGACGACTCATCAAAAGGAGCCACGGTGTGTAAGATATGGCTTTCAAAGCTGGAGTGCATTGCAGATCTGAGATGGACAAGGCAAGTGATTCCACGTGGTCAAAGCGGGTTTCAGCATATGGATGTGTAGAGCTAGAATTATGGAGCATGTCAGTCTTTTTATATCATCATTTGCAGTCTCAAGTGTCAAGATATGGTCAATTGAAGTTTCACAAATGGCAAGTTTTGTGCCAGATTCATCGCCTCAATCAGTGTGTCATCTGAGACTTTTTGGATCCTTGCAAGGGTTTGTATGGGGCAACAGAAGGTCATGGGAGTTCACAGCTTGTCAATCGGGCATTGAATCGACAAGATATTAAAAGTTGAATCTGACAATAGTTGTCAACAATGCAGTGCCATATGGTTTTCTGGTTTTTTGGCGTACATCGCTCGAGGGCACGACAAAGTTGGCAGGCAAAGGGGTTTGAGAAGTTTGAGTTTGGCATTGCAAGCTTTCACTTGGTCTTTATGGTTCATCTAGAGGAGCTACAACTGGCAAGCAATGCAAATTCGGGGAGGAGAAGGCATTTTAGGGGTGAGTCCATCTAAGATTTCCACTTGGCATCAGACTATCCCATATGCAGTGCCAATGAGGACAAACGAGGGGTAATTATTGTTGGAGCTATATACAGATCCCACTCTTATGCTATATATATCTAGGATTCCCCACTATATATGTGTACTTAGTGTGTGCCCTACACACACTTTTGGGGCTTGCAATTCTGGTGTTCATCTCTCTCATGCGTGGTTGTTCAACATGGTATCAAAGCATCACCATATAAAAATCAACAGTTATCCACAACACGCAATCAAAGATAAGTTGTATTATTTTCCTATATCTTATTGATGCATGCAATGGTAGACTCATGAGCATGGTATCCTTAACAAGAACACGTTATAGTTTTGTAAGGAATCATGGTAATAAGCATGCTCTCGGAGTTGGATATGACAAAGGCCCTTTCAAATTTTTCTAAACATGATATGTGAGAGTTTTCTTTTGCACTGCTAATTGATAATGAGAAAGCCACATTCAATGTCTATTTGCAGCAGTTGTAGCAACGCTTTTATTAAATTCATAAATAGACTTCTATTTTTAATTTGATGCTATTTTTAAGAAAATATGATCGCTGTTTTTGGCTTGTATGCCCTATGCACTACAGCAATGCCTTGAAAGGGCTATTCGGTGCTACAGAGATAGTTTAGGACCATATTCCTTTGTTGTTATATGTGCACAGTCAATCTGTCCTAGCTTTGAAGGTATCAAGACCGCCACTTGTAGCATAGACAAATTGCTACTAATTTTGAGTGAAAAACTGAGCAGCGCGCACCATGAACCTTACGTAGTGCATGATTAGATTTAGCATAAGCCAATGAGGGCTTGTAGATGATTGTATCGTCAAGAAAACTATTGCTTTATGTAGGTATGTTGCATGAGAAGTTGTGCGATGGAAAAGGCCGCCTAACTGTAAAGAAACTTCAAGCAATAGCAACAATCGCCTGACTTGTGTTTTTTTGCAGTGATGGATATGTGCTTGTGTAACGGCTATTGTGTTTTCTGAAGCAATTGCAGCAATGGCTATGCACTATTGCAGTAGTGGCGATGCACTTGTGAAATGGTTATATAATCGCTATTATTATTCGACGCCTATGAAACCCTCTAGTCTTCATGCAAGCGGCTCCATGTCTCTTGCTTGCACTCAAGCTTCTTTATTTAGAATGATATCTCACATGTGCTATGTATAACTGATTCTGCGTGCATTTGTTATTATTAACCTTGAGTTTATAAGCCTTGAGTTGCATGTATATAGGGAGGAGATTTTCAAAAAGATGTGAGCTTTGCATGGGCACAAAACAGAGACCTTCAATGCGTCGAAGTGATGTGAGCTAAAATGCCTCATGACATCGGCTACAGCCACCAACCCCAATCGGCAAAACATCATGCAACAATGGTATTTTTACTTTTTTATTTTATACTATTTTAAGAAAATATCCCGTTATTTTAAGAGTTTGGCTATAAATGGCACTACCATATTTCTCGATATAGCATGAGTTGTTGCTTTGGCTTTGATTACAACAACACCAACATGTTGTCTTTATGTATAGATTTTCTCATAAGTATTAAATGGATATTAAGAGATGATTGCCACCGCTTCTAGCGTGAGACTCACAAATGCTGGTAGCATTACTTTATAAGTTCAAAGAAACTCTGTCAAGCACTATCGTCATTACAATCCAAGGATACAGTCCAAGATAGTGTCCCATATTTAGAACTTGGGAGGCAAATTGTGCATAGATAGAGCTTTTTTTTCAAATCTTGATTATATGGTTGTTGCCTCATCATTGGTGGAGTTTGTCACTTACGTTTGGTCAATCGATAATTTTACTTTATGATTTTACTAATACTTTTCTTCAACCAAAAGAAGAGCCAGCTGGCTACTCCTCACCAGTCGGTCTGTCGTCAGACATCTACATTACAAAGAGCAATATAAGATTAAGTTTTCCATTCTACTCACTAATCTAAATATACGTACACAAGTATATTACCACACAAACACACACACACGTAGATACATACACATACTAGTAGACCTAAGTAGAGGCTAGTAGTGCCAAAGGTCAACTGCACCTCTTTAGATATCATCGCAGTCTCAACCGTGGTAAAACCAAAGGTACCTTGCGATAATCCATGCATGAGTGGATCAATGACTGCAACACCACAATTAAAAAAGGACTATATCCAAGAGGAAGCGTCTAACCTTCGGATGCTATGCTCCGTACTTAGTGCCTATATACACGCATAAACAAATATATATTTACACACATATATATATTAAGGTTGTAAATGTAGCCATCGTTTTGTGTTGGCTGCACCTAAATTCAACATCTAAGTGATCAATTGATCGTAACATTACAATTCTCTCCCAGAGGATATATATATTAGCATGACAACACGTAGATACATACACATACTAGTAGACCTAAGTAGAGGCTAGTAGTGCCAAAGGTCAACTGCACCTCTTTAGATATCATCGCAGTCTCAACCGTGGTAAAACCAAAGGTACCTTGCTGTAATCCATGCATGAGTGGATCAATGACCACAACGCCACGATTAAAAAAGGACTATACCCAAGAGGAAGCATATAACCTTCGGATGCTATGCTCCCGTACTTAGTGCCTACATACATGCATAAACAAATATATATGTTAAGATTGTAAATGTAGCCATCGTTTTGTGTTGGTTGCACCTAAATTGAACATATAAGTGATCAATTGATCGTAACATTACAATTCTAACGTAATGCAATAAGTAATTCTATTTCTCTCACTCTATCTCTCTCTCTCTCTCTCTCTCCATCCCAGAGTCATGTCTGCGCCTCCATGTAAAGCAAGCACTCTCAGAGATGAGAAGCCAAACATGGACGACATCTTCTGCCGAGGCATGGAGGTCTCTTTCCCTATCCCTATTTTTCTCTCTCTATCTCTTTCTTTCTCTCCCTCTCTCCCTCTCTCTCTTTCCCTATCCCTATCTCCCTCTCTATCTCTATCTTTCTTTCTCTCCCTCTCCCCCTATTTCCCTCTCTCTCTCTCTCTCTCTCTCTCTCTCTCTCTCTCTCTCTCTCTCTCTCTCTCTCTCTCTCTCTCTCTCTCTATTTGTCTCTCTCTATCTAACATTCTCTCTCTCTACCTCTACCCCTATTTCCCTCTCTCTATCTCTGTCTCTACCTTTCCCTCCATCTCTCTCTCTTTCTTTCTATCTCTCTCTCTACCTCTCTATCTCTCTCTTTCTTTCTCTTCCTCTCTCTCCCTCTCTCCCTCTCTATCTACTCTCTCTCTTTCCCTATCCCTATTTCCCTCTCTCTCTCTCTCTCCTCTCTCTCTCTCTCCTCTCTCTCTCTCTCTCTCTCTCTCTCTCTCTCTTTCTTCTCTCTATCTATCTCTCTCTTTCTTTCTCTCCCTCTCTCCATCTACCTCTCTACCTCTACCTCTCTCTCTTTCTTTCTCTCCCTCTCTATCTACTCTCACTCTTTCCCTATCCCTATTTCCCTCGTTCCCACTATCTCTCTCTTTCTTGCTCTCCCTCTACCTCTCTACCTCTGTCCCTCTCTCCCTCTCTATCTACTCTCTCTCTTTCCCTATCCCTATTTCCCTCTCCCTCCCTCTCTCTCTCTCTCTCTCTCTCTCTCTCTCTCTCTCTCTCTCTCTATTTATCTCCCTCTTTCTCTCTAACTCTCTTTATCTATTTCTCTCTCTCTCTATCTAACATTTTCTCTCTACCTCTACCCCTATTTCCCACTCTCTATCTCTCTCTCTCTCTACCTCTACCTCTCTTTCTCTACCTTTCCCTCTATCTTTCTCTCTACCTCAACCTCTACCTCTCTTTCTCTACCTTTTCCTCTATCTCTCTCTCTCTTTCTTTCTATCTCTCTCTCTACCTCTACGTCTCTACCTCTCTATCTCTCTCTTTCTTTCTCTCCCTCTCTCCCTCTCTATCTACTCTCTCTCTCTTTCCCTATCACTATTTCCCTCTCTCTCTCTCTCTCTCTCTCTCTCTCTCTCTCTCTCTCTCTCTCTCTCTCTCTCTTTCTCTTTCCCTCTCTCCCTTTCTATCTACTCTCACTCTTTCCCTATCCCTATTTCTCTCTATCTCCCTCTTTCCCTCTCTCCCTCTCTCTATCCCTCTCTATCTCTCTCTCCCTCTACCTCTCTACCTCTCTCCCGCTCTCCCTCTTTCTTTCTCTCCCTCTCTCCCTCTCTATCTACTCTCTCTCTTTCCCTATCCCTGTTTCCCTCTCTCTCTCTCTCTCTCTCTCTCTCTCTCTCTCTCCTCTCTCTCTCTCTCTCTCTCTCTCTCTCTCTCTCTCTTCTCTCCCTCTCTCCCTCTACCTCTCTCTCTTTCTTTATCTCCCTCTTTCCCTCTCTCCCTCTCTATCTACTCTCACTCTTTCCCTCTTTCCTTATCTCTCTCTCTCTCTCTCTCTCTCTCTCTCTCTCTCTTCTCTCTCTCTCCTCTCTCTCTCTCTCTCTCTCTCTCTGTCATAATAATCAATATCTAATTCTCCTAAATGATTTTCTCATGTTAAACTGATCATTTAATATGGGGACGTGCCATGGGAGAAAAATCTAGAATATTGGTTAAGCTCGCAGACCGGCCACAGTAGGGATCCAACGCAGGGAAAATAGGGATCCAAAGGGGGGGCCATCTGCAAAAGAGCCATGTGCAACAATGGTCTAAAAAGACCCTAAGGTTTAGCCCATTAAGACTTCCAAAATGCTAAGGTTCCAAAATTCAAAGGTTGTGTCCAAAGGTCAACCTTAAGGGAATTGGATACTTTGTGTGTGTACAAAAAAGTCTTCATCAAAGCCTACAAAGGAGGGGGCGATCCCATTAAGTAGGGGATGATAGAGAAACCCACACACACACACACAAGCTCCCTTTGTACACAAGGGGAACGAGGGACACATGTCAGCTCCCTAGCACAGATGCCCACAAGGTGTACCCAATTCCTATTGGATGGCCTTGGAGGTGGACCAATGAAAATTAGGCTAGAGTAAATCTAGTTTAATTAATTTAAAAACACTTAATAAAAGAACCAATGATAATTAATCTCTCTAGAAGACTATTGGACAGTCTCCCAAGGGGTCCAATGAGCATTCAGCAGCCCAATGGCTTGCCTGATTCCTATTGGACAGGAGGCAAATGGGTCCAATGAGAGTTTAGTTGAATTATTAAATTACCTAAAGCTCTCACAAAAGGGGAAAGGGGGACACATGTCAGAAGGCTATCACTTATGCTGCTTAATAGTCATTGGCTTGACTTGGGGAGGGCCAATGAGGGTAGAGCCAGAGCAAAATAGCAAGAGGGCTCACCCAAGAGAGAGAGGGGGCTGATTTTTGCAAGGCATTAACACACACACTCTCTCACACCATCTCATGTGTGAAGAAAATAAGACTATCTCTTCCCAAGCTTTAATGGAGAGCTCATCACCTACGCCAAGCTTGTGAGATAGAAGCCTACATCGATACACTCTTGGCATGTGGATGCAAATCCAACCAAGAGCCAAGATTCAATGCATGCTCATATCCTCTAAACTAAGCTAAGCTATGCTAATATGAGTGATTATGTGAGGAGATGTACATATTTCTCGTAAAAATACTCCTTCTTCCTCTCAATATACTCTCATACCCCGCTAGCTCTCACCATCTTTGAAGGTGTGTGAGGTCTTGGGTCTGAGACCGTGAGGGAATTGATGTTGTGTTTAATAAGTGTTTTGCTAGGTACATGAAGTTTCCATCTTCATTGCACTAGCTATTCTTGAAGGAACACAAAGAACTGTATTGTACAATGTCTCTCTTGATGGGAGAACCCATTATACAAAGCCTTTTGGAGGGGGGACCGTCTCCATGAAAATCCGGTCCTCAAACTGTTGTCAATAGCTTAATTTCTCTCTCTTTTGAAAGTATTGTTCATGTTATCTAACTAAGTGTTATGCTTTTTGTTGCTCTCTCCACCCAAGCACTCTTGTTATTCTCATTAGGAAACTCTTCTAATGAAATGCTCACTATGTTCATGCTATTTTCCGCTACACACAAGTTATTAGGCCATTAAATGTTACATTGGTATCAGAGCACAAGGTTTCTCTTTTCTTGATGAAGAAGGGAGGTCCTCAAGCTAGCTATAAATGGTTGGTATTATTAATTGCCAGTGAGTAAGTAGAATAGGGATTTTTCAGCCTTGCAATGCATCTGCCTTCGTGCAGTTAACGGGGCATCACCGTCGAGAGCTATGGTTTTAATAGTGGAGTCCTATGGGGCTTGCCTACGACTTAACCACTATTGAGCTATTAGAAGATTGACAGGAGCCGGTGCTGTTTTGGTGTTGAATGAACCTCTCTTCTATTCCTTGCAATTAATGGTATACGAGCCACGGGTACAGTAGCTTGAGTGCTTTTTCTAAAGGGGTAAAGAGGAGTAGCGACTAGGGCTTGAAGTGCCAAAGTAAACCTAAAAAGTTTACACCTAAAAGTTGTTAGAATGGCTGACAATAGTAAAGAGAGTGAAATTAATGTTGATAACTTTGATTTTGCTAATGAGCAAGCTACTAATGATGCCCCGATGCTTGTTAACTATCTTGTTTCTAGGATTCAACAAGCCATGGGAAATCCATCTCTCCAAAGTGAAGTGCAACGGCAGCTCCGTGCTCATGGGATTCTCCAAGCTCCTCACCATGATGAGAGAACACCTAGGAAGCCTCCTTGTGAGACTTCCAAAAGAGGTCTCTCTCCGATTCGGGAAGAAGAAGAGGATCCATACGAAGGGCTCAAGAATTTACTTCTTGATGATGCATCTCCTTCCCAAAGGAGAACTCAAGAGCCTCCACTGAAGGAACGAGAAAGAAGTGAGTCTCCCACCACCTCGGCAGAGATGGCTCCACGAAGACGGCGGGCTAAACGCTCTCCATCACCTCCAAAACGGAGAAGACCATCGCACACCTCTCCACACCATAATTCAAAGAGGGAAGATAAAAAGCAAGAGAAGGAAAATGCGAGAAAGAGGACACCCTCTTCTCCATCTTCTTCATCCTCTTGCTCTTTTGAAAGCGATGGTGAAGACAACAAAGATCAAGGCAAGAAAAAGGTGAGAAAGAGGTCACCCTCTTCTCCATCTTCCTCAAATTCTTCACCTTCTGAAGAAAGTGATGGTGCAACCTTTGAACCATCAAAAAGAAGAGGCCATAGGAAATCCTATGCCGCATGGAAGAGGTCGTCGAAGTTCAAGAAGTTCAAAGAGGGAGGGAAGAGTATCTCTTTCCTTACCTATGATGGCACCTTTGGTGCTACGGACAAAGTCTTGGCCTTTATCCAACAATTTGATGCGGCGTTCGAAGATGAGGGCTTCACAGAGTCCTCCAAGATACGCCATGTAGCTATGCACTTTCAAAAGTCTGCCAGGAAATGGTGGTCTACCCTACATACGGGCCAACGGTGAAGATCCACGAACATGGAAAGCTTTAAGAGCTTCCATTATGAAGTAGTTTTTGGCCACCGATGCCAAAGACAAAGTACTCACCGAGTGGCAAAGCTTGAAGCTCTCTCCCTATGAATCCATCCACAAATATGTAGACAAGGCTTCAAAAAGTTAGATTTTGGAGAGCAAAAGCAAGAATTTTGTGTGGGCTTAACCGAAGAAATGGCAGAGTATGTCAACTCCCAAAGGCCACGCACCATATCGGCGGTAATACACCATACTATGGTGGCCTCTTGAATCAATTTCCAAACGGGGGCTAAATTAAGAAATAATAAGCCCACGGAAAACAAGGGTTCCAACGAGCCTAAGGGGAAAGACAATGTCCAAAAGTCTCCTAAGGGCAACTCCAACAAAGCTAAAGAGAAGGGAGTTTACAAAGGTAAAAACAAACTCTCTCATGAAGAGCTTGAGCGTTATCACAAGGATAACCGATGTTTCAAGTGCGGCGAACAAGGGCATGCATACCGCGCTTGTCCCCAAAAGAACACCCGCCATGATCCTCCTAGAGCTACCTTGGTCGAAATTCATGAGGAGGAAACTCACCACAAAGGATCTCCTCTATGCCATGCTTGGGGAAAGGTAAGAGAACATGATGCTTTTATTCTCTTTGACCCTGTTTCTACTCACAATTTTATATCTATAGAGTTGGCCACCAAGCTAGGCATACAAGCCTACGAGATGGGAGATGTTCTACCCGCAGACAGTGATTTCAAGGGGCAAGAAGCTTCAGTCACTCCCTTAATTGGGAAATTGAGGCTCCATGTCCAAAGCTATGTGGACAAAGAGGACTTCTTTCTCCTCTCAAGCATGAGGATGTAATCCTAGGGGCACCATGGTTTGATCGCCTGGTTGCCAATGTTAAATTCCCTGAAAGGAGAACCTCCTTTAAGTTCAGGGAAAAAGATATGTATATAGATGCGAAGGAAATGGGTAACACTATACCCATTGTACATACACCAGCTTTTAACAAGTCAATAAAGAGCTCTATTTCCATGTACATGATTTTTGTTAAAGATTCTCATGAACCTAATGCTTTAGCAAAAGAAAATAAAAGCAACCAAAAGGAATTAGAGTTATCCAATTTTCTCAAGGGGTGTCAAGATGTCTTTATTGACGACATCCCTTGCGAGCTACCTCCTAAACGAGGTAATGATGACCATGTAATTGAACTTCTTCCAGGAAGTTCACCGACTAACAAACCTCCTTATAGAGTTTCTCAAGCTCAACAAGAGGAGATTATGCAGCAAGTGCATGAGTTAGTTGAGAAGGGCATGGTTAGGCCTAGATCATCTCCATTTTGCTCACCTGTGCTATTAGTGCAAAAGAAAGACGGCACATATCGCATGTGTGTCGACTAAAGAGCACTAAATAGGATCACTATCAAGAATAGGTTTCCCATTCCACGGGTAGAAGACCTATTTGATAAGCTACAAGGATCGACCTACTTCAGTAGGATAGACCTAAAAAGTGGCTATCATCAAATAAGGATAGTTGATCAAGACATTGTAAAGACCGCATTTTGCACCACGTTTGGTCTTTATGAATATATTGTCATGCCTTTTGTCTTGACCAATGCACCAACCACATTCAACCGATTGATGGAGAAGCTGTTTAGGCCTCACCGAACCTTCACTAGAGTGTTCTTTGATGATATTATCATCTACTCTAATTCATTAGACGAACACAAGAAACACCTCCAGTAATATTTCAAGTTTTAAGAGAGAATAAACTTTATGTTAATCGAAAGAAACGTGAATTTTTTTCTTGCAAGAGATTCAGTATTTAGGTCACATTATCTCTCAAGACGGCATCCAAATGGATCCATCAAAGTGAGAGGTAATAAAAGGATGGCCTAAACCAAGGAATCTTCATGAACTAAGAAGCTTTATAGGTATGTGTGCATACTATAGACGCTTCATAGAAAAGTTCTCACAAATCGCGGGACCATTACATGACCTAACAAAGAAAAGCGTTAGGTATACATGGTCTGCTAAGGAGAACAATGCTTTCGAAAAGCTTAAAGAAAAGCTTATCTCTCAACCTGTGCTCACACTACTAGATCTCTCAAAACCATTTGAGGTCCAATGCGATGTTTGTGGTGATTGCCTTGGAGCTGTTTTGCTTCAAGAAGGGCACGCCATAGGCTATGAGAGTCGAAGGCTCGACCCTGTTGAGCAAGCTCTAGGCATTTATGAAAAGGAACTCCTTGCAGTTCTACATGCCTTAGACTCATGGAAACACTATTTATTGGGGACTCCTTTCATTCTGCGAATGGATCACCAAAGTCTTAAGTACTTCATGATGCAGACCAAGCTCTCCGACAAACAAATGAGGTGGGAAAATTTCCTTTCGCAATTTCATTTTCATATTGCTCACATTGCTGGCAAGCATAATCAAGTAGCCGATGCACTCTCAAGACGGCCGAGAGTGAATGCGGTTTCCATAGCAACTCACAATGATCTACCTTCAATGATAGATGAGTATGCTATTGATCCCGATTTTAGAGATGTGATTTCAGCCCTTGCATTAGGGAAGAAAGAAGAACCATTTACTTTACAAGATGGTTATCTTCTCTATGGCAATAGACTATGCGTTACTAACTCACTCCGTGAGAAAGTAATGTATGAATCTCATGCTCCTCCTTATGCGGGGCATAGAGGGATTCAGTCTACCTTAAAGGGAATTGAAACATATTTCTATTGGCCTGCCATGAAAGTGAACATACAAGAGTATGTTTCTAAATGTGTGGTATGCCAAAAGACAAAATTTGATAGAGGGAAGCAACTTGGATTGCTTCAACCCTTGCCAATCCCTAATTCACCATGGGGGAGCATATCCATGGATTTTATCTTTGGATTGCCTAAGTCTATCCATGGGAATACGGGAATATGGACGATAGTAGACAGGTTCAGTAAACAAGCTCATTTTATACCTGTCAAAAAGACTATCAAAGCCCATCAAATGGCAACCCTCTTCATTTCACAAATTTTCAAGTACCATGGATTGCCAATGTCTATAGTGTCGGATAGAGATCCTAGAATGACCAGTAACTTCTGGAAGGGTCTCTTTGAGAATTTAGGGACAAGGCTAAACTTTTCTTCAGCCTATCATCCACAAACGGATGGCCAAAGTGAAATAGCTAACCTAACAATTCTCGATCTACTAAAAGCCTATGTAACGGAAGTAGATCAAAGATCCCAATGGGAGAAGTACTTACCCTTAGTGGAGTATGCTTACTATAACACTGTACATACTTCCACGGGAAAAGCGCCTTTCGAGATAATTGAGGGAAGATCAAAAAGTCCCTTGCTACTTAAGGTACATGGGAAGATCTTCGCTGCAGATGAGTATAGCCGAGACCTACAATAATCTTTTCAAAAGATTAAGGATGCTATCTCTATCTCACAGCAAAGGCAAAAGGCTGCTACTGACAAGCATAGAAGAGCCCAATCCTTTAAAGAAAATGATTGGGTCTTATTAAAATTTCCTAAGGCTCGACTAAGGCACACGACAGGCAAGAATCCTACGGGACATCAAAAGTACTATGCTAAACTAGCAAAAAGGTACTATGGTCCTTTCCAGATTCTTAGGCCAATCAATGAAATGGCTTATCAACTCAAGTTGCCCAAACACTGGCTCATACACAATGCTTTCCATGTGAGCCTATTAAAGCCTTACAAAGGAGAGCCACCTCAAGAACCAACTATTGAAGACCCACCGAAGATCGAGGACCAAGAAGAGGTGCTATAGCCCGAGTCCATTCTCCGACATGAAGACAAGGTATTAAGAGGCGTTAAGACTATCCGACGGTATCTTATTAAGTTTAAAAACTATCCTTTTGAAGATGCTAGATGGATGCAAGGCATACAGTTAAAGGATAGCCTAAACCTTGTCAATGCTTACAATGCTTCCCTAGAGTAGGCAAATGTACAAATGTTTAAATGAACAAAGTTTTTTCTTGTCTTATAAGACTCTCTTTTTGTTAATTTGTGCACAAATGTTAAGAAGTATGCATACTTAGGATCAAGTTTGCGGAGACGACGTCTCCCAAACACCAAGTAGAGCTTGTCACTCTACTATGGAAGACTGATAGGACTAATGTGGTGACATGCATGCGACAACCTCAGGCTCTCAAGCACCAAATGGACTAGTCATCCATTGTGGAATGATGTCGTAGGGTAACATAGGGATCCTCTACCCGCTAAGAAAAGGACTCATGAATATGCTTTATCTTCTCTACACCATAGTGGAGGACGACTATGATTTCAAGAGAGAGGTAATGTCATAATAATCAATATCTAATTCTCCTAAATGATTTTCTCATGTTAAACTGATCATTTAATATGGGGAAGTGCCAGGGGGGAAAAAGCTAGAATATTGGTTAAGCTGGCAGACGGGCCACAATAGGGATCCAAAGGAGGGAAAATAGGGATCCAAAGGGGGGGGGGGGCATCTGCAAAAGAGCCATGTGCAACAATGGACTAAAAAGACCCCAAGGTTCAGCCCATTAAGACTTCCAAAATGCTAAGGTTCCAAAATTCAAAGGTTGTTTCCAAAGGTCAACCTTAAGGGAATTGGAGGCTTTGTGTGTGTACAAAAAAGTCTTCATCAAAGCCTACAAAGGAGGGGGCGAGCCCATTAAGTAGGGGATGAGAGAGAAACCCACACACACACACACACAAGCTCCCTTTGTACACAAGGGGAAAGAGGGACACATGTTAGCTCCCTAGCCCAGATGCCCACAAGGTGTACCGAATTCCTATTGGATGGCCTTGGAGGTGGACTAATGAAAAGTAGGCTAGAGTAAATATAGTTTAATTAATTTAAAAACACTTAATAAAAGAACCAATGATAATTAAGATCTCTAGAAGACTATTGGACAGTCTCCCAAGGGGTCCAATGAGCATTCAATAGCCCAATGGCTTGCCTGATTCCTATTGGCCCGGAGGCAAAGGGGTCCAATGAGAGTTTAGTTGAATTATTAAATTACCGAAAGCTCTCACAAAAGGGGAAAGGGGGACACATGTCAGAAGGCTATCACTTATGCTGCTTAATAGTCATTGGCTTGACTTGGGGAGGGCCAATGAGGGTAGAGCCAGAGAAAAATAGCAAGAGGGCTCGCCCAAGAGAGAGAGGGGGCTGATTTTTGCAAGGCATTAACACACACACTCTCTCACACCATCTCATGTGTGAAGAAAAGAAGACTATCTCTTCCCAAGCTTTAATGGAGAGCTCATCACCTACTCCAAGCTTGTGAGATAGAAGCCTACATCGACACACTCTTGGCATGTGGATGCAAATCCAACCAAGAGCCAAGCTTCAATGCATGCTCATCTCCTCTACCATGCTAATTACTAAGCTAAGCTATGCTAATATGAGTGATTATGTGAGGAGATGTACATCTTTATCGTAAGAATACTCCTTCTTCCTCTCAATCTACTCTCATACCCCACTAGCTCTCACCATCTTCGAAGGTGTGTGAGGTCTTGGGTCTGAGACCATGAGGGAATTGATGTTGTGTTTAATAAGTGTTTTGATAGGTGCATGAAGTTTCCATCTTCATTGCACTAGCTAGTCTTGAAGGAACACAAAGAATTGTATTGTACAATGTCTCTCTTGATAGGAGAACCCATAATACAAAGCCTTTTGGAGGGGGGACTGGCTCCATGCAAATCCGGTCCTCAATTGTTGTCAATAGCTTAATTTCTCTCTCTTTTGAAAGTATTGTTCATGCTATCTAACTAGGTGTTATGCTTTTTGTTGCTCTCGCATCACATCTCCACTCCAAGCACTCATGTGATTCTCATTGGATGCGAACTCTTCTAATGAGGTGCTAATATTGTTCAGCACTGGTTATTCTGCCTAGAACAAGTTACACTCTCTCATCTCTCCTCTCTCTCTCTCTCTCTCTCTCTCTCTCTTTCTCTCCCCCTCCTCTCTCTCTTTCTCTTTCTCTCCTCCTCTCTCTCTCTCTCTCTATCTCATCTCTCTCTTTCTCTCTCTATCTCTATCATATTCATCTCTCTATCACCTCTACCCCATTTCCCTCCTCTCTCTATCCTTTCTTTCTCTCCCCCCCCCCCCCCCCCCCCTCTCTCTCTCTCTCTCTCTCTCTCTCTCTCTCCCTCCTCCTCTCCCTCTCTTTCTCTCTCTATCCCGATTTCCCTCTACTCTCACTCTTTCCCTCTCTCTCTATTTCTTTCTTTCTCTCTCTCTACCTCTACCCTTCTACTCTCTACCTTTAAATCTCCCTATTTCCCTCTCTCTCTCTCTCTCTCTCTCTCCTCTCTCTCTCTCTCTCTATTTATCTCCTCTCTCTCTCTCTCTCTCTCTCTCTCTCTCTCTCTCTCTCTCTCTCTCTTTATCTATTTCTCTCTCTCTCTCTCTCTCTCTCTCTCTCTCTCCTCTATCTATTTCTCTCTCTCTATTTAACATTTACCTCTCCTTATCTAACATTTCTCTCCCTCTCTCTCTCTCTCTCTCTCTCTATCTTTATCTATTTCTCTCCCTCTCTTTAAATCTCTCTTTATTTATTTATCTCTCCCTCTCTCTCTCTCTCTCTCTCTCTCTCTCTCTCTTCTCTCTCTCTCTATTTCATCTAACACTATCAAACATCATTTCCAAAACGTGCGTGACAAATCAATCATTTCCAAACGTGCATAGCAAAGCAACCATTTGCAAAGAGAGCTTAGCAAAACAACCATTTCAAACAAGCCGTGTGAAACAATCATTCCCTAATGAATGAGGTATGTTGTAATGGATTCTCTATTTTCTCTCTTTTTATTTATTTATGGGGGGGGGGGGCGGGGAGGGGGGGGGGGGGGGGGGGGGGGGGGGGGGGAGGGTGGGGGAGGGGGGGGGGTGGGGGGAGGGGGGGGGGGGGGGGGGGGGGGGGGGGGGGGGTTGGGTTGGAAGGGGGGAGGGGGGGGGGGGGAGGGGGAGGGAGGGGGGGGGGGGGCTTGTGGGATGGGGAGAGGGGGGGGGGGTAGGTATGCTGCAAAAACGCGACATACTCTGCCTTCTTTCCTTTTTTTAGGCGCCAGTTATTACGCGACTGTTATCACGGTTATTACCGCTCATATTACTGCATCCAGTCATTTCAAATGGATACATGCGGATCCGAGGTTGCAAGGGGGGGGGGGGGGGGGGGGGGGGGGGGGGGGGGTTAACCCCCCCCCCCCCCCCCCCCCCCCCCCCCCCATCCTTAGCTATACATTATTTCATTTTTTAGCCTTTTGAGTTTTTTGATAAATATTTTTATTTTTTTATGGATACATTATTTTGTAGTACTTTTAAATGTTTAATAATTGAATTTTTAAAATATTTTTTCGTTAAAAAATAATTTTAACACTCATTGTCATTTATTCCCTTTGACTTTAACTATATGTAATTTTTCTAATGGAATTAAATGTAATTTTTCTAATGGAATTAAGTGTTTTTAAAAGTGTTTACGACAAATGACTAAATAAACAATCTTTCACGTGTGCAGGACATCGACTGGGATGATCGTGCTCCTCCTGGAGGCCCAGAGCGAGATAGTTGGCTCAAGGAAAAACTACCTTGTCCTTGCGCCAAGTGCAAAAGGGAAATTTCTTGCTTGAGACACATTGCTTTGGAGCACGTGGAGAACGAAGGGCTTTGGCATCCTCGGAAAAGCACTCAGAGAGATGACCCCTCTACTCACCCACCGCTTGAGGAGGTGCCCCATTGGTCTGTGTTTGATGGTGGTGCACCGGCATGCAAGGCCAAACGGCAGAGGCAAGAGCGACTTGACGATTTGGGTGTATCGCATGGTGATCCTGCCGTTGGCTCTACGCCGGTAGCTCTTACGGCGTCTTCTTCACACTTTGAGGTAGAGGATGAGTACATGTTCGACATGTGTGATGAGTTACTAGCTCATGAGCGTGACGTGTGCAAAGAATATTGTTAGTCCTGCACTAAACGGGCTGCCAAAACCGAGGATAGATTGATGACAAGTGCCTGAACACCTCTTTACGACGGTGCACGATACTCGGTGCTCCGAGCATCATTGGAAGTACTCAACTTGCAAGCAAAATTCGGTTGGAGTAATGCTAGTGTCGATGCACTTCTTCTGTAAGTATAGAAAGTGGTTTTTATATACTCTCTCCCTCTCTCTTTATGGTGTTGTCTTCTAGGAATTATACTAATACGCAAGTTTGTTGTAGTTTGATGGGAAAAATGTTGCCAGTTGATCACCAAATGCCTCCAGATCGTCGACGAGCTAGATCGTATGTCACTGCACTTGGAATGGAGTATGAGCGCATCCATGCGTGCATCAACGATTTCATGCTATACCACAATGAGCATGCACACGCTACCTCATGTCCCGTGTGTGGGGAGGCACGATACAAAACAGGTGTGAGAGGGGCACACCTACCCCATAAGGTATACATACATTTTCCATTAATTCCTCGCATCCAACACATATTTAAAAGCAGGTCTATCGTGTAGCTTCTCGCCTGGCATGCAAACCATCACTCAAATGATGGAATGATGCATGTCCCTGCCGATTCACCTGCATGGAGGCACATCGAAACTCAATGGCCAGATTTTGGATTGGAGCCTCGACACTTGAGGCTTGGGTTAGCAAGTGATGGTGTCAACCCCTTCGGCACTAAGTCTACTTCATGCAGCACTTGGCCTGTGGTGATCATCAACTACAATATTCCACCATGGGAGACAACCAAGAAGGGCAATATACTTCTTTCCTTGCTTGTGCCAGGGAAGTACAAAGTGTCAAATATTCAAGCCCCTCATCGAGGAGTTGGAGGAGTTATGGAGAAGCATTCCTGTTGTCAATGTCTCACTTGAAAAGGAGAGGAGAGAGGCTCAAGTGAGGGGAATCCTTATGTGGACTATGCACGACTATCCTGGGCTTGGAGAGATTTCTGGTAACCCCCTGTCCTCTCTCTCTCTCTCTCTTTCTCTCTCTCCCTTTAGCTCTCTTTAGCTCACTTTAGTTAACTTGTCTCTCTAACCATATGATATGTATGGAGGGTTGTCCACATCGGGCCACAATGAATGTCCTACTTGCAGGCCATCGTTGGTGACAGAGAGGCGAGATTCCTTGCGCAAGGTAATCTATCCAAACAACCATCATTTCTTACCCCAAGGTCATAGAAAGCACAAGGCTCCAACAAATGGGAAGGCTCCTCTAAAGCTCACAATGGCAGATTGGGCAACCATTTGGGAGGAACACCACAACAACAATCCGGCTCAGTGTCCTCCACCAAAAGGTATGTCGAGGTATTCCATATATAAGTCTTCCATATTGGAAGGACTTAAAAATACAACACCTCTTCGATCCCATGCACATATTCAAGAATGTAGCCCAAACACTATGGGACCACATTATTGGCAAGAAGGACTCTTTGGGTGCGAGGGAGGATTTGAGGCTTTTAAAACGTCTCCCCGCCTCTGCCACTCCATGGCGTGTCCCAAATGGAAAGATTGTGCTTCCTAAAGCACCATGGATGCTAGCAAAAGAAGAATTATACAAGGTGAAGGGTACCATTGAATCTATTCGCACACCAACAAGATACATGAGGTTGCTAAAGGGAGCTTTCACAAAAGCAAAGAAGGGTGGAAGCGTTCAATTGTATGGGTTGAAGTCCCATGATTGGCACAAGATGCTTCAGGTATTCTTCATACTCCCTATTCTATCTATAGTTTGTGTGTATGACTATCACTCACTTTTCGTTTTCCTGATTTACATTGTAGTTCATTCTGTCCTTGAGTATGTGTATATGTCGGGACAAGAAAGTCAGGGACGCTATTTTCAAATTAGGAGAGCTAGCAAGGTACACCACAAGACTCCACTCGACTACACCTTTTTTATGTACACAATAATTTCAACTAGCACTTAGTGTATCCTTGTGTGTTTTCTTGCAGATTTGTGAGCTCCAAGGAAATTGAAATAGATGCTATCCTTGCTGCTCAAACACTTGCAACAGAAACTGTGTGTGCCATTGAGGATGCATTTCCTCAATCGGCCCTTCTTAGTCAAATTCACCTCTTGGTTCATGTGGTGGGGGAGATAGCTATATGTGGAGTAGTGCACGCATGATGGATGTTCCTCTTAGAGAGTTTTTTAAAGACTCTCAAAAATTTTGTGCGGCTACGGTCTCAACCAGAGGCATGTATGGCTGAAGGATGGATTGTTCAAGAGGCATTTGTTTACATATCAGAGTATTTGGCACAAGTTGATCCTTCAATGCCTCGCATGCGGTCCGATGAGGAAGATTCAAGGATGACTTCACACTTGACAAGTGGAAAGGGAAAACTACTTAACATGGATATGAATCTATCCCGAGTGGTTGATAACTTTTTCATTCTCAATGCAAAGATTATGACCAAGTGGGTGGACTTGTGGATAGTGGAAAATTCTAGGAGTTTGCAAGAGAGGGAAGCATGGAAACAAGCACATGGAGGAAGGAGGGCACCCCCAGTGCCTAGACACCTTGCATGTTTCCCACATCTCATTAGTGTAGAGTGGA
This sequence comes from Adiantum capillus-veneris, assembly GCF_014529385.1. NCBI lineage: Eukaryota > Viridiplantae > Streptophyta > Polypodiopsida > Polypodiales > Pteridaceae > Adiantum > Adiantum capillus-veneris. The sequence continues at coordinate 120,853,176 of NC_140943.1, forward strand.
TTCATGAGAGAATGACCGAGGCAAACGCGCGCGGAGAAGACATCACCAACAATGAATGGGAGTATGCACGAGGCTGCGCACCAAAGGTAGAGTACTCATATACCTAAACCACATTGTCTCGCTATTTGTTGAAATGATCTTTAATATGTATTTGATAAATTAATATATTTTTCTATTTTGTAGTGCCTTTCCTTTAACTCTATGTGGTCAAAGGGTCGTCACTTTCGTACGTGCCACATTGACGAGCGTAGAACCACCATGGATTGTGCCATCATGGGAAACTTTGACACAAACGGTGATGAAGCCAGGTACTGCGGAACTATTGAAAGGATACTAAAGGTTAATTTTAGAACCTTCCATAGCTTCATCTTCGAGTGCAAGTGGTTTGCAAATGTGTCTAGACGACATGAGAATGGCCTCTACATGGGGGAGCCCATGACTCTAGTGTACATCGCACAGGGAGGTATGACAATTTAGTTTTACCGCACAATTGTGAGCAAGTGAGTGACATGTACCTTTCTTATTCTTATTTACTTATTGTATCGTTAGTTATACCAATGTTACTCACTTTGAGCTTCTATTTTATAGGTCATCTATATCCCAACAATACACCAACCAAAACTTTGGTTCGTAATTCCTGTAACACCTCGGGGGAGAACCATTTTTTCCACTAATGAAGTGGAGACTATCTTTGACCCTCTTCCACCTCCAACTTTGGATGAGGTGGAAACAGAGGAGAGGGAGGTCGATGAATCAAGTCCAGCGGCGGCAGCAAGTCTTAGCGAGGATGATTGTCATGATGATGAAGATGATGAGATGGAGGATGAGGAACTCGAAGATGATGAAGCTGGCAATGCATCCACAAACGACAATTCCATTTCTCTCTTTATTGATTTAGGAGCCATGGGCTTAGAATTGGATGATGCTTCATGTAGAGATCTTTTGGAAGATGATTCATAAACATTTTGTAGTTATGAAGTTTTTTGATCGTGTAATCCATTCACCTCTCTCTCCCTCCTCTTTCTCTCTTTAGATTTGAGAATATGCTCAATTTTTTTAATCAATTGACAATGATTATTTTAGTTGTAAACAAGGGTAATCTTAGGCTGGGTTCTGACGGGGCTGGAGGAATAAAGACTTTCTGCAGGTCTACCGCTACCTCGTCTAAACGGTGTTGGAGGAAGAAGAGTGAAAAACAAGGAGAGATGGAGAGAGGCCAGCAGCTCTTCCGAGGGGGGGGGGGGGGGGGGGGGGGGGGGGGGTGCGGGAAGAAAAATGGCGGGCCCGGAGGAAGGTGATATCTACTGCAGCAAATAGGCTTTTTCCACGCAACTTAAACGCCCCCGCCTCTTTCTCCCCACTATTTCTCTCTCTCTCTCTCTCTCTCTCTCTCTCTCTCTCTCTCTCTCTCTCTCTCTCTCTCTCTTTCTTTCTCTTCATTTTTAAATTTGAAAATTATATACAATACTCTTTAATTTTTATTGAGAGGAGGGAAACACCAAAATTTGAAAAAAGGGGAGGGGGGGGGGGAGTTAATCCAGAATTTGAAAGTTTAGGCTCTAAGTTTGGGCAGCGGATATAACGACGGTAATGGACGTGGTAATAATAGCGGGTAAAGTCGCGGTAATACTTTAAACACAAAAAAAACCCCGCCCGCCCTCCTTTCTCTTGTTTCTCTCATTGAATTTACACATTCTCTCTACAAAACGTAGTAAAACAGTGCGGTAAACACTGGGAGATTTTCATAGTGTATGATGTATCCATACCAGTGTAATCGTGCAAGGCGCGTACAACAAAGGCTCACATTGTTGAGACTATCATTGAAGCCAAGGGATTATTATTCTATTTTTTGCTTTGTATGCATGGCATACTAGTACTATGGTCGTACAACACCCATCATTGCATGCGCTTCCTCTATCGTGCTAGCTACTCTGTCAAGGATGAGGTAAGTGGTTCAAGATTTGACTTATGGTACTTCTCTCTACGAGAGTGTTGTACAAGCACACTATTTTACGATTATCGAATAAGCTATGACACAAACATGGTCTGCACTTGAGTATATGCAAGGGACATACAACACATTCGAATAAGGAGTTTTCATCAGCCCAACATTCTTCCTCTCTCTCTCTCTCTCTCTCTCTCTCTCTCCAACTTCTATGTGGGAAAGGTGAAACTAGGAATGATTTTATTGACATCTTTCTATGTCAATACGGTAATAGGAAGGGCTAAGAGCAAACAAGAAGGGCTAAGCTCCATCTATTCCCACCTATTTTGGAATGGCTAAGAGTCATGTGTTTGTAATCCATCATCGATTGCTTACAAGATCAAACAATTCTATCCAGTTGAGGACCCATTGATTCTACTATACAAGCAAGCGTCTTGCCATTACTAATTTTTTGGGCGTTATTTTAGCACTACATATTGTAAGTGTGGCGATCAAGTTGAGTTTTTGAATGTCTTAAACTCATAAGGGCTCATCTCTACCAAGGTGTATAGGTGAAGCCAGCATTTCCGACAACATGGCTGTTTACAAACAACCCAAGATTATGGATTTATAGGTATAGAGAAGATCCAATTGTGAATACAATTCAAACTTGAGTGGATCTCCTCTTTTATCTATATCACTGAAAGTGTCCATACGAGTACCATTTTTGGGTAAGAACTCGCTCGTAATTACTAAATCACTTATTAAGTGATGATGCTCAATTCTTAGAACCTTCACACTTGCACTGTGAAGGAAAGAAGTCCACAAGCTACTAAGGGCTAGTGAACAAATTTCAACTTCTCAAGTTGATTTCAAACATTCTTGTACACGGTCAATTGTGTTGGTCACCCTTCTCTCTAGTTGAGAAATTTCTATATAGGGTCTCATCAAGGGGTTTGATGATGTAGATTTTAACCAAGGGGGGTTATGATTGCAAATGCAACACCCATGGTTACATGTGCAATACTAGGGTTCCTAGGCCTTTGCAGGTGGGAAATTTGGGCAGGTGCCTTTCACTACGAATAAGTGAACACAATGTTCAACCTCCAGGTACGCAAATGATTTGAATGCATAAACTTCTATATTTTCATCCATTTTTGCTCTTACAAGAGATGACAAGGTCATGTAAGAGCCAAGAAAATTAGGTTGTAGTATTCGAAAGTAAGTTTCTGCATTTTGTAGTTTATTTGGCACATGTTATCACATGGAATATAATATGGTCTAGGAACTCAAGGAGTTTGGTTTAGTCAATGTGGAGCAGGACTAATGAGGGTCCCTCTCACTCCCATTGTAGAGTGTTTGCAGTTACCTCCACGCACAAGTACATCTTGTACTTGAAGGATGTTCTTTTTTCATACATTCTTGTATGAGACATACTCCACATGTGGAGAATATGAGTCTCTGTGAGCGAAACTGGCGCCCACTATTTTAAGTATGTGTAACGACAAAGTCCCTAGGTAATGGCTGAATCCGTTTTATATACGGTTTTTAGCACGACGTGTCAGGAAAAATTGCAGTGTTGGCAAAAAATTGTCAGATACTCAGCATGACTTGTTAAGGTACAAGTTATACTAAACAACATTAATAGATGGTTGTTTATGCATATAGCAAGGCTATGAGTTGTTAATGACAAGGTTTCATTGTTTTTACCTCAAAGTGATTAATGTTTCACCTTCTAGTATGGCTCAAACATTTCAACAAGGCTTGCAAATGATTGCAGCAAAAAGTATTTTATTTTCATTCCAAACCTATTTACATTCCTCTTTAATGTGTGCTAGGAGCATCACATTCGCCACCAATATTGTGGCAAGGATGATCATGGATATATAGGTTTGGATTTGTTTTTTGCTAAATGCATGCTAGGTGTTATGGGCCTTAGTGTTTAGCAAAGGATGATTTGCAGCGGCATGCATAATAATCACATTAGTGCTATGAAGAATTTTGCACTCTATGTGCAATATCTCTATGAGATTATGTTTTGATCTACCAAACACCAATGGAGGTCATGGATCGGTTTGGGCTGGATATTTCAAGTTAACCAAGATCATTATGAATGTCATAGTTGATTAATCAACAATATTGTACGACATTGTGATCCTTGTTTACCCGTCATTTGGGAAGACTATCTGTAAACTATGGGGAAACACATCTTAATACTGTCATTATCCAAGGGAATAGGCAAAATACCAAGTGTAATCTCATGCTAAAGGATATGGGAAGTGAGTACATTAGCACCAAGCAATCCAATTCAAATGCATTTATGGATCTACTTGGAGTTTTCTTACCATAAGATAAAGCATGTCTGCGACTAGGTTTAGTCTCTTCACGTTTAAGTTAGGTTCTCAACCTTGAACACTAGTTATGGTGGGGTTGTTTATTGATGAAATTTAAGAACAAGTCAAGGACTTAAACTTGAATGTTGAGTTATGCCAGCAAGTTACTTTCATGGAAAATGAAAAGAGGTACTCTTTTGGGTACATCTTTGTTGTGATAACTCATTTAGCATGCTCATGTGCGTTCTAAATGGAGTCTACACACTATGATTGGATTGGAACTGGTAACACAAGATGGTTGCAAATGGACAACAATGTGAAAAATCAAGATGTTCTTCTTGATTTCATTGGACCTCCTACTGAACCATGTTTCGGTCAAACAAACAGTTGGATCCATGATGGATACCGCTATGGAAAACATTAGTGTTCTTATGAAGAGCCTACCACTTTTGTTTTTGTGGATGAAAACACTTCTTTAAGGGGGGTGTAATGTCATGCCAAGGGTAGGACTGTAGGAGGGCACGACTGTGGCCAAGGGTATGTGTATCGGTTGGCCAAGGGATGATGGATACACATACAATACAAGGGATATATATAGCTAAGATCCAAAGGGACAAAGGCCTATATATAGGTATGGTTGGGTGGTTATTGGCATATCTATTTTCCTAGTTTATTACATTTGAAGGTGAACTCTAGTGGATTGGGGTTTAGTGATTATCTTGGGCTATAGAGAGGCGGTCTCCTTGGGTTTCGGGTGTGTTTTCATTTCCCCTTACCCATCTTATGGTGCCCCCATAGAGGAGGGCACAGATGCTCCAATTTAAACTTGAAAGTGGTGTTTGAAGCTGACAAATGATTGGCGGATAGTCAAAGAATATTTGGTGGTCGGATTTGAAGATAGTAGAGATGGTGGAGATGAGATTTTTCCCCATATTCACAAGTGTTGAAGACCCAGAAGATTGGTTAGCTGATTTTGAATTATGGATGCTATCGATGCATATGTTGATGGATGTGGAAAATTTGCATATGGCGCCACTATTGATGTGCAAATGTGCAAAGATATGGTTTGATGACCTAAAGCGTGATGATCAAGGTTCATGGTAGGAGCTTCAAAATCAGTTTTTAAAGTGGATTTGAAGGGTCATTACTCTAGTAGAGGCTGGTGCAAAGTTGAAGGTGGTACACCAGGATGTAAATAAAGATTTTTCCATTTTATTTGAGAAGTTTGAAGCTTGTTGGATGAAGTTGAAGATTGTTACGGGGGTGAAAGGCAACCTGTACCTAAAGTTGTCGGAGTTTCTTGAGTATTTTCTTCCAAAGATCAGAGAGAAGGTCAAATATGGTGCATATATCTATGATGATACGGTCTATTTGGCCAAGGAAGCTGAAACAAAGTTTACAGTTGGGCTTGTTAAAGCGTGCAGATTATATTCTTGTGGCAGCAATAGTCTGCTCCATGGTCCAACCTAATGCGGTGCCAGTTGGTCAAAGTCCAAAATTTGTTGAGGTAAGTCCAATGGTCCATTATGCTCCTTAGAGCTTTCCATTTTGTAAAATACATATGCCGATGGTGGACAAGGATAAGCCCCTTGACAAAGAGATCCAGTGTGCGAATGAGGTAGCCAATATCAAGTGTCAATAAAATCTTGAAGAGGTAAATCCTGTTTTTTTGAAGCAAGTGAATGAAAATCTTGAAGAGCTAAATCCTGCTTTTTTGAAGCAAGTGCATGAAAAGCTTGAAGAGGTAAAGCCTGTTTTTTTGAAGCAAGTGCATAAAAAGCTTGAAGAGGTAAAGCCTGTTTTTTTGAAGCAAGTGCATGAAAAGGTAGCAAAGTGCAATCAAGTTGTAGATGCTTAGATCTTGGAAGGATATGAAGAAATTGATCAAAGCCTAGATGAAGGTCAAGCTTTTGTGGAGTAGTCAGCATGTGGTGGTGATGAAGATGAAGATACCAGCTCAAGTTTTTGGGGAAAAAGCAAGGAAGATAGAGCGGATGAGTCCACGTCCCATGGCTAAGAGTCCGAGTCTGATAATCATGTGCTAATAAAGGTAAAGTTTCCTTATTATATGTATAATGATATGGTGATAGCCAATGTTCAAGAAGATCAGGTTGAAGTGCCAAAGTAAATGAAAGAGGATGTGCTCTCAAAGAGGGCATGCAATTCTATGTTGGTGACCGTGCTGATGGGAGTTGTGGTGGCAAGTGATGTTGCAGTACAGTTGGTTCAAAGCTATTAAAAAAGGGCAAGGTTGCACTTATGGATAGCCAAGATATCCTACAAGATGTTGATCAAAGGAAGGAGCAGTTGGAGGTGCCTATGGATTGTACCAATGATGCTATGGATACAGGTTTTTTGGATCAAGTATGCATTGATTGGGGATTTTGATGATGTCAAGGATGTCATGGATGAAGGTATGAAAATTCTTGTGAACAAGTCTTTGACTAGGATACATGTGATGTGAGGGTTATCCCCTCCAAAAGAGGAGATTCTACTGATGGATGAGTAGTGTGCTATGGATGAGCCAACAGAGGTCGATGTGGAGGAGTGCTTGGATCAACCGCACTGCTATTTTTTTTGTGAAGTAAGTGATTGGACATTTGATCCAGGAGGAATACAGGCTATGATGTAGGGGGTGGGCCAACCCACTTGATTTTTGGCAGCAACAGGCAGAAGTAGAGACTCATACTACATATGGTAGTGTTTTTTGGTTTGTTCACAATGTTGTCTAGTTTTGTAGTTGGTAAAAGAATAAAGCAGTTTTGTGGTTGCACATTGAATGTTCAAGAAGGGGGTCGGGCAATGATGGTGCATCCAAAGTGTGTCAATCCTAGTAGAGGGTACAAGCATTGGAGTGTATGCTAACAAGTTCATGGTAAAGTGCTAGAGCATATGGGAAGATCTTGGGTAGGTAAGTGGCAACGGAGATGTATGCTTTATGTGATTTATTAGACCAGAAGTGATCCAAAAAGATCCAATTAAGATGACAGGTGAAGGAGGATAAAAGTGCTTGTTTTTTGCTTAGAAATGTAGTACTTGAAGTGTTGAGGGAGCAGATCCAAATGGCTCATTAAACAGAGCCACAATGCGCAACATATGGTTGGTCAAATCTAGAGTATGGTCTCTCAATGTGTCCATCAGCCAATTGCAATTTTATTTGAGTTTGTCTAATGGATAGTTGTCCCCACGATTCCCATACTGCTTTTGTGGCTATGGCTATGCCTGCTCCACTATCCAATATTGCCATGGTTTCAATGTCATTATATTTCACTGCTGGAAGGGTGGTGTTTCCTTCTTCCCCTTCGTAGTATTCTCCAACTTTGTTCATTGGAACAAATTGAATCTCCTTGTTATCCATTTCATTTTTCAATCTTTCCAAATTTTTTACAATGAGCCCTATTATTCCCACCTTCTCTAGGGTTTTCTATAAATCGTTCCGTAAATATGGTCTAATTTTTAAGAGTTCTCCCAAAGTAAGAGTGCATTGGATGGGTGTAGACATGATTGAATGAATATTGTCTACTTCTAGGGCCTGTTTCTCTCTTTTTACTTGAGTGGTTATACACATTATGGATTCATCTTCGTTATCTCCCAAGTAAGAGGATAATGTTTTCAATGTCAATGGTTTAGACATTCCTGAAGCTTCAGATCTGCAATCCCCATACAAGGATTGTACATCCATGTCCATATCAAGAGGTAGGTTGTCTAACCAAACTTCCTCTATAGGAGCTGCCTTTAGAGTTACCCTCCCATCATTGATCTCTCTAACTTTTTCCCATAAGTGTCCTGGCCAGTCTTCCTCTACAAATGGTTGTCCGACACTATAAGTTCTGGATCTTTGGTTTCAAGGTGGGGTTCTACCACCACTTTGGATTTTTCTTCGGTGTCTCTTACCACAAGCTCCTCAAGTTTTTCCATACTTTCAAGATTGGGTTTTTGTTTTTCCAGCAACTCTTGCGTGATCCTTACCAAATTTTGATAAGCTTCAAGCTTAGTTGCTTCCATGTCTAGAGAAGGATAGTTTGTCTATTTGTTTTCCATGTTTTGGCCTACTTTAAGTCCTGCTTGGTAAGCTTCCAAGGCTGCATTAATAGGCTCAAAAATTATATCAACCAAAATTGATTCTCCAGATTTTACGGTTGTTTCTTTGTTTTTGCTTCCATGTTAATTCACTTTTTCCTAGAATAGTTTTTTTGCTTTCTCCTCGATTTCAGCTCGTTGTTTTTGTTTTCTCATCTCATACCTCTTGCTTCTGCTTTTTTGGTCTTTTGAGAGGCAACTTTTGCGTTCTCCAAATCATCAGAGGACTTATGTTTCTTTTTCTTAGCCTGAGCTCTAGAGTCTAGTGATTACCTTGATTAGAACAATCGGTTCACTCTCAGATGAGCTACTAGGTATCACCTTGACTACGTTTACTGTTGTTTTACGCTTGTTTAAAGGATTTTTTGGACAATCTTTTGGGAAGTGTCCTCCCTTTTTGCAGCATTGTATGCAATAAGATTCAATCGGCTTGAGTTTTTTGTCAAGATCTGGGAGTTTGTTTTTTCAATGATCATGTACACCACAGTTATGACAGTTTCCCGTTCTTAGCTTAATCATGGGTCTTACGATAGGAGGTCTAACACCTTGATTAGCTACATAATACATTGGTGTAATCTCTGGTGGAGCATAAGTCATAGGTTCTTCCATTGGTGGTGGATGTGAATTATATCAATCTCCTTCTACCATTACTATAGATGGACTAGGCTCAGCATAGGGTGTAACAAGCACTAGTGCTTGTTCATCTATGACTCCCTATGGGTGCATGTACTTTACAGGCACTACATTATGTCCTGGATACGAAGGTTGTTGACCCAACACGGACTGAGGTCTTTCCATACCCATCGGTGGTCTTTGAGCTTGGGCCATGTTAGGCTGATATCTGTACATGGGTTGTCCTTGTGGCCTCATCGGCATGTACTGAACATTCCCATCATACTTTGGTCGGTAGTAGAACTCATCGGTCTCATGATTGGTCCATTTACCCTCGATTGCACACCATTTTTGCGGTCTAATTGGTTGTCCCTGTTAAGGTATCCCTTGTCCTGGTCCTCTCATAGGTGCTTTTTGCATGTTATTCATCATGTCATTCATTCTTTTAAGCATGTCTTCTATAAATAAAAGTGGTGCTATAGTAGCCGTTCCCACTTGTGCTGGTTTGGTGGATACTGTTTTTTCTCTTTGGTTATCCTTAGGGACATATTCTGCACTGAAAATACCACAATCGTCTCCTAAGTCAATAGCATCTAACACACACTCTTCTAGGGTTGTATGTTTATTTCTATATAGTATAGCATGAAGTTCTTTGTTTAGCAGTCCCTCTAGAAACAATGATACTAGTCGTTCTCCTGTAGGTATCTCTAGCCCTGGGCATCTCGCAATGTATTGTTTCATTCGAGTTGCACAATCCCTAACAGACTCACCATGTTTCTATTTAAACCTGTAGATTTGAGCTACCATATTGTGTTTAATCCCCGTTTTGGAGCAAGCAGCTACAAATCCTTGAGCTAATGTGTTTAAGTCCATGATTGACCTTGGTGGAATATTTTGGAACTATGTCAATGCTTTTTCTTCTAATGTCATTCCAAACCCCTCGAATTGAGTATGGAAATTGAATATATGTTCTGCTCTTAGCACTTGCTTAAAGCTTTCTAAGTGGTCATATGGATCCCCTGATCCACTGTATTTTTTGACCCATTTATGAAAATCAACTAGTCTAACACATCTGTTTGGTTCAACCCCCAATCTCCTGGCAGTTGGTCCTCTTCCGAGTCCTTCAAACCAGTCTGTTGGAAATAGTGACTCATGTAGCCCTGGATTGGCCTTAGTGTCGCCCGATATTCTTTGTGATGAGGTGGTTTCTGGTTTCTTAACATTAATCTCATAAGATCTCTCACGGTGTTCATCTCTTGGAATGGTTTCTGGTCCTTGGCCCAATATCCAATCCCTTATGGAATATCCCTGGTATTTGGTTTGTTCTACCTCCTCAAGAGTCATCATAAAAAATATATTGTTATAACAATCCCTAAACAGGTAGGTTGGTAGGTCTCTTGATCCCTTATCCTTGATCTTGAAGATATAGATGATCTTCATGGCCATATATTTTACATTTCTATCCTCCCAACAATAGACTCCGATCCTAGGATTATCCGTACCAAACCATTTCAAAGGCTTCAAATCTGCTTGATCGTATCCCTCAAATTCTAAAGTTGGTGGTCCTTCTTTTGCTGACATATATGGGATTATGGTGTTTAATGCTAATCCCCATTTTTCTATCACGTCAAGGTTTTTGACTTGTTAATACTGAGTTCCGCTTCTGTCCATGTACATTTTTCCTTGTTTGTTTTCCTTGATTTATTCTTTGAACTCAATACCATGGTCATCAATGCGAATAGTAGACTCTTCGTTAGGATCCAAGTAAACCTGAGCTCCATGGCGATTAGTCTTATAAAATGAGATTATATGCTTATAGTGCATTGTCATTCCGGTCTTTGAGTGAGTCAAGTAAGAAGACATTTCAGAGGTTGAATATGAAAAAGTATTTGAGACTTCTTCAGGGATAGTGTGCAAGGAATTGCCTTGATTCACGCTTTCTTTGGTGGATACTCTACTGGAGGGTTCTCCAAATATGCCTTGATTTCCTAGTACACAACCAGATCTAAGGTTCATAAAGAGTTGTGAATCCCTAGATAGAGTACTTACCTTTGGATTGACTTGTTGTCAATTTGCACTTGACTTGATTGCAATTTTTGTGAAGCTCTCAATTCCTTGTCTGCAACCTGATTCCTGTACAATTTTGATCAAGTTAGCTATTCTTTCACAATGACAGTATAATTTTTGCTAACTATTGTGATTGGTCTATGCAAATCACTAATTGAGTCAACAGTTACAATTTTCAAACTTGATTTTGGCAAAAATCAAAGGATTAATCTGCCACTTGGAAACTGAGTGAACATGTATCAATTTGGATTCGATTGAACACAAAATTGCCTAGCCGCTTTGTATTATGTTGGTCTAACACTATACAAGTTCAAAAGTCAAAATTGGTGGCTCTGTGTAGCAGTAGTAAATAATTGTAATTATTTACTTTTGTCAAATTTTTGGACTTTTTGGTTTGGTTTGCCAGGTGTACAACCTGTTAAAGTCCTTGGACAAGTTTCAACAAGTTTGGACAAAATCTGTTCAAGTTTATCAATTGTTTTGTGTCCGTAGACACTGATTTTAAGAATCTGTCTTAAGTCTCACTTTTGTGATCCAAATTTCACCAAAATTGATTTTTGTGGTCTAATTGATATGCTTGACCTTGTGGTATACTCAAATATGCAAATTTATCAATTTTTTGGAGCAGATGTAAATAATCGTGATTATTTACTGTGGAAAATGTTTTGCATGTTTTTGTCTCAACCTTGACACAGATATGTTAAGCACTTCAAGTTAAGGTCCCTAGTCAAGTTTCATCAAGTTTAGACAACTTTTGGTCAAATGGTCATCAGTTTTCTTTCTGTAGACTAACTTTGTAATTTTGGTCACAATTTTGATCCAAAGGTCCAAATCTTACCAAATTTGCTAAAGCTAGTGGTATGCTAACTTGGTCAAAAAAGTTGAAAAATGGGGCAGATGTAAATAATGGCGACTATTTACAGTTAACAAATTTTTGCATCTTTTTGGTCAATTGATCATGTACACATGTTTATCACATCAATACAAGCCTACGAATCAAATTTCATCAAGTTTGGACTAATTTTTCCCCAATTTACACTCGTCTTCAAAAGTCAGTACAAACTTTACTTTTTACCCATCTTTTTGCCAATTTGGTGATCCAAATTCAATGTGCCTTTACAAAAGTTGTTTGTACACATGCAACGAGTCACTAATATGAACCTTGGTCAAATTTGAGCTGAAAGATAATAATCGCGATACTTACTTTATGTCCAAAATGAACAATTTTTTGCAATTTTTCAATATACAGTCTTTTCAGGAGCTATTTTAAGCCTATGAATCAAGTCAAAACTTAATTTGGCCTAAAATGTCAAGAAAAAGTAAATAATTTGAGTTTTGGCCAACTCTTGAAATTTTTACCTCAATGTGTCTTTGAACTAATTACCCACTGGTTCATACAACTTTTAAGCGTACTCTCCAGTCGGATTGAGTGGTTTGGAGTCTTTTCGAGCTATTTCTAGCCGTAGACCTGAAATTCTATAACTTCCAATAACAACTCATACTTGATTCATTCAAAGAGCAATGTTCTGAAATCCACCTTGGATCCTACTTACCCTACTCCTAGGTTCTCATGCAATGGGGTTGTGGAAAGTGTCTACAAACACTCGTTTTCTTTTTTTTTTTATGAGAGCTTTGATCTTAAGACTTGTCTCGTCTATCAATCATTCTAAAAATCCTAATCTAGTTCTACAATCCTACAATCCTAAAGGCACTCAGCAAGCACGTTTACCTCCAAGCTACCTCTACACATCAAAAGACGACAATCTTAAGCTATGTCATTTCTAAAAGAAAGGTTTTAACTCTAGGAGATTCTAGAGGAATTTAAAGGATAACTTCATAAGAAGCTCGTGTTTTTCCCTAGTTTAAGTCTCTTTGATCCCCGCCAACGGTGCCAAATGTGGGACATGTGTCTAACCTCACTATCCTATCTTATTGCAGTTTTAGCGAGAACCACGATTAAATTGTCAATCCATGGGATGAAGCTGACTCAACTAGTGCATAAAGGCTACAAGAGGGTGTCAATCTCTCAAAAAACAACTAACAACTCGCATCTAGCTCAAGCTACACTCACGTGACTGAAATCACCAAAAGCCAATCGCTCATCGGTAAATAAATCACATCTGTTACAACATCAAATGACATCCAAACGTAACGAAACTTCTAGGACAAGTCTATAAGACCTAAGAATACATGCTTATGGTCTCAAATCCCACTTTACGTCAAGTGCCAAAATTGCGATTATTAACAGCAGTGGATTTTTGATCTAGTAATTTTCAACCCAGAATGCACCTTAATGCTTAGCAATGATGTCCCAATACCCTGCCTATGCTTAGTTTTTGATTTTGAAGTGTAAATTCCTACTTATGATGGAATTAAGCCGTGGGTTGATGATGCCAAAAGCTATGAAGTACTGTGATATGTTTACATCAATGCGTAGAGCTCTTACCTACGGTTGCAATGTAACAAACACAACTGCAATGTGACAACCGGGGAGGGAGTAGAAAGCACGAGAAGGAGAGAAGTGAGCATCGTTAGCTCACGAAGTGTATTTCATTATCCAAAAACTTAATAATAACTTATAAAAATTGGCTTTTATACCTTAGCCAAGGTTTTTGGTGGTCAAAACTAATAATTTGGGAGCTCTAACTAAAGATAGGTAATGACATGTTGATACAATTTGGAAGCTTGCAGCTCTGGCTCATCAATTACAAGGTTTGTCCAAAAAATAAGAGTTACAATATTCTCAATTTATAAAAAATAATAAGTGTTTTTACAATGAGAGCTTCAAAAAATGGTATCCGTGTTAGCTTGTTGCTAACAATGAAGGTCCACCATGTTGAAAGTTAGTAAGCGTGCATGTGTGTGAGGGAGACGCTGGTGGCTTCAAGAAGTTGCGTGTAGAGACAAATGGTGAGGAGCTTCAAGGTAGCTTCTAGCAAGCATCAGGGAGATGTGAGTGGCTATAAGAAGCTGCATGTGAGAAGGCTGACAGTAGGTGGTGCTAAAAGTCTTGTATACGTATAGACATGCACTAACGGGTGAGGATCTTTGGTGTGGCACACCTAATGATCTGATTGTGTTGAAGCAACTATCTCAATGTTGCATTAAGGTATGGGAAATCTACTGAGTTTATTAGGAAACATGGTTCAGACTCTTAGACTCGCAGGCAACGCGGTTTAGGGTGTTGGAACTGCAGCGACCTACTTGGGCCACGCTGGAAATAGTGTGCCACCTTTGTACCACGCCCTTGCTAGTGCTAGAAATTGCATCCCGTAGTCCATCAGTGAAGTTGCCCAGATCTCTGACTATGCTACCCAGTCTACCTCTATTGCCTTGAGGGCCGCCGAAGGCTTCAGTCATTGACATTGATGGGTACAAGAAAACTCGACCGTAATTTGCATCTGTTTCTTGTAGGTGATATTGTGCTAAAATATTAGCTATTGCTCATTGGATTTGGTTGAGCATCACCATCTTATTAGATTTTATGACATCACCATCTGTGTTGAAGTTGCCAATGATGCCACAATCCATGGTGTCTCGATGCTCATCAATGTGGTGTGTACAAAAGTGTCGACCCTTTGACCACATAGAGTTAAAGGAAAGGCACTACAAAATAAGAAAATATATTTATCAATTACAAAGATAAAAACTATACAATATACATTAAGTATATGAGTATTGTACCTCTAGTATGCAACCTCATGCATACTCCCATTCTTTGTCGGTGATGTCTTCTCCGCATGCTTTTTCTTTCAATCATTCTCTCATGAATCCACTCGGCACTAATGAGATCTAGGAAACATACAAGGTGTCCTCCTGCCTCCATGCACTTGTTTCCCTATCCTGCAAACGGCTTGCCTTTGCCATTGTCTACAAGTCCATCCACTTGGTCATAACATCTGCATTGAGGATACAAAAGTTATTGACCACTCAAGATAGATCCATATCCATGTTAAATAATTTTCCATTTTCACTTGACAAGTGTGAAATCATCGTCGTATCCTCGTCATATGACCATATGTGAGGCATTGAGGGATCAACTTGTGCCAAACACTCAGAAATATAAGCAAATTCCTCTTGCACGATCCACCCTTTGGCCATACATGCCTCTGGCTAGGACCGTAGCTACACAAAATCTTTGAGAGTCTTTAAAAAAGTCTCTAAAAAGAACATCCACTGTGCATGCCTAATCCACATATAGCGATCTCCTCAACCAAGTGAGCCAAGAGGTGAATTTTACTAAGAAGAGCTGATCGAGAAAATGCATCCTTAATGGCACACACGGTTTCCACTGCAAGTGTTTGAGCAGCAGGTATGGCATCTATTTCAATTTATTTGGAGCTTACAAATCTACAAGAAATCACACAAGAGTACACTAAGTGCTTGTTATGTGTATTGCATACATGGAAAAGTTTAGTTAAGTGGAGATGTGGTGTAGCTTACTAACTCTGTGAGTTTGAAATAGCTTCCCTCACTTTCTTGTTCCGTCATATGCACATACTCACCGGAAAAATGAACTACAATGTCAAAAAAGTAAACGAGAAAGTGAGAGAAATCCATACACACAAATCAATATCTAGAAGAAATGAGAAAGAAGGGAATAATTGAGAGAAAGAACTACCTGTAGCATCTTGTGTCAATAAGGGGACTTCAACCCATACAATTGAACGCTTCCACCTTTCTTTTTTTTTGTGAAAGCTCCCTTTAGTGACCTCATGTATCCTATTGGTGTGCAAAAAGACGTAATGGAACCCTTCACTTGATCTAGCTCTTATTTGGTTAGCATCCATGGAACTTCAGGAAGCACAATCTTCCCAATGAGAGCTCGACGTGGAGTGGCAGGGACCAGGAGATGTTTTAAGGCCCTCAAGGTCTTAATACTGGAGTCTTTTTAGACTTTCCTAGAGTTTAACCATTATTGAGTTATTAGCAAGCTCAATAGGAACCGGTGCCAACTTAACACTGTTAAACCCACTCCACTTCTCTTTGCAATAAACAATATTCTAAACCATAGGTGTAGTAACTTGAGTGCATTTTTTCAAAGGCTAATAGAATAATGGAGTCTTTTGAGACTTGCCTATAACTTAACCATTATTCATTTATATAAAAATCTCGATAGCAACCAGTGGATAGGGGTAAAGGGGAACACACTAGGAAACAAAACAAACTACCTTTATAGCCCAAGATAATCACTGCATCCCAATCCACTAGAGTTCACCTTCAAAACTCACACAACTCACAACATGCCACACCAAATATTTCATGTTTACAACCATGTCACAACACACACCCTCTCTTTCTCACTCACACATATACATACCGAGGAGGTTCACACATCTCACACACCCGACATTAGATAGTTGAAACACAAAAAAGATGAGAAGGGGAAAAACAAGAAGAAATGATACCAGAATTTGACATGGTTTGCATCGATTATGGAAAAAATCATCTACAAACACCATACAAACCTCTACTACAATTTGGCTCGGCAGATAGCATCGAGCAAGAAGAAAATTGGGGCAATCAATGAATTTGCCATCATGTGCCTCTTGTTTATCCTCTTTGGCACCACATATGAGACAGTCTGATGCCACATGGCAGCCTTAGGTGGACTCACCCACAAGATCCTTCAAGGTCACTACAACCTTCAAAAAAATATCATAAAATGCCTTTTTGTCTCCCAGCTTTTGCACTGCTTGCCAGTTGCAGCTCCTCTTGCCGAACCGCAAAGATCAAGTGAAACCATGCCATACCAAAATCAAACTTCTCAAATCCCATTGCCTCTTGGATCTGCCGTGCTCTCGAGCGACGTATGCCAAAAAAACCAAAAACCATTTGGCACTGTATTGTTGAAGATCCGATGCTCGATTGACAAGCCGTGAACTCCCATGACCTTCTCTTGCCGCATACAATCATTTGGGCTGGTTAGATATTATATTTTATGACATTGTTATCTGTGTTGAAGTTGCAAATAATGCCACAATCCATGGTGATTCGCCGCTCATCAATGTGGCATGTACGAAAGTGTCGACCCTTTGACCACATAGAGTTAAAGGAATGGCACTACAAATAAGAAAATATATTCTATCAATTACAAAGATAAGATCAAGACAAAACTATAAAATATACTTTAAGTATATGAGTACTCTACCTTTGGTCCGCAACCTCGTGCATACTCCCATTCTTTGTTGGTGATGAACATGGATATGGATCCATCCCGAGTGGTCAATAACTTTTGTATCCTCAATGCAGATGTTATGACGAAGTGGATGGACTTGTAGACAATGGCAAAGGCAAGGCGTTTGGAGGAGAGGGCAACAAGCGCATGGAGGTAGGAGGACACCTTGTATGTTTCCTAGACCTCATTAGTGCTGAGTGGATTCTGTTAAGTATGGAGCCTGATTTACCCTTGTAATTTTCTGTGGTAAAAGCGCACATTTGTAAGGCCCCATTATGAGGAGAAGCCATCGTGCGTGAAGGAAAATCACTCACCGGAAACCAAAATTTTCACGGACAAGAATCAGGGGTAACTTTAAAGGCCTCGGGAGCGGAGGCCCCCGAGACTTTTTTTTTCGCCGGAATATTATGGCCGGACGGCGGCCGAAAAGTGGTCGGAAATCAACCGGTCGGTTGGCCGGTGGTTGGTAGTCAATGGCCGATGGCCGGTGGCCGAATTCAAAAGCGGACTTGTCTTCTCAAGGGTGGCCACACATGGGTGGATTGGAGGGTCCGATTTGGACTTATTCGCAGAAGGGCGGCTACACATGGCTGTCTCTCATAAGAGAGGGCAGCCCTTTTGGCCTATAAAAGGAGGCCATTTCTACACACATTTCATAGTGCGAAGTTGATGCAACAAGGTGAGTGTGAGGTGGTGAGAGTGAAGAAAGGCGGGAGCTCCATTAAGGGTATAATCCATTTGTAAACTACTTCTTGTTTTGAAGTACTAAAGCCATTGAGTGGCTGCTTTCCTGTGGACGTAGCCCACATTGGGTGAACCACGTATATCGTGTGTACTCTCTCTCTCTCTCTCTCTCTACTCTATAATCTCGTGTATATAAATCTGTCTCTCTCCATTAAGTAATCTACTCAATTATCTATTTAGCTACGTCTTATTTCCTAACAACTGGTATCAGAGCAAGGTTTGCGCGTAGCTAAATTATCTCAAGGAAAGGATTCCTTGAATTGAGTGAGAGTTATGGCGGAGGAAGGGAAGCTCAAGATTGAGAAGTTCAAGGGCAAAAACTACCAACATTGGAAGATGCAGATTGAAGACTATCTCTACCAGAAGGACCTCTATTTGCCACTATGCGGTCTTGCGAAGAAGCCCGCAACAATGGCAGATGAAGCATGGATTGTCCTTGATCGAAAGGCACTGGGAACAATCCGGTTAAGCTTGGCGTCAATGGTGGCCTTCAATGTTCCGGAGATGAAGACCACGGAGGACTTGATGAAGTCACTTGACGACTTCTACGAGAAACCATCGGCATCCAATAAGGTATTTCTTATGAAGCGCTTGTTCAATCTAAAGATGGCAGAGAATGGTTCAGTTGCAGAACACCTAAATGACTTTAACACAAACATAAGTCAACTTCGATCAATGAAAATCAATTTCGATGACGAAGTGCGAGCTCTCCTTATACTATCATCTCTACCGGATAGTTGGGACAGCCTTGTGATGGCTGTAAGTAATTCTATCTCTGGCTCAAATACTCTTAAGTTTGATGATGTTGTGGGTGTTCTCCTAAGAGAGGAAATGCGAAGGAGAAGCACAGGAGAATCATCAAGTGCTGCACTATCAGTGGAAACAAGAGGAAGGCTTAAGGAGAGGTTCAAAAACCGAAAGGGTCGTGATCGCTCAAGGTGGAGCAAGTCACGCACAAAGTCAGTTCTTGAATGTTGGAACTGCGGCAAGAAGGGCCACGTCAAGAAGGATTGATGGTCCAAGAAGAAGAAGGAGACAGAGTCTCAAGACAACAAGCCAACATCGGAGGCCAATGTGGCAGGTAAAGTAGAGCAAGATGCTCTAATTCTCTCATTAGACAATGTGTCTAATTCCTGGATAGTAGATTCCGGGGCTTCATTCCATGCGACACCACACAAGCAACATTTCCAAGACTACACCAAAGGTAATTTTGGGTATGTATACTTGGGAGATGATGAAGCTTGTGAGATTGTCGGCAAAGGTACAATTTCTATCAAAACTGCTAACGGAAATGAATGTAAGCTTAAAGATGTTAGGCATGTTCCTTCTCTTCGCAAAAAATTGATCTCTACAGGACAATTGGACGATGAAGGTCACAACATTGCATCGGAAACAAACGGTGGAAGATCTCAAAGGGATCTTTGGTGGTTGCCAAGGGAGAAAAAGTCGGTACACTTTACTTGTGTACTGTTAGCACACAACCTTCAGCTTGTGCAGCAACTACAGAAGTTGACAGTGCGGTGTGGCACTACCGACTTGGGCATATGAGTGCCAAAGGAATGCAAATCCTTCAAACAAAGAAGCTTCTACCAGGTTTGAAAGAAGTGGACTTAGAGTTCTGTGAAGATTGTTTTTATGGTAAACAAAAGAGGGTAAAATTTCAAAAATCAGGAAATGAAAGAAAAAATAAAAAACTTGAGTTGGTTCATTCTGATGTTTGGGGTCCTGCAAGTACACCATCACTTGGTGGCTCATTGTACTATGTAACATTCATAGACGATGCGACTAGAAAAACATGGGTTTATGTCATGAAGAATAAATCCGATGTATTTTCCATATTTCAAAGGTGGAAAGCCTTTGTGGAGAATGAAACAGGTACCAAGGTTAAATGCCTCAGATCCGACAATGGAGGCGAATATTGCAGCCAAGCTTTTGAAAGCTTTTGTGCTAGCAATGGCATTCGGAGGCAAAGGACAACCCCAAGGACACCTCAACAAAATGGGATTTCAGAAAGGATGAACAAGACAATCATGGAGCGAGCACGAAGCATGCGGCTACATGCAGGCCTACCGCTTGAGCTTTGGGCGGAAGCTGTAAGTACGTCTGTGTACTTAATCAATCGGTCACCCTCAACGGCATTGGATGGGGGAGTTCCAGAAGAGGCATGGACAGGTAAACCGGTGAATTATGCATTTCTCAAAGTGTTTTGGTGTGAGGCTTTCATGCACATAGATAGAAGCCTAAGATCAAAGTTAGATGCAAAGTCCAAAAAGTGTTTCTTCATTGGCTATGGAGAAGGAGACTTTGGGTATCGCCTATGGAATCCTGAAGATGGTAAAATCTTAAGGAGTAGGGATGTAATTTTTAACGAACAAAATATGTACAAAGATTACTTGGAAAGAAAACAAACAAAAGAAACAGGTAATGAGTAGATGGAGCTTGAGGACGGTGAAGACTCAAGGACTGCAAACGGTGACAATGTGCAACAACGTCAACCAAATGAGGAGCCTCAACCTATTCCCCGAAGATCTACAAGAGCAAGTAGACCTCCAGAAAGGTTTTTTCCTTCCTTCAACCATCTCTTGATCTCAGATTCTGGAGAGCCGGAATCATACGAAGAAGCTATGCAACATGAATCCAAAGAAGAATGGATGAAGAGCATGCAAGTGGAGATGGACTCACTACATCGCAACCAAACATGGGAGTTGGTTGAGTTGCCTAAAGGTAAGCGTGCACTTCAAAACAAATGGGTGTACAAGCTGAAGGAAGAAGAAGGTGGAAAGAAAAGGTACAAGTCTAGGCTTGTGGTAAAAGGTTTTTATCAAAAGAAAGGTATTGACTTCAATGAAGTATTTTCTCCTGTTGTAAAAATGAACTCAATTAGGCTTGTCTTAAGCCTTGTGACTGCTCATGATCTAAATCTCGAGCAAATGGATGTAAATACGGCATTCCCTCACGGTGACTTAGAGGAGGAAATCTACATGCTTCAACCAAAGGGGTATGAAGTAAAAGGTAAGGAGAAAATGGTTTGCAGATTAAAGAAGAGCTTGTATGGTTTAAAGCAAGCATCAAGACAATGGTACTTGAAGTTTGATCGATGGATGTTGGATCATGGATTCACAAGATACAACTCGGATCACTGCGTCTACACGGATAATTTGGGAGATGGGAAATTCATCATCCTAATGTTGTATGTTGATGACGTGTTGATTGCAAGTGCTAACATGCAGGACATCAAAGACCTAAAAGAGGAGCTGTCCAAATCTTTTTCAATGAAAGATTTAGGTGCTGCAAAGAGGATACTTGGTATGAAAATATCAAGGGACAGGACGAAGAAGACAATAAAGCTATCTCTAGAAGATTACATCAAGAAGGTACTAGAAAGGTTTGCAATGCAAAATGCAAAACCAGTTTCTACACCTTTGGCTGGTCATTTTAAACTAACGAAGGATATGTGTCCAAAGACACAAGAGGAGATAGCCTATATGTCTAAAGTTCCATATGCTGCAGCGGTAGGTTCTCTAATGTATGCTATGGTCTGGGCAAGGCCAGACATTGCACATGCAGTGGGAGTTGTGAGTAGGTTCATGGACAACCCAGGTAAAGAGCATTGGCAAGCTGTGAAGTGGATACTTAGGTATCTAAAAGGGACAACAACAAATGCTTTGTATTTTGGAGGAACTGATATTTTTCTAGAAGGGTATGCTGATGCAGATATGGCAGATGACAAAGATACTCGAAGGAGCACTAGTGGCTATGTGTTCACGGTTGGAGGCACAGCAGTAAGCTGCGCTTCAAAGCTGCAGAAAGTGGTTTCACTTTCTACCACGGAAGCAGAGTATGTAGCAATGACGGAGGCAAGCAAAGAAATTATGTGGCTTCACAGATTCTTAGAAGAGCTTGGATTCAAACAAGACAATTGTGTCTTGTACAGTGATAGCCAAAGCGCTATCCATCTTGCGAAGAACTCAGCCTTTCATTCAAGGACAAAGCACATTGAGGTGAGATATCACTTCATACACACTCTTTTGGAAGAGGGACAACTAAAGCTAGGAAAGGTGCATATAAGTGAAAATCCTGCAGACATGTTTACAAAGGTGGTCAACAAGGAGAAGTTGAGCTTTTGCTCATCTTCAATCGGCATTCAAGGATAAGAAGCCAGAATGGAAAGCAGTCACAGGTTTGGTTTGGAGATCAGTCTCCAAGTGGGAGATTGTTAAGTATGGAGCCTGATTTACCCTTGTAATTTTTTGTGGTAAAAGCGCACATTTGTAAGGCCCCCATTATGAGGAGAAGCCATCGTGCGTGAAGGAAAATCACTCACCGGAAACTAAAATTTTCACGGACAATAATCAGGGGCAACTTAAAGGCCTCGGGGGCGGAGGCCTCCGAGACTTTTTTTTTCGCCGGAATATTATGGCCGGACGGCGGCCGAAAAGTGGTCGGAAAACAACCGGTTGGTTGGCCGGTGGCCGGTAGTCAATGGCCGATGGCCGGTGGTCAGAAGTCAATGGCCGGTGGCCGGTGGTCGGAAGTCAATGGCCGATGGCCGGTGGCCGAATTCAAAAGCGGACTTGTCTTCTCAAGGGTGGCCACACATGGGCGGATTAGAGGGTCCGATTTGGACTTATTCGCACAAGGGCGACTACATATGGCTGTATCTCATAAGAGAGGGCAGCCCTTTTGGCCTATAAAAGGAGGCCATTTCTACACACATTTCATAGTGTGAAGTTGATGCAACAAGGTGAGTGTGAGGTGGTGAGAGTGAAGCAAGGCGGGAGCTCCATTAAGGGTATAATCCCTTTGTAAACTACTTCTTGCTTTGAAGTACTAAAGCCATTGAGTGGCTGCTTTCCCGTGGACGTAGCCCACATTGGGTGAACCACGTATATCATGTGTACTATCTCTCTCTCTCTCTCTCTCTCTCTCTCTCTCTCTCTCTCTCTACTCTATAATCTCGTGTATATAAATCTGTCTCTCTCCATTAAGTAATCTACTCAATTATCTATTTAGCTACGTCTTATTTCCTAACAGATTCATGAGAGAGTAATTGAAAGAAAAAATGTGCACAAAAGTAAATAATTTTCCCTTTTCACTTGACATGTGGGAAATCATCGTTGCATCCTCCTCATCTGACCACATGTGAGGCATTGAGGGATCAACTTGTGCCAAATACTATGAAATATAAACAAATTCCTCTTGCACGATCCACCCTTCGGCCATACATGCCTCTTTATAGAATCGTAGCTGCACAAAATCTCTGAGGGTCTTTACAAAAGTCTCTAAAAAGAACATCCACTGTGAATGCCTAATCCACATATAGCAATCTCCTCAACCAAGTGAACCAAGTGGTGGATTTGGCTAAGAAGAACTGATCGATAAAATGCATCCTCAATGGCACACGGTTTCAATTGCATGTTCTTGAGAAGTAGGTATGGCATCTATTTCAATTTCTTTGGTGATTACAAATCTACAAGAAATCGCACAACAGTACACTAAGTGCTTGTTACGTATATTGCATACATAGAAAAGTTTAGCTAAGTGGATATGTGGTGTAGCTTACACCTCTGTGAGTTTGTAGTAGCTTCCCTCACTTTCTTGTCCCGGCATATGCACATACTCAACGGAAAAATGAACTACAATGTCAACAAAGTAAACAAGACAGTAAGAGAAAGCCATATACACAAATCAATATCTAGACGAAATGAGGAAGAAGGGAAGAATTGAGAGAAAAAACTACTTTAGCATCTTGTGGAAATCATGGGACTTCAACCCATACAATTGAATGCTTCCACCTTTCTTTGTTTTTGTGAAATCTCCCTTTAATGACCTCATGTATCCTATTGGTGTGAAAAAAGACGTAATGGCACCATTTACTTGATCTAGATCTTCTTTGGTTAGCATCCATGGCACTTTAGGAAGCACAATCATCCCATTGAGATCTCGACGTGGAGTGGCGGAGACGAGGAGATGCTTCAAGGCCCTCAAGGTATTAATAATGGAGTGTTTTAGACATGCCTACGGTGTAACCATTATTGAGCTATTAGCAAGGTCAATAGGAATCGGTGCCAACATTGCTAAACCCACTCCACTTCTCTTTGCACTAAACAATATTCTAAACCACAGGTGTAGGAAATTCTTGGAAGTTTATATGGATGATCTATACGTACATTCATCAATCCGGACTGATCATTTTGAACACCTCAAAAAGGTATTCAAAAAATGTAGACTTTATAGGATTTGCTTAAATCCTGAAAAGTGCACATTCATGGGTAGACAGGGAACAATTCTTGGACATATAGTGTCTAAAAATGGCATAGCTAATGATATGGATAAAATTCACGTCATTGCTGATTTTCCTAGACCAACAATAGTCAAAGGGGTTCAAGCCTTCATGGGACATTGTGGATATTACAGACGGTTCATTTACATGTACGCTATAATTGCAAAACCCATGTATAGCTTGATTAAACACTTTGAGTGGATTGAAGCATGTGAAGAATCCTTCATGAATCTTAAGCAAGCTCTCACTTCAGATCCAATATTGAAAGCACCAGATTGGAATAAGATATTCCACATACATGTAGATGCTTCCAATTTTTCCATAGGGTGTTTACTAGCTCAACTAGGAGACGAAAAAATTGATTTTCCTATTTCTTATGCTAGCCGACAATTGAACATGGCAGAAAAGAATTATACCACCACTGAAAGAGAAGGACTAAGAATGATCTATGCCGTAAAAAAGTATAGACATTGCCTATTAGTAAACAAATTTGTTCTCTTTGTGGACCACCAAGCCTTACTGTACTTGGTCAACAAGCCATGCAACACAGGAAGAATAGTGAGATGGTTCATCATTCTTCTAGAATTTGATTTCACTGTGGTTGTAAAAAAGGGCATTACACATCAAAGAGCAAATCATTTGTCAAGGATTATTTTAGGAGAATCACCTAAAGGGGTAGATGACGATCTACCAGATGCCTATTTGTTCTCCGTGGAAATGATACCTCGATGGTCGGAAAACATGGTATCATTGATGACCATAGCTCAAGTGGATTCACAAATACCACTTCCTGTTTTTTTCGGATGAATCAAGCAATCGGCTATGTATTAATTACTACTTGGTAGGAAATACAAAAGATATCGAGATGGAATATTGCTCTTATGCATTAATCTTGAAGAGAAAACCAAATACCTAACTCAAGCACATATTACCATAGTAGGACTTCACTTTGCGGAAGACCATACTATACAAAGGATCTTGAGACTTGGAGTATTCTAGCCAACTATGAGGAGTGATGTTTGCTCTTTCGTAAAGGATTGTCCTCAATGTAAAATAAAAATACCCATACCTCATGTAGCATTGTTTCAAATGTCACCAGTTCCTTAGTGGAGTAGCTATCTAGTTACTTACTTATCAAGACGCACATTTCCTGAGGATATGAGTAAATGTCGTCAAAGAGAAATTGAAACTAAAGCAAGAGACAATGCTCTCATTGGAAACCAATTGTATCGGAGAGGTAAGGATCAACATTTGTGTCTTTGTTCAAATGAAGACGAATATACTCCGATTATAGAACAAGCACATGCTGGATTAGTTGGAGGTCACTTTTCTAGTGAGACCACCGTAAGAGCAATCTTAATGGCAGGCATATGTTGGCCAACACTTTTTGCAGATTCCAAAGAGTATGTTCGAAGGTGTGATGCTTGTCAATGAGCAAAAATGCCAACACGAGTAGATAGCATGCCCTTAAGACCAATAATGGGGGCTAGAGCTTTCGCAAAATGGGGTATAGACTTTGTTCGGCCAATATAATCACCTGCTTACAGAACCCAAGCTCAATATATCATTGTAGCTACGGACTATTTGACTAAGTGGGCAGAGGCTAAAGCAACTCAAAGGAATGATACCAAAACCACTGCCGCATTCTTATATGAGTATGTGTTCACAAGATATGGAATGCCTATAGAAATTGTCAGTGATAGGGGAACTCATTTCCTCAATGAGGTAATCAAATATTTACTTAAAGAATTTACGGTCATCCATAATAAATCAACTCCCTATCACCCACAAGAAAAAGGACAAGCTGAGCATACGAATAAAATTCTTAGCTCCATATTGACTAAGGTGGTTAGTTCAGGAAGGATAGACTAGAAAATGAATCTCCATGCTGCTCTATGGGCTTATCGAGTTTCATTCAAAATAGCTTTAAATGCTACACCCATTAACCTTGTGTATGGTCTTGATGCCATACTGCCAATAGAATTTCTATTGCCAACACTAAGGGTATCCAAGGATCTTGAGTGGACTGGATATGAATTGTCAGAAAGACTTGAAGATTTAGAGAAGCTAGATGAGAAAAGGCTAACTGTTGTAGCTCACATCTATGCACAAAAGTGGAAACAAAAATAGGTTTTGATTCCCATCTAATTACAAAATTTTTCAAAAAAGGGGACTTAGTTTTAGTCTATTCCCTTAAGCAACACATTCCCAAGTTTAAGAAAAAGGGACATGGATCATTTATAATTGAAGATGCATCTCCAAGTGGAGCAGTTAAGCTATCCACCCTAGATGGTGAACCAATGGCTAATTGGATTAGTGGATGCCATTTAAAGAAGTACAACTTGCTGCTAACAATGAATTACTAGAAAGAATGCATGCAATCAAGCAAAGGAGGCTAAAACAACAACAGGTTATTGATGAAGCCCAAGAGGAAGCTGACTTTGAATGCTCAAAAGAAAAGCTGCTCTCAAGAACCATTAACCTATTCCAATCAACACCCTAGAAATAGATGACCGACAATGGGAATTGCCAAAAGATGGAGTGTCAACGGATGAGGAATGGCTCGATGGAATGGACCTTCGCATCAAAGTACAACTCAACAATCATAGCACGAATGCATTGGTCGATAGAGGAACTCGAATAAATGAAGTCATTTATTCCACGGACAAGAAAGCAACAAGTCAATCATTGACAATAGGAATAGCGACTATCAATGGATGCAACAAGAACCCAACACCAACATTGGGAGTAGTCAACTTAAACGTGATAGTATATGGATGTTCATGCCCTCATCAGTTTGTATGCTTACCAGATGAACACATGAATGAGACAATGATTCTAGGAATTCCCTAGATGCGGACATACAAAGCAGTACCAGTTTGGGATACAAATCAGCTCAAGCTATCACCTAAAGGCGGGCAACTCATTGTTCCAATTGCACCAAGGAAGGAGGAATGGAAAGGAAATTATCAGGAAATAAAACCATGAAGTAATCGATCTTATCCATCCTATCGACAAGAAAATGCTACAGGTAGCATGCAAGGAGTGAGGAAAATTTGGGTACCAAAAGCATAGCTTAAGGACAAACCGATTGAAATCTGGATTCCCAAAACATCATCGACAATACCAAAGACGATTCCAAGAGTCAAAACATAGAGACGTGATTCTCCAAGAACGGAACCTAACACGAAATAGATTTGGAGAAAAAAGGAACACTTATCTTCTAAGAAAACTGCAAAACCAATCAAGCAATGGAGAGTTAAGTCTCAGAAACCTCAACCACACCATTCTGACCAAGACAAACTGAGGTATCAATGGCGAGTAAAAGCAAAACAGTCGAATGTGCTATCAACAGCTCAGACATTCAGCATGCTAAAGAATCCTGATGACATAATCAAGCAAAGAGCGCACAGGCTATAAGAATTTCTCTTTGGAAGACAACAACTGCAAGCCTCGACATCTGACCCTTGAGTTAATCACTCAAGACCCACCTCTTGCACAACATATTGGTTTGAACTGCATTGATCTTCAAAGCATGGTAGAGCCAACCAAGGCTATGCATAGACACAATTGTTCAACCCATGCACACAGTCGTCCCAGAGTACGCCATTTAGGAGAGGTGGAAGAGTACTAAGTAATTAAGGACAATGTTTGAAGAGGGAGGAAAAAGTTTGATGTTAACGTGTGATTTTTTTGCCAAATTACCTAATAATGCCCTTATAAATCAACAACAAGGGGAATTTAACTGATGATATCTCCCCGATGACTGTAAATAGTGTATATACTATCAAAAAATCATTAAAAAATAGTCCTTTTTTATTATTTTCATCATTTTTCTCGATATTGAGACTTAAAAATGGAAAAATACAACAAAAATTAATTAAGCTATGTTTTTCAATGGATTTTCTTAATTATTGGATTATCACTTTTCTTTTTTAGCGCATTTTGTTATTTTTTTTTATTTTTTCAATAAACAGGTCAAAAATTAATAATAAATAGCAAAAGAGCTTAGATAGGAAAACTAAAGACACGATTTTGATCAGAAAGACAAGGTGGACATGCACAAAAAAAATCAATGAAATCGGAATATGGAAGCGAAAAGCCTAAATAAGGCGCCATACCTACTTTTGCAGCATTCTTGCAGAATGAGCTACAGGAATCCGATTGGGGAAATTTTTGAGTCTAACTTAGATTTCACGGCCTAGTAGGACTAACAGGGAAATTTGGGAAAAAATGGTTCGGGAAGTCCGGGTATAGATATCCCAGATAGGCTAAAACCGCCTCATTTCCACTTGTTGCCTTTGGTGAGAGAGCTTTTTGACCTCTTTCGCGCGTCTCTTCTGGAGTCTACAGTCACCTGTTTTTAGCACCGTCTCACACGAGACATGAGGGGTAAGTTCTACACTCATCAATGATCCATTTTGTACGGCCGAAATCTAGTCTAAACCCCTAGAAAACACACTAGAATCCAAGCAGTGCACGAAGATCTACGACCGAAAATCGGATGAGATTTGATATGTAGCATGCCCCAACATATTAGAGCACTTCTATATCAAAAATTGACCATTCGACAAGGGTCGAGGGGGTTCCAAGTAGAAAAGCTAGGTTTCTGACAGATGCGAGAATTGGGTTTTGACTCCACAGACAGCTTACCTACGAGGTCTATACATAATGTATATGATTGGTTTCGTGAAATCAGTCAAGCAAAACCCTCAAAAAGCAAAAAATGGCTCGAAGGCTATAAAGCGTCAAAATCGACATACGAGGTCAAACTGGCTACAAATGGGCCAAAATTGGATGAGTTGCTTCACAACTATGTTGCCGACAAGTCCATAGCCTTAAAAATGACTGACCAACTCAACAGGCAGTGTAGTCACAAAAATCAGAGATTTTAGACTCGACAAGGCACAAAGTGATGCCGGCAAGACCAAACTTTACCAAACTCAATTTAGGACTTGTTTTAGGTGTATAGAATGTGTTTAGGTCAAAAATTTTAAGTTTTGAAAGAAAAATGTGACTGCTGTAAATAATCGTGATTATTTACTTTTGCACTAATTTGGCTTGAAAGTTGCATCATCACCTCACATATCATTTGTACACACCTATTACATACCAAAATTCAAGTATGAATCAAAATGATCACATATAACTTGGAAAACAGCCAAAAAAATGCAAAGAAGTCTTTGCAAGACAAATTCTGAGTTATGAGCCACATTTCTTGATCCAAATCACCTCATATCCCATACACAAGGTCTAGACAATGCCTAGAACCAAGTTGTATCAAAAAAAGTTTATTTTGGTAGAAAAGTTAATAATCACGATTACTATCTTTTTGGCCAAAATGGGGAAAAAAATTCAATTTTGTCATCATGGGACCAAAGTACATAATGTCCTAAGCCCACTAGCCAAGTTTGAACCAATTTAGAGCTCAAAATCTCAAAATCTCTTTATATCTACTGTTTCAGAGACTTAAAGCCTAAATCTGGCACCATTTTCATCCTATGCATCCAAATGAGTCCATATTTCATTCAGAGTATCTATTTGGTATATAATTCAAGCTTGTAATGCCAAGTTTGTAAAAAGTTGAAGAAATTACTCAGTTGTAAATAATCACGATTATTTACTTTTGTTGTAAATTTTTGTATTGACTTTATGAATTTGATCTTTACACGTTTTTATGCATCTATGCATGTTTAAAAAATTGATTTGAAGCAAATTGGACCAAAATTATCAGCATCTCAGACTAAAGGACATTTTAGACAAAAATCTATCAAATCTGCTAACTTTGACACTCTATTCACTGAATAGGACCCATGCAAGCAGCATAGAAGGCCAAGAACAAGCTCAACCAAAAAGAAAAGTTGCAAGAGTTACCAACGTATCAACTGGACCCCGATTCATTTAAAACCTCCAAAGAAACCTATCTTTCAAGAGAACCACTTGAAGAGCACAACACCACAGTGCTCACCGATATATTCAAGAGCAATGAAGGACATCAGGTAGAGCTGCAATTTCTACCAAAAGAAGCGTATTATGTCATCGCCAAGCCTAAGACCAAAGAAGCCAACTGAAGGCAAGGACTCAGAGATTTTTATGAACAAGAGCCGTGCGGAGTGGACTTCCAAAAAGCTTATGAGCTTTTTTCCACAATCAAAGAAGATGGAACCGCTCAGATCTCTGACCCACAAGGGAATAATGTTGAAGTGGTAATTACCAAGGAGATAGTGGTAGAGGCACTCAAACTGGCAACAGAGGGAATGACAATGAGGGCAAGATATAGAAAGACGGAAGGTACTTTCAACAAGGAAAACACCGCTGCGATATTCACTGACCTCATTCACAAACAGGTGGAAGAGCCCGCAAGGTTGTACCACCAGCACTTCCACTTCCTTGCTAAGAGGCCGCCGAGGTATACAACACCAAATCATGCGGTTGCCACAAACTTTCCGCAAGTCATTCACAGTATGTTTTTTCCACATTAAAAGAGACAAAGAATGAAGGAAAAATCAAATATCTAGATGCACCATAGGTTCTAACCAGGATTTCTTACCATGCCATAGGCATGGCTGACAACTTGCCACCTATCCCAGACCAAAACACTTGGATAGTATCAGCACAACCTTCTCCTCAAGCTACAAGATCTTCCATGAGATCATTCAAGTCTGATGAAGAGTCTACTGAGAGTTCACTAGAATGGCACAATAGTGAAATCTCGGATAACAAGAAAAGGAGAGTTCGAATTAAAGAAACGAAGAGAAAATCCGTGGCAGCACACTAGGAGAAACCTGTACAAAAGCAAGCTAGATTTGAAAGAGAAAAGCAATTGTATGAACGCAACCGCCAAACGCAAGGTAAAGACGCAACAAAATGGGTACCCAGTGAGCTTAAAGGCCCAAGAACTAAGCATCATATAAGGGAACAGGCAAAAGATCCCACACAGTTACTGGAGAAGATGTATCAAGAAGTAGAAGCTTTAAAGCTGAAAAAAGCCCAAGATGCGGAACGAAAAACTAAAGGAGCGATAGAACAAAAAAAGTAATCAAAGGAAGCAAAGGAACAAGGAGAAGCACAACATGATCAGGGTGATGTGTCTCCGCGCCCTTCGTCACCTGTTTTTGAACATCATGATCACCCCATGCCAAGCCCACCACCATCACCAGTAGTTAGAACCACATCAATGGAGCAAACAAAAGAGATAGAGCCTGAACAGCAAGAAGCATCAAAATCTGCACAACATGCAACTACTACACAAGAGCCACGCAAAGAGCAAGAACAAGAGCAAGAGCCAGAGCCGACAAGGACAAAAATTCTTGCACCAGAGGACACCACAAGGTTTGAACAACCAAGAGAATAGGAGATCGAGGAAACACCCTCTACATCAACAGAGCAAGAGAAGTCCGAGGCATCCATGAAGCTGCTGAGATGTAAAGAGAAAGAGATAGACGAGACAAGAGACACACCATGTACGATCCCAAACACTGATTCATATTGAGTACAAGATACAAATATATAGGTGAGACTAAGTTGAGTAGATTGAGCCATATATAGCTCCAACAACCCCACTCAAACAAAGTTCTCTAGCTTTGGATGAAAAAACCCTTGGGGATTTCAAGGGAAAAACCCAAGCCCCTATACAATGTGAAAATATGAGCCAGCAATGATGATGTGAAAGTGAATTGTGTATCTATGTACAAATACACAAGTGACTCAGAGATAACAATGTGCAAATGTGGAGTGTGCATAGTGCATGGTACCTATAGGATTACAATGTCATATGTACAAAGCTATTACAATAGCAGAGAAGCTAATCTACAAAGAGTGAGACCGAAGCAACTCCAAGCTCCGAGCGCAAGAGGATGAAACGTGTCTCGTTGAGGCCTTTGGTAAGAATGTCTGCAATCATCTAGTCACTTGGACAATGTTCAACCATAATGGTTCCTTTCCGTACTTCATACCTGACATAATGATAATGGACATCAATGTGCTTTGACTTATTATGTTGAACATAGTCTTTTGCAAGACTAATAGCACTTTGGTTGTCACACCGCAAGGGTGTGCTAGAAAGAGGAGAGTGACCAATATCAACCAGCATTTGTCAAAGCCAGATCAGTTGCAAGTGATGCCGCAACATATTCTGACTAAGTCATAGAAACTGCAACACAACGTTGTTTCTTGCTAGTGCGAGAAACAAGACAACCATTTATAAAGAAAGGATCTAGATAGCACAGGAGGCACCGACAAAGAAGTGGCTAACCTGGCTGAATTACCCCAGATTGCCTGCTCCAAAAAAGGGACCACCGAAGGAAGAGTACATGGTGAAAACCCTAACGGGTGACATGCCCTTCTTCAAAAGTCTACCAGATTTATCTTGTGCTATGATATATAAAATCTTCCGAATGCTTCTTACCTGCATTGAAGTATTCCATGAGCCAGAGCAAGTAGGAACCCCTTGGATGTCATTCCTCGAGGGTAACAAAGGTTTGTGCTATGATCTCTGTGGCCAACCTTTAGAAGAAGTCCTCTATGGATTCTACGCCAGGTGTATGTTTTTACCTTCTCACAATATGCTGGAATTTGAGGAAGCATTCTACACAGGGTTCTTCACTTGGCGAACGAAAATATTTGGGCCAATGATCAACAACCTGACATCACGTTTGTAGGCTACTAAGCAATGGAGCTGAAAAACAGAGTCACTATGCAGTTCTTGCAAGTGCCAGATAAAGAGAAGAAAATTAGATACCAAAAGGTACTAAATTCGCTTAAAGACCGCCTTGCCAACCATCAGCTTGAAGACTACTTCAACCCGTAAAGTTGTGTCAAGGGACGACACAGGTGAGGAGGGGAGGAATGTTAGCAACAAGCTAACACAAATAACACGGATACCATTTTTCGGAGCTCTCATTGTAAGAACACTTATTATTTTTTATAAATTGGGAATATTGTAACTTCTATTTTTTGAATAAACCTTGTAATTGATGAGCTGGGGCTACAAGATTCCAAATTGTATCAACCTATCATTACCTATCTTTAGTTAGAGCTCCCAAATTATTAGTCTTGACCACCAAAAACTTTGGCTAAGGTATAAAAGCCAATTTTTGTAAGTTATTATTAAGTTTTTGGACAATGAAATACACAGCATGAGCTAACAACACGCACTTCTCTCCTTCTCGTGCTTGCCACTTCCTCCCCACTTGTCACATTGCAGTTGCGTTTGTTGCATTGCAACCGCAGGTAAGAGCTCTACGCATTCGCGTAAACACATCACAATATTTCATAGCTTTTGGCATCGCCGACCTGCGGCTTAATTTCATCATAAGCAGTAATTTACACTTCAAAATAAAAAACTAAGCATAGACGGGGTATTGGGGCATCATTACTAAGCATTTAGGTGCATTCTAGGTCGAAAACGACTAGGTCAAAAATCCACTGCTGTTAATAATCGCGATTTTAGCACTTGACCTAAAGTGGGGTTTCAAATCATAAACATGTGTGCTTAGGTCTTATAGACTTGTCCTAAAAGTTTTGTTACATTTGGATGTCATTTGATGCTGTAACGGATGTGATTTGTTTGTCAATGAGCGACTGGCTTTTGGTGATTTCAATCACTTGAGTGTAGTTTGAGTTAGATGCGAGTTGTTAATTGTTTTCCAAGAGATTGACACCCTCTTGTAGCCTCTATGCACTAGTCGAGTCAGCTTCATCCTATGGATTGACGATTTAATTGTGGTTCTCGCTAAAACTGCAATAAGATAGGATAGTGAGGTTAGACACACGTCCCACATTCACCATGTAATTTCTTTGAAAATTCACACACACAGGGCCACTACCTTCTAGCTCGAATGCCAATACTGATAATTACAGGATATGGAAAATGAAATTTCCAACCTCACTGATTATAAGGGTACATTCACACAGGATATGCACAAGCTCTTGCCACGCATGTAGTCAGGGCACGATATGCTAGACAAGGAGGTCGGGACGTCTCATGCGGGCATCCTCTAAGATGATATGACACACGCTTGTGTGCTTGATGCATAAGATTCACCTGCCAATTGTGAATGCATACTTATGGCCACTCAACGCATGCATGTGCAAGCGTGAGCATGTGCTCGTTCATCGGTGAGCACACACACAGATCCTCTACGTATCGGCCGCGTTCTATTTTCCCTCACCACTTGCCTATAAAACTCTCTCTCTCTCTTTCTCTCTCTCTCTCTCTATATATATATATTTATTTTTTTATTTTATTTTAAAAATATTTCCTATGTATCAGTGTCATATCAGCCGGGTCCGCATCTACATGCTTTTTTCCCTCACCTCTTGACTATCACTATAACTGCTAGCATTGCCGCAAGAAAACAAAGAAAAATGGAGAGAGAAAAAATTACGTACGCGGCAATAACCACGGCTCTAAACGCGGTAATGGTTTGAAGGCAATAAGCACGGTAATATCTGTGGTGGTAATATACCCACTACTATTACCATGTTTGTTGCCATTGCTATTACTGCGCATATTGCCACCAAACGTCCATTCAAAAATAAAGGTGCTCATTTGGACCACCCAAAATTGAGTGGCCCAAATGAGCACCTTTATTTTTTACCTACATAAAACAATGAAACATCAATTGTTTTTTGGAAGAGTATACAAAAAAACTAAAGAATTGAAACTGAATTTACTTTATCTTGACAATTTAATACGTAGGAGATCAACTATTTAAAAAAGTTACAATAAAATGTAAATAGTTGTATACACATTGTGCCACATTGGGTCTTTACAAAAGTTTGGACAAATATTTTTCTATCTAATCCTCCTTGATCTCGTCGTCTAGGGGCATGTATGTTTGATCACCTTGACTTTACATAAACCCAAACCAAATTAAACAATTATCAACAACTTAAAACAATTGATACAAAATTACTTGTTTAAACTTACCACTTGTAGTGATCCAACCTCCGCGTCCAATTTCTTGCGAGAGATGTGGTTGTTCTTGAACAACCATCGCCAAGTATCAAATTTTGTATGTCGCTCCCGATACTTGACCATCTCTCTAGTTGGTCGATCAAGAGTGATATTTTCCTAAGTTAGCACAATAACAATAACAAATCATCAACTACAATCTTTATAATCACCGATCAACGTTATAATTTAATCAATCTTACATATTTGTTCTTCCAGACTGCGTTTCCTCTTGAGCCATAGTGCGTGGGAGTTTGTCTGGTGTGAGCTTCGCGTTGTTGTCTGTAGGATGAGCTCGTCACAATTTGATCGCTCTTTTCTTGCATTGCCCACTCCCACTCCGCGTCTGCCATGTTCCCATCGTGATAGCTCCTGTCTGGATCTCTAACCTGGTTGGCTGCTACACTCCTCACATTGGATGCTTGTTTTTCAAAAATGTGTTTATGTAGCCCTCCAACCACAATTGGAAAAAATGTTGATCGGAGGCATTTGGAAATCTAGCTAGCAACGCGTCCTCAATGTAGCGTGCATGATCGGGCAATTGGTCTCTAAACTCTACAAAACAGTTCTTATGCGTTGAATGTATGAGAATTTGAAGATGGTGTCAAAATGCCTTGCCCTATGTTGTACCAAAGTCCACCTCCCCCCCATATTTAACCCTATACTAGTGTCCATGAGTGTCTAGCATGGGTGCATCAGAACCCTCATCCTTTGTATCAAGGACGACACGCTCTAAAAGTGGGGACTTTGTACCCCTGCCACTACGAAAATAGGCAAATTCACAAGATCCGTTGTTGCTTCGTCTCTCCCAGTGCTCAATCCCTTGATATGAGCATCGACGCGCGTCGCTAGAGGAAGTTTGTCAATGAAGTTCTGGCAAAGAAAGAGTGGAATGGAGTGGCGTAGGACCCTGTGATGTGATGGGAGTGGGACCTTGCGATGGAAGGGTAGTAGGAGAATAAGAAGGGGCCATAGACTGAGGTGTCGCCACTGCGAGGCTCTGGAGGTAAGGAGTCCCTCTCTCACTACCCCATGGTGTGGTCTGCGTAGGAAGAGCATAGGTTGCAAGCTGCTATAGAGTGTAGCAGCCAAATAAATCCTCTTTCGAATGGAGGTACTGCTATCGTAAAGAGACAGCCTGCTGGATCTACGACTGGTGGAGGAACTTGAGTAGAGTAGGTGTAAGATGGCCATGCCTGCAAATAACAAAAATAAACCTATGAAACTCATGGTTTAGTGTCAAGTAGCCAGAAACAATCTTTATTTCTTTGCCTCAAGACTTGGGTACAATAGAGGCGATGTCCACCCTGGGTGGGAGCCCACCTGGGATGTGAACCAACCAAAAGAAGAGCCAGATGGCTACTCTTTCGTAGCACTCTACAGAAGCAGGAGCATACCTGCACTGGGCACACCACACAATGGTTGCTTTGCCTACAACCATTGCTCTTTATCTCCCTATTTCTTTTTCTTCCTCTCTCTATCTATCTCCTTGTCTGACGAATATCTCTATTTCTCTCGAGACCCTCATTTCCTCTTTCTCCCCATGGATATTTCTCTCCCTCTCTCTCTCTCTCTCTCTCTCCCTCTTTCTCTCTCTCTCTCTCTCTCTCTCTCTCTCTCTCTCTCTCTCTCTCTCTCTCTCTCTCTTTCCCCTTCTCCCTCTTTCTCTATTTCTCTCTCTCCCTCTCTCTATCTACCTGTGTCTATCTATCATTTGCAAACAAATCTAGCATGAAGATATTCTAACAAATCTAACATTTCCTACCATGCACAAATAGATTTCATATACATCACAACGCAACCTATATCAAATGAACGAGGTGTGTCATTTTATCTCTATCTTTCTTGTTTTGTTTTATCATTTATGTGTGTGTGTGTGTGTGTGTGTGTGTGTTTGTGTGTGCATGTTTTAATGTGTGTGTTTGTGGAGTAGAATACAATAGGGAAAAGGGGGGGGGAGGTGTTTTTTGATTACCTTTGGTTGTAGCTTTGTTACCGATTAGGTGGAGCTTACAAAGAGGATCGCGGAAAACCCCCTTCAACAAGCTCCTCCTTGACCCGAATGTGCATGTATGTGCATGTGTGTGTGTGTGTGTGTGTGTGTGTGTGTGATTGTTTTTGTTGTGTTTAAGATGGAGTAGGGAGAGAGTGAGTGATGGTGTGTGAGGTGGAGAGAGGGGGGGGGGGGGGGGGGGGGGGGGGGTGTAGTGATGGCGGAGAGGAAGGAGGGCAAGGTATGCAACAAAAACGCGGCATACTCTGCCCTCCTTTCTTTTTTAGGCACCAAGCTTTATTGCGGATATTATCACAGATTTTACGCAGCTAATACCACGGATATTACCGCGTAACGTCATTTCAAACGGATACAAGCGTATCTCAGGTTGCAAGAGGGGGGGGGGGAGGTCACCTAATAAAAATGTAACCTATCATGTGAGTTCAACAGAAGGGTATTTAAAGTTCTTGAAACTTACAGAAATATATATACAAAAGGGCTTTATTTTTTCAAATTTGAAAAAAACTTATAAATTTTTTTAAAAAGGGTACATTATATTCCTAACAAAATTCACAGATAAGGGGTTTTACAAACATGTCTTGAACGCACGTAATATGGTAGTTTTACACAAAGTGACCCCCCCCCCCCCGCACCGGGGGGGGGGGTGGGGTAGAAAGCACCCCCTCTACCCTTAGCTATCAATTATTTCATTTCTTAGCCTTTTGAGTTTTTTTATGAAGATTTTTAATTTTTTTATGAGTACTTTTATATGTTTATTAATTGTATTTTTTAAGTCTACTTTTATTTAAAAATAATTTTAGCACTCATTACAATTTATTCTCTTTGAATTTAACCTCATATCTTTTTATATTAGAATTTAGAACTTTTTCTAATTAATTATTTATTTTTTAGGACACATGACTAGATACAAAATTTATCGCGTGTGCACGACATTGACTAGGATGAATAAAGCCTCCTTGGAGGCCCTGAGCGTGATTGATGGCTCAAGGAAAAACTCCCTTGTCCTTGCGCCAAGTGCAATCCCTCGATCGAGGCGCATTGAATTGGAGCACGTGGAGAACGAAGGGCTTTGGCATCCTCGGAAAACCACTCAGAGAGATGAGAGCACCACTCAACCATCGCTTGGGGAGGTGCCCCATTGGTCTGTGTTCGGTGCTGGTGCACCAACACACAAGGCCAAACAGTAGAGGCAAGAGGTATTGGACAATTTGGGTGCACCGCATGATGATCCTCCCATTGGATCCACTTTGACAACTCATGTGGCGTCTCAATCGCACTTTGAAGCAGAGGATGAACACATATTTGACATGTGTTATGAGTTACTAGCTCATGAATGCGATGTGTGTGAGGAGGATTGTCAGCCCTGATGAACTCAACGGGCATCGACAACGGAGGATAGATTGATGGCGAGTGCCCAAACACCTCTTTATGACGGTGCACAATACTCAGTGCTCTGGGCATCATTGGAAGTCATTAACTTTCAAGAGATATTTGGTTGGAGCAATGCAAGTGTTGAAGCACTCCGTGGTTGAGTTTACATACTCTTCACTTGCTTTATGGTGCTATCTCCTAGAAATTGTACTAATACGCTTGTTTGTTGTAGTTTGATGGGAAAAATGTTGTCAAAAGATCACCACATGTCTCCAAATCGTTGACAAGCTAGATCGTATATCACTGCACTTGGAATGGAGTATGAGCACATCCATATGTGTGTCAACGATTGCATCCTATACCGCAATGAGCACACACATGCTACTTGATGTCTTGTGTGTAGGGAGGCATGATACAAGACCGGAGTGAGTGGGATGCACCTACCCCGCAAGGTATTGAGACATTTTCCATTAATTTTTAGCATTCAATACGTGTTTAAAAGCAGTTCTATTGTGGAGCTTCTTGCATGGCACACCAACCACCGCTCAAATGATGAAATGATGCATGTCCCTGCCGGTTCACCTGCATGGAGGCACATCAAAACTCAATGGCCATAGTTTGGGTTGGAGCCTCGACACTTGAGGCTTGGGTTAGCAAGTGATGGTGTCAACCTCTTCGGCACTAAGTCTACTTCATGGAGCACTTAGCCTGTGGTGTTCATCAACTACAATATTCCACCATGGGATACAACCAATAATAGAAATATACTTCTTTTCTTGCTTATTCCAGGGAAGTACAAATTATCAAATGTTGACGTCTACCTCGAGCCCCTCATCGATGAGTTAGAGAAGTTATGGAGATGCATTCATATTGTCG
Organism: Adiantum capillus-veneris; assembly: GCF_014529385.1. Classification (NCBI taxonomy): domain Eukaryota; kingdom Viridiplantae; phylum Streptophyta; class Polypodiopsida; order Polypodiales; family Pteridaceae; genus Adiantum; species Adiantum capillus-veneris. Next base: position 120,892,615 of record NC_140943.1, read on the forward strand.
ATGTCTCACTTGGAAAGGGAGGGAGAGAATCCATTGTGAGGGGAATCCTTATGTAGACTATGCACGACTATCCTGGGCTTGGAGAGATTGTTGGTATCTCCCTTTTCCTCTCTCTCTCTCTCTCTCTCTCTCTCTCTCTTCCTCTCTCCCCCTTTAGTTTTGTCTCTCTCTAATGATATGATATGTATACAGGGTTGTCCTCATCAGTGCACAATGCATGTCCTACTTGTGGTCCATCATTGGTGACAGAGAGGCATAGCAAGCACAAGGCTCCAACAAACAACCATCATTTCTTACCCTAAGGGCATAGCAAGCACAAGGCTCTCACAAATGGGAATATCCCTCTAAAGTTCACTATGGAAAATTAGGCAACCATTTGGGAAGAGCACTACAACAACAATCCGGATATATGTCCTCCACCAAAGGTATGTCAAGGTATTCCATATTTTTAAGGCTTCCATATTGGAAGGACTTAAAAATACAACAGCTCTTGGATCCCATGCACATATTAATGTAGCGCAAACACTATGGGACCACATTATTGGCAAGAAGGACTCTTTGTGTGCGAGAGAGGATTTGAGGCTTTTGAAACATCTCCCTGCCTCTTCTACTCTATGTCGTGCCCCCAATGGGAAGATTGTGCTTTCCTAAAGAACCATGGATGCTAGCCAAAGAAGAATTAGACAAAGTGAAGAGTACCATTTCTTCTATTCACAAACCAGTAAGATACATGAGGTCGCTAAAGGGAGCTTTCACAAGAGAAAAAAAGGGTGGAAGCATTCAATTGTATGGGTTGAATTCCCATGATTGGCACAAGATGCTTCAAGTAATTTCCCTCTCCCTATTCTATCTATAGTTTGTGTGTATGACTTTCTCTCACTTTCCCTTCCCCTAATTTACATTGTAGTTCATTCTGCTGGTGAGTATGTGTATATGTCGGGACAAAATAGTCAAGGATGCTATTTTAAACTTGGAGAGCTAGTAAGGTACACCACAAGACTCCACTCAACTACAATTTTTTTATGTACACAATAACCTCAACTAGCACTTAGTGTATCCTTGTGTGTTTTCTTGCAGATTTGTGAACTCCAAGGAAATTGAAATAGATGATATCCCTGCTGCTCAAACACTTGCAACAAAAAATGTGTGTTCCATTGAGGATGCATTTCCTCGATTGGTCCTTCTTAGTCAAATTCACCTCTTGGTTCACGTGGCGGAGGAGATTGCTATATGTGGATTACTGCACGCACAATGGATGTTCTTATTAGAGAGGTTTTTAAAGACTCTCAAAGATTTTGTGCAGCTATGGTCTCAACTAGAGGCATGTATGGCCTAAGGGTGGATCGTGCAAGAGGCATTTGTTTACATATCAGAGTATTTGGCATAAGTTAATCCTTCAATGCCTTGCATGTGTTCAAACAAGGAAGATGCAAGGATGATGTCACAGTTGCCAAGTGGAAAGGGAAAACTATTTAACATGGATATGAATCTATCCCGAGTAGTCAGTAACTTCTGCATTCTCAATGCAAAGATTATGACCAAGTGGGTGGAGTTGTGGAAAGTGGCAAAGGCAAGGCATTTGCAAGAGAGAGAAGCATGGAAACAAGCACATGGAGGAAGGAGGGCACCCCCAGTGCCTAGACACCTTGCATGTTTACCACATCTCATTAGTGCGGAGTGGATTCATGAGAGAATGACCAAAGCAAAAGGGCACAGAGAAGACATCACCAACAAAGAATGGGAGTATGCACGAGGCTGCGTACGAAAGGTAGAGTACTCATATACCTAAACCATACCTTTAATTTTTATTTGATAAAATATATTTTCCTATTTTGTAGTGCCTTTCCTTTAACTCTATGTGGTCAAAGGGTCGTCACTTTAGTACATGCCACATTGACGAGCGTAGAACCACCATGGATTGTGCCATTATGGGCAACTTTGACACAGACGATGTGTGCATCACACAGGGAGGTATGACAATTTAGTTTTACCATGCAATTGTGAGCATGTGAGTGACATGTACCTTTTTAATTCTTATTTTCTTGTAGCATTAATTATACCAATATTACTCACTTTGAGATTCTCTTTTATAGGTCATCTATATCCCAGCAATCCACCAACCAAAACTTTGGTTTGTAATTCCTGTAACACCTCGGAGGAGAACGATTTTTTCCACTAATGAAGTGGAGACCATATTTAACCCTCTTCCACCTCTGACTTTGGATGAGGTGGAGATAGAGGAGAGAGAGGATGATGAATCAAGTCCGGCGGTGACAGTTCTTAGAGAGGATGATCGTCATGATGATGAAGATGATGAGATGGAGGATGGAAAATTCAAAGATGATAAAGCCAACGCATCCACAAACGTCAATTCCGTTTCTCTCTTAATTGATTAAGGAGCCATGGGCTTAGAATTGGATGATGCCTCATGTAGGGATCTTTTTGAAGATGATTCATAAACATTTTGGAGTTATGAAGTTTTTTGGGCGTGTAATCCATTGATCTCTCTCAGCCCCCTCTTCCTCTCTCTAATTTTGTGAACATGATCAATTATGTTAATCAAGTGACAGTGATTATTTTAGCTGTAACCAACTGTAATCTTATTATACCCCCCCCCCCCCCCCCCCCTCTCTCTTTATCCCTCTTTCTCTTTTCTTTTTGAAATTTGAAAATTTCATACAATATTCTTTAATTTATTGAGAGGAGGGAAACACCAAAATTTGAGGAGGGGGAGGGGGAGGGGGAGGGGTATGTTTAAGCCAAAATTTGAAAGTTTATGTTAACCCTCACGGCTCACGGACACCCTATCACCTACGACGGACGTTGTATTATTTACTTGGTAGAGTCAGGTACCGGGCTTGTCGGTCCAATAGGAAAAGGGTAGAGTGATCGCCGATGAGAGGAGCACTCTAACTGGAACATTTGAAGGTTAGTTGGCTAACCATGGGCGCCCAAGTGTGAATGGGGCGAGCTCATATAAAATTCAACTAAACCTAAAATTCATTCATTCTCTCATTTGTGCAATTGAAGAGTGCTCTTGCTCCATCTCCATCTTCTTCTTCTTCATCTCTTTGTGTGTGTGTGAGAGAGAGAGAGTGAGAGAGGGAGAGAGAGGGAGTGTGTGGGCGATCGAGCATTACGAAGACACGATGACGGCGAAGCGGTTGAGCGCGGCACGGCTGCAGCTTCTTCTTCATCACGGCAAGGAATCCACCACGAAGGCGAGCGTAGAGCGGTGAGTGACACACCAACGCCATCTTTGAGCTTGCTAGTTTAGGCTTGTTGTGTGCTTGGAGCCATTTGTGGCTCGCACGCAGTGTATCGGCAAGTTCCTTGCATTGACACGTGCAACATACGCGCACATTTTTGGCGCCATTGCCGGGGAATGCCATACACTAAGCTTTAATGGCACTCCGTGCTTCTTTTGTGGTGTAATTTCTATTGTAGGAAAGGTAAGGAAGGAGGGTGTGTGTGTTGAGAAGAGGGATTTGGTGTTATACTGTGTGTTTTTTTTGTTAATAGAGTTTTCAAAGGTTCTGTGTTTATTCTCTGTGTATTAAGGTAGTTAGTTTTTTGTGTACAGTAAGTAGGAAGTAGATTAGTGAGAGTTAATAGAGTGTGTTAGTGTGTAAGAGTAGGTGTATTAGTTAGAAGTAGGTAGATAGAGTGTGTGTGTGCTCGCGTGCAGGCCGCGACGACCTTATCTGCACAAAACAAAAAAAAAACTATTAAAAAAAATAAAAATTAAAGGTAGGATCGGGTTCGGAAATATCTCCTTGACCCAAGCCCAGACCCAAGCCCAAGCTCACGCTCAAGCTTAGGTATCTATCGCCCTTTAAATTACGAATTTTAGCTTCACAATAAGCTAAAAATCGATTTTTTGAGAACCAACGGAACTTCAGTTGCCCAAAAATTGTACTGTAAAGCACACAACGACCCTCTAAGTGATACGCTCATTTCAAGCTATCACACACTTTAATTTAAAAAAATAAAACATTAAAAAAACATTAAAAACAAAAAAACACGAGTGAAAACGGACGCTTAAAAAAAAGAAATCGGTTAACCTTTGAGGTCAGCAACGAAAGGATAGGATGCCCTTACATCCTGTTAAAGTGACTCAACCATTTGAGAAAGGCGGTTTGGACTTTGTAGGCCCAATCAGTCCGGCAGCTCGTAGCACTCAATCTCGATATATTATTGTTGCCACTGACTATGTAACAAAGTGGGCGGAAGCCAAGGCGACAGGTAGGGTTGATGCAATGTCAACTGCCAAGTTTCTCTTTGAGAACATTATTACAAGATTTGGTTGTCCCTTTGAGATTGTGAGTGACAATGGTACTCATTTTATAAATGGAGTAATCAAAGAACTTACTACCAACTTCATGATAGCTCACCATAAGTCCACACCTTATTATCCGCAAGCAAATGGCCAAGCTGAGAGCATCAATAAAACCTTAATCTCTATCTTGACCAAAACGGTGGAAGCTCATCGCACAGATTGGGATTTAAAGCTAACTTCAGCTTTATGGGCTTATCGTAATGCGTACAAAGTTGCCATTAATTGCACACCGTTTGTATGTCCAAGAAGCGGTTATGCCATGGGAGTTTGTCGTTCCTAGTCTTCGAGTAGCTTCTCAAGAAGGTTGGGATGGTAACTCCTTAGTTGAGCGATTATATATCCTTGAAAGGCTAGATGAAGAGAGGCAATTAGCTGTGCAAAATGCACTTGTGGAGAAAGATAGGAGGAAGAAATGGTTTGATCGTCATCTAAAGAACAAAGACATCAATGTTCGTGATAAATTCCTTATGTATGGAGTGCGTAATGAAAAGAAAAAGTTGAAATATGTAGGAAAAGGACCATATAGCAAAGGTGAGATCACCCCACAAGGAACCATTCGTGTGGAGACTCTTGATGGAGTTGAAACCCTTGGATTCCTCAATAGGAGCAAATTTAAAAAGTACTATGATCCTCTAAGCCAGGAAGAATTATGTGCCATCCATCAAAAAAAGGCAGCCAAGGCTTAAACAGAATTGAAAAAGATACAAGCTCAAGCTGAGGCGAAAGAGCGCGAACAACGTATAAGACACCAACGAGAGGCTAACCTTGGAGTTACACATGCATTCCATGTTGAAAGAGAGGATGATTTGTTGGACTCTGACATGCCTCTACGATACCCTATTGAGTTAAATAGTGCCTATGGAACAATGCTATATAACACCTTATTGGACACCGGTGCTAAGTATAATTTGTTGTCATATGGAGTTTGGTGTCAGTTAGGGAAACCACCTCTATCTGAGAGTATTATCCAAGTCAAGGGTTTCAACAAGAAAAAAACTACGGTTTTTGGAATCTGGCACACTTCTGTCAGTTATGACAATGGGGTTGTAGCTCAAGACTTTTTGGTCATGCCTACTGGAACTATGGAGGGTAATATAAACCTAGGACGCATGTAGATGATAGCCACCAAATGCACTATTCATTGGGGGACTGGGGGTGTCACAAAGCAAAAACAAACTCTTAGCCCTACCACTCAAGCCATAGTCCCTGAGATATTGCCTCTTAAGGAACTAAAATCCAAGACATTGCATGTCCAAGAGGTTGAACCATACGCCCCCATAGCCCAAGTCTCTAGAGCTTCGACTGATGTAGCTGAAATAAAGCTTGAGACACACAAGACCCATCCCAATATAACAAAGAAAACATACAAGTGGGTCCCTAAAGCTTCTTTAACGACCATGGCTGATGCTAAAAAAAAAAAGCCTCGTAAGAAACGTCCCACTCGCTCCAAGAAATGTAAAGAAACATTGCGTTGGATTCCTAAACGACTATTGGAAGCCCAAGGATACTATGAAGGAAATGATCAAATCTGGGTGCCCAAACGTAACTTGTGTTCTTACTTGTCACCTGACCCATGTAAGCCCAATCCTGTGGCTCCAAAACGAATTGAAAATCGTGGAAAGGAAAAAATCACAAAATTCTATACACCCATTCCAGAGTTAGTTTGGGTACCAAAGAAAGAACGATTTGTTCCACCTAGCTCAGGAAGGGGGGAGTCCCATGAAGCATCTAGCTCCTCATATAATGCATCCATAGAGGTAAAAGCTTCTCCACAGCCTCGACCTACAATAGTGGACCTCCATAAAGATACAAAGGAATCCACACCTCCAGTGTTCAAGAATCACCCGATGAACAACTTCAAGTTCGATCCTGGGAGAGTACCTTACCACCCTTGCAACTCGATGAGGCACCTAAGGTAATAGAAAACTACTGGAAAAAATCCTCACCTATTACCAACTGGAACAATTGGTTTCAAAGGGTGACGAGCTCATTTCAAATTGTATGATCTACCCAAGGAAGGGGGGGAGTCTTTGCTGACAATGATCATTCACTCACTCCCCTCTCAACCTTTCTCCCCGAATTCTTAATCTCCCAATCTTAGGGAATGTATATATAAAGCCTTATACTCACAAAAAACAAAAAAAATAAAGAGCAAGAGCAATTAGCAAACGAGTATGCACAATAAAAGTCATAACATTGACCAGACCTACACATTCACATCCGGTATATTGAAACAAAAACCTATGTCATCAAACACCTTTGATCCTCATCACTCAAGTGATGGAGGGTAGGTAGGATTAGTACGATAGGAGTGTTTCTGTTTTAGAGTTGAGTGATTAACAAAGTTCCTTTTTCCCACTGATGTGCCTCCTAGAGGTATTATTTGTGTTTCCTAGTGTGTACAGGAACGTGTTGCTGTGGTTAGGATTTGGACCTTCATGGAATCTTTATCTCGACCCACTCTTCAAATCAAGTGCAATTATCAATGCAAATAGGTGTTTCTTGTCCATTAGCATTGCCCCTTATCTTTTTTTCATCTATGTTTGTCTGCTTTAATTGTGATTGGTAGCATTATATTCACCGCATTTGCTTAGTATCAAACATTTAATTCAATGTAATTTTTTGTCATAATCACTTGTCTAGGTGTAAAAATCAAGCAGTCTGACTAAGCTAGTTTGACCAAGCTAGGCGTTAAAGATCTTCTCTTAATACCATGAGGAATGCCTTCCTAATAATTAATGGTTACTTAGGTTCTTAATCCGATTTAGGCAGCATTGTGTGAAATGTACTAGGGCTTTCTAGTGGGCTTAGTCCCTATTGACCCTTAGCTTAAGTATTATAAAGGGAGTTTACTAGTGTGATGAGCCTGGGGAGTTTACTAGTGTTATATGACCCCCCAAAGCTACAAAATTAAAATGCTGAAAACGAACAAACAAAAAATCAAAGTTCCACAATGTAAAATCTTAAGCTGGAAGAGAAATCTCAGCTTGATTTGGTACTTCACTCACATGTATCGCCTATGGTACTAGAGCCCTAGAGGTTCCCAGTGTGGGCGCTTTTCCTTGAAAAGCAAAAAAACCCAAGGCATACAAAATAAGCACACACATCAAAATTGAATCACTGTGAAAAGACTTTGGGGGATCAAAGAAAAAGTAATCAGTCAGGCGATGATTTCATGAGAAATTCCTTTTATCGTAGCTTAACTACAAGTTCTTCTAGGTATAGCCTCTAGTCAGCCCTCGAACATGAAATACTTGGCTCTCGCGATTAAACAACTTAATTGACCAGAGAAAATTAAGAAGCTTACCCATGGTATTAATAGTCGATCTCTAGTGCCTTTCGATCGTTAAATTAACGATCCCAAACTTGTTTAATTTTTTACCTTTACATCTGTTTATGCATTTGATTACATTGCAATTTAATGTTTATTGCTGACAAATTGTTTAAAATTCTGTTACCAATCAATTTGTCTACCTAAAATTGCATATGCTTTTTAATTGTATATGAGAATGCAATTATTGTGCCAATGTTGTTTGATTTTGCAGTGACTGAAGAAGGCTAAGGACATTCATCTCAAATGCTCTTCCACCTCGACGAACACGCTGCAACTCAATAGCTTCCTAGGATGGAATGTACATCAGGAAGGGGGGCATGTTAACCCTCACGGATCACGGACACCCTATCACCTACGACGGACGTTGTAACCTACGAAGGACGTTGTATTATTTACTTGGTAGAGTCAGGTACCGGGCTTGTCGGTCCAATAGGAAAAGGGTAGAGTGATCGCCGATGAGAGGCGCACTCTAGCTGGAACATTTGAAGGTTAGTTGGCTAAGCATGGGCGCCCAAGTGTGAATGGGGCGAGCTCATATAAAAGTCAACTAAACCTAAAATTCATTCATTCTCTCATTTGTGCAATTGAGGAGTGCTCTTGCTCCATCTCCATCTTCTTCTTCTTCATCTCTTTGTGTGTGTAAGAGAGAGACAGAGTGAGAGAGGGAGAGAGAGGGAGTGTGTGTGCGATCGAGCATTACGAAGACACGACGGCGGCGAAGCGATTGAGCACGGCACGGCTGCAGCTTCTTCTGCATTGCGGCGAGGAATCCACCACGAAGGTGAGCGTAGAGCGGTGAGTGACACACCAACGCCATCTTTTAGCTTGCTAGTTTAGGCTTGTTGTGTGCTTGGAGCCATTTGTGGCTCGCATGTAGTGTATCGGCAAGTTCCTTGCATTGACACGTGCGACAGATGCGCACAGTTTAGGCGCTAAATTTTACCTCGAAAAAAAACACGGTAATACCAAAGGTAGTAACTGAGGTAATAAACACGGTAATATCAGTGGAAAGGGTCACGATAATAATTTAAATATAAAAAACCCACCCGGCCCTCCTCTCTCTTCCCTCTCCAACTCAGTTTGGACCTTCTCTCACAAAACGCGGTAAAAGAGCACGATAAATAACTAGAGATTTTCATAGTGTATATAACTCTCTCTCTCTCTACTCATTGATTCTTGTTAACCATGATTATTTTGTGCTAAGAAGAATATGATTAGTGTTTTGTGTAATGGTTATTGCCAATTGATGTGGTCAGTTGTTCGTCTACTTGCGCTCTTTGATTTGAGTCCGGGTTTGTAGCAAATGGAGTTCGCGAATAAAAGGTTACGTTATTTTTATTGCAATCGAGTTTGATGCATGTTTTGTCTTTTAAACTTTAAGAGCTTTAAAAAATGAGATCTTACTTTTTGATTTTAGAGTGGATGGTTTCAGGAAGAGAGTTGAAATACATTGTGTATTTCTCTTGGATGTCTATAATTGCAAGGCTCTAATGTCTTCTATTAAGTCATAAAATAATAACAAAATTCATTTTGTGAGATATTAACTCAATGGAATATATAAACAATTTACCTTGAGCAATAACGAAATATGACCAATCTCACTATCTCCGGACAATATGTAAACCATGGAAGGAATTCTTCTGGAGATTTTCGTGCATTGAGGACTTGAGAAATTGCACAATCTAGAATGGAAATCTCTAGTTGAAATTGTTCATTGAGTTCAGATTTTATAATACTAAAAAACAATTCCACCCATTATATGTATCTTCAAATATATGAAAACTAAAATCAAGCAAAAAAAAGAAAAATTACCTTGCAAAGAATTGAACAAAAGTATCTGATAAATCTTCTTCTCTACTTTTCAACATTTCAATTTCTTCACTTGTTAGAGCATAGCCTTTTGGATGTCCTTGGTCCATCACAAAAACTTCAACATTGGATCCTAAACATTCTAATCTTTTGATCATAAGGTGTTCTCTATGAAGGATCATTAACTGTTGAGCTAAAGTTTGTTGTTTCAATTTATCTTCTTCTTGTCTTTTTAAATTTTCCAGTTTCTCTTTATTTAATATTGTTTCCTTATCATGTGTTATATCTTGAATCTTCACCTTATCTTTAGGAAGCCTGGCCAATAGAAGTTCTCTCTAATTTTTAAATATACAAAGATTTGTTCATGCCGAAAACTTTTAAGCTTCGCTCTTAGCATTGCTAGACTACTAAAATCTCTCCACATGACAATAACTCTATGTGCATGAACAACAAGAATATATGTGTCATTTAAATACTCTATCAAGAAGTCCTCACAAGCTCCTTGAAGACAAGCTAAAACTACATGCCCCCATATCCCTCTTTGCATTTGTCACTGATTTGCTTGACAACTCGAACAAATGGAGATTTTGGTATACATAAGGTTACTTTATCTTGCTCTTTTATTATTTTGCTAAGAACACTTATTGTAACATTTAATGGCCTAGTAACTTGTGTGTAGCTGAAAATAGCATAGACATAGTGAGCATTTCATTAGAATAAATTCCTAATGAGCATAGCAAGAGTGCTTGGATGGAGAGAGCAACAAAAAACATAACACCTAGCTAGATAGTCATGAACAATACTTCAAAAGAGAGAGAAATTAAGCTATTGACAACAATTGAGGACCGGATTTACATGGAGCCCGGTCCCCCCTTCAAAAGGCTTTGTATTATAGTTTTCCCCCATCAAGGGATAAATTTTACAATACAATACTTTGTGTTCCTTAAATATCTTGCTGGTGCAATGAAGATGGAAGCTTCAAGCACCATGCACACACTTATAAAACACAACATCAATTCCATCATGGTCTCAGACCCAAGACCTCACACACCTTCGAAGATGGTGATAGATAGTGGGGTATGAGAGTATATTGAGAGGAAAAATGAGTAGTCTTACAAGAAAGAAGTATATCTCCTCACCTAATCACTCATAATAGCTTAGTAATTAGCATGGTAGATGAGATGAGCATTCATTGAAGCTTGGCTCTTGGTTGGATTTTCATTACAAAGCCAAGACTTTTTGGTGTAGGCCTCCCTTTTCAAAAGCTTGGAGAAGATGATGAGCTTTCCATTAAAGCTTGGAGAAGGAGAGAGAGTTATTTTCTCCACACATGAGTTGTGTGAGTGTGTGTGTGTGTGTGATAATGACTTGATAGAATCAGCCCCCTCTCTCTCTTGGTCAACCCCTCATGTTTTTTACTCATGTTGACATCCCATTGGACCCTGCAAAGCCTAGCCCCAATGATAATTAAGAAGCATAAGTAATAGCCTTGTAACATGTGTCTCCCTTTCCCATTTTGTGAGAGCTTTAGGATAGGGAGCTGACATGTGTCCACTATGATCTTTGTGTAAAGGGGTTTGCATGAGTGTGTGTGTGTGTGTGTAGTTGTTTCTCTCTCATCCCCTACTTACAGGGCTCACCCCCTCCTCTTTAGGAGTCTTTGAAGACTTTTTTCTCACTACAACGCATCCAATTTTCCTAAGGAATGACCATTGGACTTAGCCTTTGAATTTTGGAACCTTAGTATTTTGAAAGTCTTAATGGGATGAACCTTAGGTCTTTGAAGCCCATTGCTTGCACATTGCTCTCTGGCAGATGGTCCCCCTTTGGATCCCTATTTTCCCTCCTTTGGGTCCCTACTGTGATCATTCTGCTAGCCTTACCAATAATCTAGATTTTTCTCCCTTGGTACTTCCCCATATTAAATGATCAGTTCAGCATAAGAAAATCATTTAGGAGAATTAGATATTAGTTATTATGACATTACCTCTCTCTTGAAATCATAGTCATCCTCGACTATGGGGTAGAGAAGACAAAGCCTATTCATTAGTCCTTTTTCTAGTAGGTAGAGGATCCCTATCTTACCCTATGACATCGTTCCAAAATGGATGACTGATCCATTTGGCGCTTGAGAGCCTAAGGCTTCCACAAGCATGTTTGCACGTTAGTCCTATCAATCTTCCATAGTAGAGTGACAAGCTCTACTTGGTGTTTGGAAGACGTCGTTTCCACAAACTTGATTCTAAGCATGCATACTACTTAACATTTGTGCACAAAAAAAAAAAAGAGAGTCTTATAAGACAAAAACTTTGTTCATTTTAAACATTTGTACATTTGCTTACTCTAGGGAAGAATTGTAAGCATTCACAAGGTTTAGGTTATCTTTTCATTGCATGCCTTGCATCCATCTAGCATCTTTAAAAGGATAATTCTTAAACTTAATAAGATACTGTTGGATAGTCTTACCACCTCTTAATACCTTGTCTTCATGTCGGAGAATGGACTCGGGCTGCAGCACCTCTTCTTGGTCCTGGATCTCCGGTGGGTCTTCAATAGTTGGTTCTTGAGGTGGCTCTCCTTTGTAAGGCTTTAGTAGGCTCACATGAAAAGCATTGTGTATGAGCTAATGACTGGGAAACTTGAGCTGATAAGTCATCTCATTGATTGGTTTAAGAATCTGGAAGGGACCATAGTACCTTTTTGCTAACTTAGCATAGTACTTTTGGTGTCCTGTAGGATTCTTTCCCGTTGTGTGTCTTAATTGAGACTTGGGAAATTTAAGCAAGACCCAATCATTTTCTTTAAAAGATTGGGCTCTTATGTGCTTATCAGCAGCATCCTTTTTCCTTTGATGTGAGATAGAGATAACATCCTTAATCTTTTGGAAATATTCTTGTAGGTCTCGGCTATACTCATCTGCAGTGAAGATCTTCCCATGTACCTTAAGTAGAGGGGACTTTTGGATCTTCCCTCAATTACCTCGAAAGGTTCTTTTCCTGTGGAGGTATGTACAATATTATTGTAGGCATACTCCACCAAGGGTAAGTAATTCTTCCATTGGGATCTTTGATCTACTTCCGTTACATAGGCTTTTAGTAGATAATTTTTTTTTAAGCTAGCTATTTCACTTTGGCCATCCATTTATGGGTGATTGGCCGAAGAGAAGTTTAGCCTTGTTCCTAAATTCTCAAAAAGACCCTTCCAAAAATTACAGGTCATTCTACGATCTCTATCTGACACTATGGACATTGGCAGGCCATGGTACTTAAAGATTTGTGATATGAAGAGGGTTGACATTTGATGGGCTTTGATAGTCTTTTTGACAAGTATAAAATGAGCTTCTTTGTTGAACATTTCTACTATCATCCATATTCCTGTATTCCCATGGATAGACTTAGGAAATCCAAAGATAAAATCCATGGATATGCTCTCCCATGGTGAATTAGGGATTGGCAAAGGTTGAAGAAATCCAGGTTGCTTCCCTCAGATATCAAACTTCATCTTTTGGCATACCACACATTTAGAAACATACTCTTGTATGTTTGCTTTCATGGAAGGCCAATAGAAACATGTTTCAATCCCTTTTAGTGTAGACTGAATCCCTCTATGCCTTGCATAAGGAGGACCATGATATTCATACACTACTTTCTCACATAGTGAGTTAGTAACGCGTAGTCTATTGCCATAGAGAAGATAACCATCTTGTAAATTAAATGGTTCCTCTTTCTTCCCTGGTGCAAGTGCTGAAATCACATCTCTAAAATCCAGATCAATAGCATACTCATCTATCATAGAAGATAGATCATTGTGAGTTGCTATGGAAACCGCATTCACTCTCGGTCGTCTTGAGAGTGCATCGGCTACTTGATTATGCTTGCTAGCAATGTGAGAAATATGAAAATGAAATTGCAAAAGGAAATTTTCCCACCTCATTTGTTTGTCAGAGAGCTTGGTCTGCGTCATGAAGTACTTAAGGCTTTGGTGATCCGTTTGCAGAATGAAAGGAGTCCCCAGTAAATAGTGCTTCCATGAGTCTAAGGCATGTAGAACTACGACGAGTTCCTTTTTATATATTCCTAGAGCTTGCTCATCAATAGGGTCGAGCCTTCAACATTCCTAGGCTATGGTGTGCCCTTCATGGAGCAAAATAGCTCCAAGGAAATCACCACAAGCATCACATTGGACCTCAAATGGCTTAGAGAGATCAGACAGTGTAAGCACAGGTTGAGAGATAAGCTTTTCTTAAAGATTTTTGATAGCATTGTTCTCCTTGGCAGACCATTTATACCTAACATTTTTCTTTGTTAGGTCATGTAATGGTCCTATTATTAGTGAGAACTTTTCTATGAAACATCTATAGTATGCACACATACCTATAAAGTTTCTTAGTTCATGAAGATTCCTTGGATTAGGCCATCCTTTTATTACCTCTAACTTTGTTGGATCCATTTGGATGCCATCTTGAGAGATAATGTGACCTAAATACTGAATCTCTTGTAAGAAAATCTCACTTTTCTTTTGATTAACATAAAGTTTATTCTCTCGTAAGACTTGAAATATTACCTGGAGATGTTGCTTGTGCTTGTCTGATGAATTAGAGTAGATGATAATATCATCAAATAACACTCCAGTAAAGGTTCGGCGAGGCCTGAATAGCTTCTCCACCAAGTGGTCACATGTGGTTGGTGCATTGGTCAAACCAAAAGGCATGACAATTTATTCTTAAAGACCAAATGTAGTGCAAAATGTGGTCTTTACAATGTCTTGATCAACTATCCTTATTTGATGGTAGCCACTTTTTAGATCAATCCTACTAAACTAGGTCGACCCTTGCAGCTTATCAAATAGGTCTTCTACTCATGGAATGGGAAGTACAAGAGCTGGTAGACAAAGAGATGGTGAGGCCTAGTTCCTCTCCCTTTTGTTCTCTAGTCCTTTTAGTGCAAAAGAAAGATGGTACATACCTCATGTGTGTGGACTATCGAGCATTAAACCATATCACTATCAAAAACAAATTTCCCGTGCATTGGGTAGAAGATCTGTTTGATAAGCTACAAGGCTCTACCTGCTTCAGTAGGATTGACATTAAGAGTGGCTATCATCAAATAAAGATAGTGGATGAAGATATCTTAAAGACCGCGTTTCGCACAACGTTTGGTCTTTATGAATATATAGTCATGCCTTTTGGTTTGACTAATGCACCAGCTACATTCAATCATCTAATGGAGAAACTTTTTAGACCATACCGCAAATTCACTGGAGTGTTCTTTGATGATATCATCATCTACTCCAAGTCTTTGGAGGAACATAAGAAACATCTCCAAGTGATTTTTCAAGCATTGAGGGAGAATAAGCTTTTTCTTAACCAAAACAAAAGTGAAATTTTCCTTTAAGAGATTCAATACTTAGGTCATATTATCTCTCAAGATGGTATCTGTATGGATCCATCGAAGCTAGAGGTAATAAAAGCATGGCCTAACCCAAGTAATCTACATGAGCTAAGAAGCTTTATTGGTATGTGTGCATACTATAGACGCTTCATAGAAAAATTAGCTCAAGTAGCAGGACCACTACACAACTTTACTAAGAAGAATGTTAAGTATGTATGGACTGCTAGGGAGAAAAATTCTTTTGATAAGCTCAAAGAGAAGCTTACTTCCCAACCATTCCTTGTACTTTCGGATCTCTCAAAACCATTTGAGGTCCAATGTGATGCTTGTGGTGATTGCCTTGGAGTAGTTTTGCTTCAAGAAGGGCATGCCATAGCATATGAGAGCCGAAGGATCAACACTGATGAACGAGTCTTGGGCATTTATGAGAAAGAGCTTTTAGCTCTTCTACATTCCATAGACACATGGAAGAACTACTTATTGGGGACTCCATTCATTCTACGAACCGATCACCAAAGTCTCAAGTATTTCATGATGCAAACCAAGATTTCCGACAAACAAATTGTTTACTAATGACGAATCGGATAAACACAACTATATGTCGTGGTCTTACATGATGTAGCATGTAATTGTTTCTAGGGGCATATGGAACATTTTTAAAGGTTATGATGTACGCTCAAATTCTATGGATTCACGTTCTGTGGAGGATGTTACAGGTTCTAGAAGTTTTCCTCCTGCTACTAGTGTTGTTTTACTTACAACTGAATATACTCTTTGGGATAGTAGAGATGCATATGTGTATGCATTGGTTGTGCATATTATCAAGCCCACCATAACTCCTCACAGTCATTCATCCAAAACAACAAAACAAGCTTGGGGAATTCTAGCTAACTTTTATATAGGCCGCAATGAGGCAAGAGTGCTTCAAAGTGCCACATAGTTCTATTTAGTTCCCCAAAGTAATTCATAGTGCTTGAAAGTGCCAAGTGGTGGATGCACTTTCAAAACAACCAAGAGTTAATGCGATGTCTATAGAAACTCACAATGATCTATCTTCTATGATAGATGAGTATGCTATTGACCCCAACTTTAGAGGCATAATGTCAGCCCTTGCATTGGGGAAGAAATAAGAATCATTCACCTTGCAGGATGTTTATCTTCTTGATGGAAATAGGCTATGTTTTACCCACTCTTTTTGTGATAAAGTCATGTATAAATCCCATGCTCCTCCCTATACGGGGCATAGAGGCATTCAACCTACTCATCAAGGAGTAGAGAAGAAACCTAGATTACTCCAGCCATTGCCAATCTCTAATTCACCATGGGAGAGTATATCCATGTATTTTATCTTTGGATTACCTAAGTCTATCCATGGGAATATGGAAATACGGACAATAGTCGACAAGTTTAGCAAGAAAGCACACTTTATTCCTATCAAAAAGACTATTAACACTAGAATGGTAACATGATACTTTTATGTCCTTGGACACTTTTGTGTCCTGTTAAGTGACCATTTTGCTTGAATTATTCTTATGAGCTGAAAAAAACTTGACATTTTTTTTGGAGTATGGATTTCACCATTAACCTTACTCTTGCACAACATTTTTGAACCTAAACTCTGTGAAAAAACGGGTCTTGTTTCTGGCTTTTTTTTCAATTTTTTGCATCTATACCACTCTAAACTTCATGTTAGTGAGGTTTAAATTGCTAGAGGATAAGCCTTCATAGTTCTCAACATGTTTTGATGCTTGTAGGGAGAGCTAAGTGTTAAAATTGAAAGTTATGACCAACTTACAAGAATTGCATAATCTTGTTTTTTGGCCAAAATTAGCATTTTTATGATTTTTTTGGTGGCTTTCTTGATATCCAAATTCAATTTTGATTGTGTAAGTGTAATATATAACATAAATCTAATCTTCCTTTAGTTTTGGGGGACCTAATACGCTATATAGCATAATATATGATGATGGTTGAGTTTTTTGATTGTTGAAGAATACGAGACATTTTAGAGTAGCAAGTATAACTTTCTCAATATTGCTAGTTTCTTTGGCCAATTGTGTTTATTTTGTAGGTAGTAACCATATCTAATCATAAAGTACAAACTTGGATAGATATTGAGTAGTTTCTATGGGTTTCTAGAGGTCACAATGCTAAACCCACTTTTTTCATGTTTGTTGTATTTAGCACGTTATCATTGCCCCCAAGGTTCCACTTAGTAAGAGATCCATTATCATATTGAAATGCTCCATGGATCCTTTTGAATCCAAAGACACAAAGGGAACTAAGAAAACATGTATATAGTATCTGTATTGAGTGTGACTATAGAAACTTTGATAATAGGTCCGCAGAATGGCAAAAATGCAACTTTTTTGTACCTATTTTTTTTGCCCAAAAAACAATTAGTGAGGTAAAAGCAACCATATGTTTTGATCACCAACCCATTTAAGTTAACGGGGCATTTTATCTCATGTCCTCCAAAAATTCCCACTCTTATTTATATGCAATCAACCGTAAGAAATTTCTATTTTGGGCAAAATGCATTGGTCCATCAACTTTGGAGGCTTGTAGTGACCAAGGGATGAGAAATATTACAAGTTTCTCATTTTTTTCATATGTAGTAGTCCTTGAACTATAAGCTCATGAAAGGATTTGTCAAAATGAGTGGATCTACTATGGTTTTGGAATTTTTTTCCAAAACCTTGAAAGGACACTTTTATGTCCTGTTAGGTTACCAATCTAGTGTTAAGGCACACCAAATGGAAACCCTCTTCATATCTCATATTTTCAAGCACCATGGATTGCCAACATTCATTAGATAGAGATCCTAGAATGACCAGTAACATTTGGAAATGTCTCTTTGAAAATCTAGGTACAAGATTGAATTTCTCTTTGGCTTATCACCCACAAATGGATGGCCAAAGTGAGATAGCTAATCTTATGATACTTGATCTACTAAAGAATTATGTTACAAAAGTAGATCAAGGCTATGTCCATCTCTCAACAAAGGCAAAAAGCTATTGCTGACAAGCACAGAAGGTCCTTAACATTCAAAAAAAATGATTGGGTCTTACTTAAGTTTCCCAAGGCTTGATTGAGGCAAACAATAAGAAAAACTCCTACGGGCCATCAAAAGTATTATGCTAAACTAGCATAAAGGTACTATAGTCCTTTTCAAATCTTGAAGCCAATCAATGGCATAGATTATCAACTCAAGTTGTCTAACCATTGGCTCATACACAATGCTTTTCATGTGAGCCTACTTAAGCCCTACAAAGGAGAGCCACCAAGAGAACCAATTATTAAGGACCAAGATGAGGTGCTACAACCCAAATTTAAAGCTATGCTTTGGCATAAAGACAAGGTAGTACAACATCGTAATATTATCTGATAATGTCTTATTAAGTTCAAAAATTATCCTTTTGAAGATGCTAGATGGATTCAAGGATTACAACTTAAGGATAGTATAGAGAAACGGAAGTGCAAAACAGACCCGTTGGCATCTATACCAAGACTATGCATGATAGCCTCATCATGGAAGGTACGCACCACCTAGCAAGATATGTAGCTAGGACGCATACATATACACAATCAAAAACATGCCATGGAAAACAATTTCAAGAAATGTTGGGTGAATGAGAATGGGTTTGCTACTCGTGCATGTAGTGAGGAAGATAATGAGGTAAGGGAGACATGAAAGTATGCTCACTTCTCATACCAGAGGTGGTGAATCCTCACACCTTAAGATGCAAGTAGCAAGATGATAGGAATATGAGAGGGAGATAGAGTGTGTATATGGTGGCAAATCCACACACTTTAACATAAGAAAAATGGAAAGAACAAGCATAAATCATACTCACAATGAAGTGTATCCCAAACGACACAAGGTATGGCACCAAGATGGAGTGTGTTGATTTCTTGCAAAAGATGAATACAATAGGTAGCATAGGGAAAGAAGATGAGCAGGGGACAAGTCGTATGAAGCATAATGGAGGGATGGGAGTTGATGGCGAGGAATATCATGAGTGTCACCATCATTCTTCTTCTTGAAATCATGCCTTCAATCCTTCATTTCAAGTGTGTGAAGATATCGTCCTAATTTTGTGCATGGTGATGGTAATGGTGTTGTGATTATGTGATTGGGGTTCATGCTACTAGCATGCAGCACAAGGGTGTGTATGTGTAGGTGTGTGGGTATGTAGTGTAGTCCCTGCTTACAAAAGAGAAGGCCTCCTTTTATAGGCCAAGAGAGTGATTAGGGAAGAGATTATGAGCAAGAGGAGTTATTACATAATAACCTCAATTAGAGGCATTCCCCCAACGAGAGAGCTCTGTGTGCCCTGCTTATTGACCAATTTCCTCCTAATCGCCTTCATCATGGCGAGCTTTGTCTCCATGCCACCTTCCGTAGCTTGAGTTTCCTTATAATATTTGAGATAATCTTGACACAATAAGAGAAAATATAGCAATAATGGAGAGAAACGTATAAGAAATCGGTGTGTGTAGTTGGATAACCATGACTTCTTCCCAAGTAGACAGATAGGCTACACCATTTCGGCCATATCTCCCAAACCGTAGCTTCAAAAATTATATAATATTGCTGTTGATTTTTTTTTCCAATTCAGATTGAAAAAAATAGAGAAAAATCCCACAAAAACATGTGTCCATCTTTTCCTTCCAAAAGACTTCCATGTGGTCCCCTCTTGACTTCATGTGAAATCCTTGTGTCCCCAAATGAACTACACTTGAATTTGATAATATTTTGTTGACTTCAACTCCATAATGCATAATATTCTCTTCCCTTTCACTATTGACTTTTACTCTTCAACTGTAGTGACCATCTGGTAGTGACTGTCTGGTAGAATTAGAATCCATTTCTACCTCTACTTATTTCTGAGATCCAAATGTGTCAAAACCATAGCTATGTACAGAATAAATACATAGACTTTTTATGCATCAGGTCCTTCCTCCTCTTAGGATCCTTGAAGCCTTGCGACCAAGTGCATACCAAGAGAGATGTGGAGAAAGTTTTGAAAAGTGGCGCTCATTAGCCCTCCCCTTGAAGCTAGAGGCATTTATGTCTCTAGCTCTCTACTTGATTCTTCTTCAGTTAAGGTGGAGGAGTCTCCCTCCTCAGGGATTTCCATCATAGGTTCTTGATCAAACCTCAAAAATTACTGCTTCAACCTTCATCCATTCACACGTGTCTTGTGGAGCCTACCATCTGCATGCGTCTAGCAATTGGTAGCTATCATTGTTGTAGCGCTTTCTAATAGCAAATGGCCCCTCCCATTTGGGTGAAAACTTTTTATCCTTCCTATATCAAACCTATTATCATATCTTAGGACCAACATACCCTTCTTGAGACCTTTTTCCCTAAGTCCCTTGTTGAAGTTAAGTCGTCGTTGCTCTGCCTGTGTTGCATAATAGTTGATAGCATCTTCTTTGTCTAGTTGAAGTCTCTCTATATCAAGAATGTGGTTGTGAAGATGAGCATTAGGGCATTCCATCTATCTAGTTAGAACCTTGAGACTAGCCAATTGTACTTCAATGGGTAAAATGGCTTCCTTACCATACACCAAGCGATATGGTGTGAACCCAAGGGATGTGAAAAATGAAGTGTGATAAGTCCAAATTGCAGCCATAAGATGCTTGTCCCAATCACTTTTGTGATTGTTTACATGTTTAGTGATGATCTTGCAGATCATACCATTTACCTTTTCCACCAAACTGTTGCATTGTGGTTAGTAGGGATTTGAGTGTCCTCGTGAGATACCTAACTTCTCCTTCAGCTCTCCTACCAGGTCTCCTCTAAAACCTGGTCCCCTGCCAGAAATTACTTCACGAGGAGTGCCAAAATGGCAACAAATGTTTTCAAATACAAACTTAGACACTTCCTTAGCTGTAATATGGGTGGTAGAAATTGCTTCAACCCACTTGGTCATGTAATCCACACCCATGATGATATACAATTTACCTCATTGGCTCCTTGGCAAAGGTCCAATGGCATCAATTCCCCATTTCTCAAATGGTCCATAAGAGATTATAGGAGTCTGCGGCTCATATGTGAGACTCTCATCCCCAGCCTTCTGACACTCTTTGCATGTTTTACACCAATGATGCACATATCTCTATAAACTAGGCCACACAAACCCGGCTTGTAGAACCTTCCTATTGGTGATGTCAAGTGCAAAGTGACCTCCACAAACACCATCATGGCAGCTTGAAATAATGTTGGTGATTTCTCTAGAGAGAGGTACACACCTAAGAATTCTATCCTTACCCTTGTAGTAGAGGTCATCATTGATAAGGAGGTATTTTGCTGCCTTGCGCACATTGATCCACTTCTTTTGGCCCTTAGTAATATCTTTAAGACTCTCTCTTGTGTCCAAGAAACTCATGATGTCAGCAGGCATAGCATCGCTACCTTGGAAGAGAGGCAGCTTCAACTCGATAAAACCCACCACTGGAACATCTTGTAGCTTCTCTCTAGCTAGAGCATCTACTTCTTGATTTTTTGCTCAAGGGACATGATGTAATTGTGCAACTTGAAACTTCCCTAAAAGGTTACTAACTTGCTGAAAATGGCCTAGCAAGCTATGTTTTTTACAAGACCAAGTTGCTTCTATTTGTTTTATTAAAAGCATGGCATCACCAAATACATTTAACCGTTGAATATGTTGTGTCACACACCTTTATAACCCGAGAGTTAAGGCTGCATATTATGCCTCATTGTTGGAGTGGGAATCCAAGAGACGCCCAATGGAGAATACATTTTCCCTTTGTTCGTTGAAGATGACGATGCCTGCTGCAGCTTTGTCCATTGTCCTCTTATAGGCTCCATCAAGGAAAAGAGAGTGACCCCTCTCTATCTTAAGCACTTCCAACACATGTGCTACTTCTTTGTCACTTGTCTTGATCTTCAGCTTGTTTTCATAGTGGTGATGAGTGAGAATGCTTTCTAGACTGGCTCTTGTGGATTTTTCCACTTGCGTTCTGTAGTCAAACTCTTGCAACATTGTGATCCATTTGGAAATCCTAGAAAAAGTATCCATGGGCTGCATTACATAAGGAAATACTTCTTCCATTGTTAAGATTGTGAATGTTCTAGACAATAAATAAGAGTGAAATTTAGTGGTAGAAAAAATTAATGCAAGCACCATGTGCTCCATTGCTGTGTATCCATTTTTTGATGGAGTCATCATTGACTAGAGAAGTAGATAGGACGTATGAAAGAATTTTGAGGATCCTTTTGCATCAACATCGCCCCAAGTGTGTCATTGTCCACACTAGGGTTTACATAAAAGGGCTCGTCCCACTTTGGAGGTGCAATGGTGAGAAGTGAGGCTAGAATTTGTTTTACCTCATTGAACTGCTGTTCATTTTCTTCATTCCAAGTGAAGATCTATTGATGGGTAACTTGTTGTAAAGGGAGAACCACTTGAGAGAGCAGGTGAATGAACCTACTCAAATAACTCACCTTTTGAAGAAAAGAGACCAACTACTTTGTTGTGGTGGGAGAGGTCAAAGTCACCAAGTCTTGAACCTTTCTTGGGTCAGCTTGAATGCCCTTCGCAGAGATCACATGACCAAGAAGAGTAACCTTGCTTTCACCAATGTGGAATTTCTCCACGTTGAGTTGGCCACCCAAAGCTTGCAACCTAGCTATATTTTCATAAAATTTCTCCAAATGAAGAGAGCAGGAGCTATAGATACAAAAGTCATCAATAAAAAAACGGATTGATTTTCCAAAGAATGGCTGAACAACAAATATCACATAGCAATGAAAAGTGGTTGGAGCATTAGTGAGACCAAAAGGTATAACTCTATATGAAAAACACCCCCATGGTGTGATGAAGGTTGTCTTATTTTGATCTTCTTCAACGATACTAATTTGGATGTAGCCTGAGTAGCCATCACATACCATGTAGCACTCATGTCCTGCTACCTCATTGACAATTTCATCTTGAAAAGGAAGAGGAAAATGGTCCCTCTTTGTGGTTGCATTAAGGGGCTTGTAATCAGCACAAACCCTCCGCTTACCATTCTTCTCTGGTGTGACTACCATTGGAGAAACCCACTGTGAAACAAGTTAGATGAAACCTTCTTCTAGGAGTTTCCTTACCTCTTTGAGAAAAATGTCTTGTTGAATTACCCCTAGCCACCTGAGATTTTGCACTACAGGTTTTCTTCCCACCTCCATAAGCTTAATGCGATGTTGAACTATTGTGATGCCAATGATTTTATCATATTGATCAATGAGCAATGTGGTAAACCCCTTTGATGTGAGCATCCATCACTGGTAGTATGTCATCTAGATTCCTCCAAGAGATAGCCCCAATTTCACTTTGGTTGTCTTATGCTCACCATATTTGTCCGTTGTCTCCTCACCCTAGGTGCTAGGTGGAGTAAATGGGGCCATGTGATTTTTTGGCCCTGCATAGAAAAATCTTAAACCAAATCATATGGTTTAGAACATTCACCCAATGAGAAATCTACAATGTCAATTTTACGTCGTGACTTGGACGGTTTTTTGCTAGATTCCCCTTTAGTTTTCACCTTTTCTTCCTTTTGGGAAGATTCACCATGCCTAGTGCACTTACCCCCATGGAATCTACTCCTTTAACCTTGGTATTACCTTTGTACTCTCCCTTGATATCCTCCTCCAGTTTCTCCTTTCCCTTACCTTCAAGACTAATGGCACTTACTGCCTGGTTGTCGATTGGTGGCAGGGGTAAGGGTAGAATGAGAGGTTGTGGTGGTGGTGGTGGTGGTGGTGGATGTGGTTGAATGGGTGGTTGTAGGATTTTCATGGATGGTGCTTTTTGTGGTGCCCTCGGTGGTGGTGGTCTTGCCCTCGGTGGTGAAATCTGGTTTTGTGTGGCTTCTATGTTAGTATTCTACTTCCTTGGGTGTGGGCAGTAATACATGCCATGGAGCAGTGGTATTCTTGGTTTTTCCTTTGTTGTCCTCTTGATTGTGGTTGTGTGCATGTCCTTGTTACACCAAATGCACAAATAGATTCTCAAGATGAGTAGTGATGGAGCTCAATAGGTCTTGCTCCTCTTCTGATGCCTCTTGTGGATGGGTTCTTTGAGCGACTGTTGCAATTAATGGGGTTATTTGGAATGAGCTTTACTCCTCTGACTCATTTAATATTGCTTTCACGCGCATATTCTTGTTTTTAAGGCGGGCTACCTCCACTGCCAAGTCATACATTGTAGGCAATCTCTCCTTCACCTTCTCCTTAGGCGGTGACCAACAGGCCAACAACAATGAAATGGTCCTTCTTCAGAAAATTAGGCGCTCCTTCACTTCCTCCCAGTGAAGCAACCCATTGCTCCCACAAATCCACAAACTTGGATTCATAAGTGGCATACTCTAACAGACCTCCCTACTTTAACTCTGTCAGCAGCTACCATAACATTTATGAGGTTGTGCCTCTACCAAACCTCTTCACAAAGGCAACACAGAGTAAGTCCCATGCATCCTTGGTAGCTTGGGGCAAAGAATTGTACCAAAACTTGGCATCTACTTTCATTAATAGAGGAAAGATTTGTAGATGTCATCATCCTTGTTGGAAACCACACAAGCAATGTCAAAGTTATCCAAAAAATTGATGGTGATGTCTTCTCCCTTCTTGCCACTAAACGTGGGAAAAGAGACGCTTGCCATGGTAGTAAATCAATGAGCACACAATTACAAATTTGTACTTTTTTTTTTTGGAATGACTTAGTGATTCATAAAGGTTTATACATGGGTGCAAAACTTGAGTAGGAGCTAAGAAGAGCACAAGGCTAGAATATAATAAAAATGCTTACATCAAAGAGTGGTATTAATTAAGAATGGGCAAGATGATGGGGCGTAGGGATCTAAGGATTTCATCAAGCATCTGTGCTCCGAATAGGAAAACAATCTTTTGTTGGTAGAATATCTTCCTATCAATGTACATGTTTACATGCATGTGTTGCAAGAAACAAAAAGGAAAGACTTTTTTCCTATTTTTGTTATCCATGTCAGGTGTGGGGAAAGGCTTTGACCACTACAGTTGCATACCTTAAGTGTTGACAAGGTGACACCTTCACCACATGCTTCTACCTCTTGTTGAAGTCCACATAATCCTCCATATTGGGTTCAAAATAGAAAGGGTGAGAAGAGTCTACCTCAATCAGCTTTCCAATTTACATGCAGCGGTGATGCTTGGGGGGTAGTACTTGACTTGAACTCTCTAGGACTATCTCAAGTGTAGGCCCTCTTGCTTCCACCAAATGCTTTAGCCCTTGTGGCTTGGACTTTGTGGTTGATGATTTTAACGACTCTTCTATGATCATTGGATATAAAACACTTGGTGCTACACAAAATCTGACTGATGAGAGAGTGCTCATGCAGTTCTCAAAAGCAAAATTCACCGTTCTTTCTTCACCTCCTCTGTTGGCACTCATTTGACAGAATTATTTGGTTGACAACAATGATAACATCTTTTAGCCCTCCCACTTGATGCTCTTGATTTGCACGATTAGCACGAGCAATGCAAGAGGGGGAACTTACCTCTTGGATATCGACGATGCTACGACCTGGTAGTAGCACTTTGATGAAGGCCTTGAGTGCTTCTACAATCTCCTCTTCTTCACTCCTCCAATTTGAAAAATCTTGTATCCACTAATCCATGATTGATGGCATGCATGGGCTACTCTTTGTTGATTGAAGGTCTTTGCAAATCCCCCCTCAGTTTAGGCACCAAATGAGAAGCGCAAGTGCAAAATAGACCCAGTGGCCTCTACACCAAGACTATTCACAATGGCCTCATCATGGGAGGTACACAATAGGGGCACCACCTAGCAAGATATGTAGCTAGGATGCATACATATACACAATCAAACATTCCATGGAAAAAGTATTTCAAGATCCACACCCAAGTGTGGGATGCGGTGGTCGGAAAACAAGATGAGAGGAATGGTGGGTGAATGAGAATGGGTTTTCTACTCATGCATGTAGTAAGGAAGACAATGAGTTAAGGAAGACATGCAAGTATGCTCACTTCTCATACCAGAGGTTGAGAATCCGCACACCTTAAGATGCAGGTAGCAAGATGATAGGAATATGAGAGGGAGAGAGAGTGTATGCATGGTGGAGAATCCGCACACTTTAACATAAGCCCAAATGGAAAGAACAAACATAAATCATACTCACAATGAAGTGTATCCCAAACGACACAAGGTATGGCACCAAGATGGAGTGTGTTGATTGCTTGCAAAAGATGAATACAATAGGTAGCATAGGGAAAGAAGATGAGCAGGGGACAAACCGTATGAAGCATAATGGGGGGATGAGAGTTGATGGCGAGGAATATCATGAGTGTCGCCATCATTCTTCTTTTTGAAATCGTGCCTTCAATCCTTCATTACAAGTGTGTGAAGATATCATCCTAATTTTGTGCATGGTGATGGTAATGGTGTTGTGATTATGTGATTAGGGTTCATGCTGCTAGCATGAACCCAGGGGATTCACTCTATATACAAAATGTGACGTCACCTACAAGCGAACACCTTTGATAAAACCCCTATATATGACTCATATTAGGGAATATGACCCCCCTTTCTACTCTTATACGACAACCATTGAAGAAAACTATCATACCCCTATCTTACATATAAAATTTAGGTCTCACATGATCTAGCTGAGTAAAACTAGTCAAAGAGTATGTAGCATAGTGACTGGCAACATACTAAGGAACCACTTCTATTGATAACTAGATGTACCCTCAATGTGTCCTAGTTTGAATTTCAAACTATGTGCCCGATCAGCCTGCACTGTGGTTACTCGTCGAATTCTGACCCATCCAAAGCTGGTGTAAATCAACCCTTGCCCTACTCCAAATTAGCCCTTATTTATGACCGGCTTGATGCAAAATTTGATGTGTGACCTGCTAAACAAATTTCCCAAAATTCATCCAAGTTCTAGTGCACATCGATGAACAATCGTTACAAGTAATCAACCTGGGTCAGGCCCCCCTCCCCTCAAAAAATATATATACATGATACCCCCCTCCCTTATTTTTAAGCTTGGGAGATAAATTATTGGGGGCTTGCCCTTGACTTATACGCTTGTGTAACTTGTAAAAAAACCCCCCTCCCCAGCACTTACATGGTGCGGTAAGTTTTCCATGGTGAATCCCCCGGGCTAGCATATAGCACAAGGGTGTGTATGTAGGGTAGTCCCTACTTACAAAAGAGAAGGCCTCCTTTTATAGGCCAAGAGAGTAATTAGGGAAGAGATTATGAGCAAGAGGAGTTATTACATAGTAAAATCAATTCGAGACATCCCCCCAGTGAGAGAGCTCCGTGTGCGGCCCACCGCCTTGCTTTGTCTCCCTTTATTAGATTACCCTAATCAATCCGGATTACCCTGATCTAAAGCTGCCAACACCTATAAAAATGCAATGAGAGGTCACTATCGGGGGGGTGGGCAAGTTCATAAGAGGTCAACACTTGGTAGTATTTTGGTGGGAGGAATTGGCAACATTTGCATCACAAGAGAGGGGACTTAGTGTAGTGATTGGTTTTGGGAATTGTATGATATAAAGGAAGCTATGTCCACATCTCGACTCCAACGATCGATCCACACACACTCATGTTAGCAAGGTTTCATGTCAATGAGTCATCTCTAGAGAACGCACCAAGTAGGTTCACTATCTCTCCCTCTATCTCTCTATCACCATGATGTGCCACCTCATCGGAAATAAAGTTGTTGTAAATATGGCAAGAGAATAATTCTCCCTCACACCCTTGAGTGTTTTCATCACCTGTCTATTCTCTCTTTTCTCTCCCTCTCTCACTCTCTCTCTCTCTCTCTCTCTCTCTCTCTCTCTCTCTCTCTCTCTCTCTCTCTCTCTCTCTCTCTCTCTCTCTCTCTCTCTCTGTAGAATTCGTGATATTTCAAATCACCGTTTTCTGTGTCCTAGCCGCTCAAAGCTAGGTGGTGCCCCCTGTATGCTTTACCGTGACCGGCTCACGGCATGCATCGGCTCCCAGGGTTTTAGAGGCCGTCGACATCCATGTCTTGCTTTGCCTCCCGTCATTTGGTGCCCCCATTGAGGAGGGCTTCTCGGAAACCTTCAGTTTACAATGGTGAAAGTAACGCATACCATCAATCATGGATGAATGGCTGAAGGAATTCTCTAACTGGAGGACGGAAGAGGAGGAGACTAAGGAGGCACTAGCCGCCTTCATTGAAGTACTACTGTCAGGCTGCAGTGTCGTCAGTATTCAAGAGGTAAGCTCTCCATCTCGTGTTTCTCGTTCTAACCACAAATTGAGAGCATCAGGTGGGAGGTCTATGAAGTGCTATCACTATTGTCAACCAAAACATACTGTCAATGAGTGCCAGCAATGAAGGCAGCGAAGGGGCTGAAATCGTCTACATCGACATTCACCGCGAGGAAGTCATCCACATCAAAGGAGGAAAGAAAACACTAAGGCCTCTCTTTCCTAAGGAAACTGCAATCAAAGGTATAACTCTACTCCAAAATGGCCTAAAGGGGCTGCTCGATCCAAAGGTAAGGAAAGGCTAAGCTAGTCTAGAAACACATGACCCCAAAGGAAGAAGCGTCTCGCCAAGCGAGTGCTTCAAGTTTGGAAATCCGGGTCGTACCGAGTTTGCCAAAGAGAAGTTCATCCGAGGCTAAGCCACGGAAGGTCGCCTACCAATTCACACGATGCATGCGAGTACTACCATTCCATTTTGACAATCTTGAAGCAGAAGTGGTAAGAAGGTTCCCATGCCCTAAGGAAGAGTGGTTTGGCTACTGCTCTCGCTGTTTTGGAAGACGGGTAGAGGGTCTTCCTCCTCTCCCTGTATAGCTCATCCTGAAGAAGCTCTCCACCACGGGTGAGACCCAGTGGGTTGGAGACAAATTACAGCTGAATGGAGTGGAATTCATGCAACACGCCGACTACGGTAATTATTTGCAATTGCTGCTAGCCAAAAGGCTGGGAGTAGACAGACGCATCGCCATCACCCCGTACGTGCTGAGCGACGAAGGAAAGGTGGAGCCTATGAAAGGAGATGACCTCTTGTGGATGTGCTGACTCATCAACACTGGCACGGTAAGAGTGTAAGTAAGTACTCCACCCTCTGTGCATGATGGAAAATGGGCCGATAGCATTCCTGTTTAGATTCCTACAATATATGCATGTGAATATCTATGCAGATAGGAAAATATTCTGCCAACAGAAGATTGTGTATCTGTTTGGTGCGGTGGTGCTAGGAGAAATCCTTAATTCCCCAAACCCTATCATTCTCCCTATACTGGATTACCACCACTCCTTCAATGTTTCCATCTTTATCTTGTTTTAATCTATCCACCCAACTCTGTAAAAAGCCGCTACTGTCATTAATATAAAAAAAAGGGGAAAAAAAGTTTGTAATTTCCTGAGTTACTACCATGGCAAGTGTTCCTTTCCCCATGTTCAGTGGAAAGAAGGGAGAAGATATCACCACCAACTTTCTGGATGATTTCGACATCGCTTGTGTGGTTTCCAACAAGGATGACGACGCCTCACGGCTTCGAATTTTTCCTCTACTGATGAAAGTAGAGGCCAAGTCCTGGTACAATGCTTTGCCCCAGGCTACCAGAAATGCATGGGATGTGTTACGTGCTGCCTTTGTGAAGAGGTTTGGTGGAGGCACAACCTCAGAGAAGCTATGGCAGTTATTACTGAAGAAATTGAAGCAGGTAGGTCTGCTAGAGTATGCCACCTACAAGTCCAAGTTTGTGGATTTGTGGGAGAGATGGGTTGCCTCACTAGAGGAAGGTGAAGGAGTGCCTAATTTTCTGAAGAAGGACCGTTTCATTGCTGGCCTATGGTCTCCGCTTAAGGAGAAGGTGAAGGGAAGGTTTCCTGCAACATATGAGTTGGCAGTAGAAGTAGCCCGCCTTAAAGACAAGAAGCTGCGCATGCAAGCAAGAGTCAACAAGTCAGAGGAATCAAGCTCAGTCCGACTAAAACCTATGACTGCAACAGCCACTCATAGAGCCCAACCACAAGAGGCATCAGAAGAGTAGCAAGACCTGCTCAGTCGCATCACTACCCAACTAGAGAGTTTATCCGTGCATCTGGTGCAGCAAGGGCATGAATCTATCAGAAATCCAGAACAAGGAAGAGGACAACGAAGGCAAAACCAAAAGTACCACTGCTATAATTGCGGGGAAGACGGCCATGGTATGTACTACTATCCACATCCAAGGAAGCAGAATTTCAATAGAGGAGGGAGACAAAATCAGATCTCTCCGCCAAGGGCAAGACCACCACCGCCCAGGCAACCAAGACCTAGTCACGAGCGCTACACAGTATGTGATGGCTACTCAGGATACTTTCAGATTAGCATTGCGGAAGAAGACCAGAAGAAGACAACCTTCATCACGCCTTGGGGATGCTTTGCTTACAGAGTGATGCCTTTTGGCCTCACCAACGCTCCGGCCACATTTCAGTGCTATGTGAATTTTGTCTTCCAACCTTGCTTTGGAACGTCAATACGGGTTTTCATAGATGATTTTTGCATCTATAGTTCAGGCTCCCTCCATTTAAGAAAATTCTATGATGGCCTAACCAGGCTACAAACCTTGGGTGGCCAGCTCAACGTGGATAAGTGCAAGATCCAAGCTTTGGTATCTTTGTCATCCCCCACCACCGCTAAGCAGTTGGTTTCTTTCCTTCAGAAGGTAAGATACTTAAGCAGGTTCATTCACTTGCTATCTCAAGTGATTCTCCCTCTACAACAAGTCACCCAGAGGGATGTCTTCTCATGGAGTGAAGAAAATGAGCATCAATTTACCGAGGTGAAGCAAATCCTAGCCACGTTTCCCACCCTTTCACCCCCCAAGTGGGACGAGCCATTTTATGTGAACCCCAGTGTAGGAAGTGATACACTCGGAGCCGTACTAATGCAAAAGGACCCCCAAACTTCTTTCATGCATCCTATTTACTTCTCTAGTCATGTCATGACCCCATCAGAAAAGGGATTCACCGAAGTAGAACACATGGTTCTCGCACTAATGTTTGCCACCACAAAGTTCCGCTCCTATCTTCTGCCTATACCCTTTGTAATTCTAACAATGGAGGAGGTCTTTCCGTATGTAATGCAACACATGGATGTCTCATCTAGGATCTCTAAATGGCTAGTTAGATTACAAGAGTTTGACTATCCCATGCAAGTAGAAAACTCCACCAGGACTAGTCTAGCGGGTATTCTTACCCATCGCCACTATGAGAAGAAGCTGAAGGTCAACACGGAAGCAAAAGAAGAAACACCAATGGTAGAAAGTCCTAAGCTAGAAAGAGCTCACTCTCTTTTCTTTGTGGGAGCATACAAAAGAACAGTGGACCAGTCTGCAGCTGGCATAGTCATTTTCAATGAGCAAAAGGAAAGGGTATTCTCCAATGGGTAGCTATTACACTCCCACTCCAACAACAAAGAAGAGTATGGAGGTTTAATTCTTGGGTTAGAATAGTGTGTTTCACAAGGAATTCAGCGCCTAAATGTGTTTGGCGATGCTTTGCTTTTGATCAATAAGATAAACGGCACTTGGGTTTATAAAAATTAGGTTTTACTTGGTCAACTACGCCAAGTTAAGGATCTTTTAAGGAAGTTTGAAGCAGTGCAATTATTTCATGTCCCCAGGACAGAAAATCAAGAGGCAGATACTCTACCCAAGGAAAGAATACAAGACGTTCTCGTAGGAGCAATCAAACTGAAACTACCCCTCTTTCAAGGTAGTGATTCTATGCCAGATATCATTAGCTTCCTAGATACAGGAGAATGTCCGGAAGGGTACACTAAAGGCGAGAAACAATGGCTGGTAAGGAAGGCTACCAGATACCGCCTTGTAAATGACCACTTGTATTGTAAGGGCAAGGATCGGATTCTTAGGTGAGTGCCAACCTCCAATGAGACCACAGAGATAATTTCAAGTTGCCATGATGGCATCTGCGGCGGTCATTTTGTTTTAGATATCACTTGTAGGAAGATTCTACAGGCAGGATACCCTTGGCCTAGTCTAAACAGGGATGTACATCATTGGTGTAAAACATGCAAGGCCTGTCAAGTGGCCAGTGATCGCACACTAACCTATGAGCCACAGACTCCTATCATCTCATATGGTCCATTTGAGAAATGGGGAATAGATGCAATTGGTCCTCTACCAAGGGCCCAATCAGGTAAACTATACATTCTAATTGGTGTAGACTACATGACCCGATGGGCAGAAGCAACAGCCACCACCCGCATCACAACCCAAGAGGTATCAAAGTTCATATTTGAGCACATATGTTTCCATTTTGGCACTCCTCTTGAGATAATATCAGATAGGGGACCAGGTTTCAGAGGTGATCTGGTGGGAGAACTGATGAAAAAGTTAGGCATCACACGCCGACATTCCACACCATACTATCCACAGTGTAATGGCCTAGTAGAAAAGGTAAACAAAATGATCTGCAAAATCATCACAAAGCAGGTGAACAACCACACAAGAGACTGGGATAAACATCTCATGACCGCTCTATGGGCCTACCAAACGACGTTCCGAACATCATCAGGTTTCACCCCTTTCCATCTAGTTTACGAAAAGGGGGCAATTCTACCCATTGAGGTACAGATAGCCAGCTTATGAGTCATGGCTAGCCAAATACAGCGCCCAATTGTAAATCTCCCCAACCACATCCTGGATCTGGAAAGGCTCCAACTAGATAGGGAAGAAAAAATCAATCACTATGCAGCGCAGGCACAGCAACACCGGATCACCTTCAATCAAGGGCTTAAGGAAAAGGGACTGGAAAAGGGCATGCTAGTGTTGATATACGACAACATATTTGACACCAGGAAGGACAAGAAAGTTCAACCCTGATGGAAGGACCATTCATTGTCAAAAGGCGCTATGACAGCGGTAGCTATAAGCTGATGGAAGCAGATGGGAGAATTCACAAGACTAGAGTCAAAGGATGGAGGCTGAGAAGGTATTTCCTTAGGTTTGATCCAGAGTTCATGTTAGATATTCTAGAAGAGGGAGAACCCTCCAACTCCACAACTAAAGATTCAGAGGTAGGGCTAGAAGCATGAATGCCTCTAGCCAGATGGGAGGGCTAATGACGACCGGTTTTCAAAACCGCGACCGCGAGAATCATACCCTAAGAATGGGAGAGCATATCACCAAAGAAAAAAACAAAAAAGGGAAGTTATTTACCATTTACCACCCCTCTAGGTTTAACCACTAGCAGGGCGTCACCAGCTTGGCCACACTTCTCCATTATCGCCAGAAGACGGACTCTCTCTCTAATACTGCACGGCTATGCTAATTCTCTCTCTCACCTACTCTGCCGCTGCATCACTGGGCCCAGTGGGCGCATAGGATGAGATACCTCTATCACACCCTCTGGCGGACCGCCACAGATATTGTATATTCTCTCTCTCTCTCTTTCAAATATTCTCTATCTCTCTCTTTTTGCTCGTCCAAACCCCAGCCCCGGCGGGCCGCCATATTATACCCATCTCCCCCTCTCGTTCACACGCCCTTCGGCCTTATACCCTGTTAACCCTCATGGCTCACGGACACCCTATCACCTACGACGGACGTTGTATTATTTACTTGGTAGAGTCAGGTACCGGGCTTGTCGGTCCAATAGGAAAAGGGTAGAGTGATCGCCGATGAGAGGCGCACTCTAACTGAAACATTTAAGGGTTAGTTGGCTAAGCATGGGCGCCCAAGTGTGAATGGGGTGAGCTCATATAAAAGTCAACTAAACCTAAAATTCACTCATTCTCTCATTTGTGCAATAGAAGAGTGCTCTTGCTCCCTCTCGATCTCCATCTTCTTCTTCTTCACCTCCTTGTGTGTGTGTGTATGTGTGTGTGTGTGTGTGTGTGTGTGTGTGTGTGTGTGTGTGTGTGTGTGTGTGTGTGTGTGTGTGTGTGAGAGAGAGAGAGAGAGAGAGAGTGATCGAGCATTGCAACGACGGTATGGTGGTGGCGAAGCGGTTGAGTGCGGTACGGCTACAGCTTATTCTTCATCGCGGCAAGGAATCCTCCACGACAAGAAGCGTACAGCGGTGAGTGACACACCAACGCCATCTTTGAGCTTACTAGTTTAGGTTTGTTGTGTGCTTGGAGCCATTTGTGGCTTGCACATGGTGTATCGGCAAGTTCCTTGCATTGACACGTGCGACACACGCGCACATTTTTGGCGCCGTTGCCGGGTAATGCCATACACTAAGCTCGAGTAGCACTCTTTGTTTCTTTTGTGGTGCAATTTCAATTGTAGGAAAGGTAAGAAAGGAGGGTATGTGTGTTGAGAAGAAGGATTTGGTATTGTACTGTGTATTTTTTTTGTTAATGGAGTTTTCAAAGGTACTGTGTTTATTCTCTGTGTATTAAGGTTGTTAGTTTTCTTTGTTAATGGAGTTTTCAAAGGTACTATGTTTATTCTCTGTGTATTAAGGTTGTTAGTTTTCTGTGTACAGTAAGTAGGAAGTAGATCTGAGAGAGCTAATAGAGTGTGTTAGTGTGTAACAGTAGGTGTATTAGTTAGAAGTAGGTAGATAGAGTGTGTGTGTGTGTGTGCTCGCGCGCAGGCCATGGCGACCTTATCCCCAAAAAACAAAAAAAAACTTTTAAAAAAAAAATTAATAAAAAATTTTAAAGGTAGGACCGGGATCGGGAATATCTCCCAAACCCATGCCTAGACCCAAGTCCAAGCTCACGCTCAGGCTTAGGCATCTATCGCCCTTTAAAATAACGTATTTCAGCTTCACACGTAGTTAAAAATCGATTTTTTGAGGACCAACGGAGCTTCAGGTGACCGAACGTTGTGCTACAAAGCACACCGCGACCCTCTGAGTGATACACTCGTTTTGAGCTATCACACACTTTAATCAAAAAACCGATCATTAAAAAACATTAAAAACGTAAAAAACACAAGTGAAAACGGACGCTTAAAAAAGGTAAGCGGTTAACCTTCGAGGTTATTTGCCGACGCTTGTAGGGTGCCAAAGGCACATGCATCTGCGCTCTGGTTGTGTTCTAGAGACGGAGCAACTAGAGAGAATTTTGACTTACGCGAGTTCTCAATATCCCCCTACCTTAGGTTCCGGGCCCTCGGCGGGGACCCAAGGTAGTACAAACCAAGACCCGAACATAGCGGCTAGTGACTCTTCCTCTAACTACGACGTCATGGAGGGTTTCCCAATGCCTAATCCCTATAGCTCAAACCAAGACATGCATGCCATGGGCCCGCGGTCCGGGCCGAGCGTGCTTAGCCGCCTGAAGGAAACCTTTAGTAGAGCCACTCGCTCCGAACATGGAGCTAATGATGTAAACGAGGGAGGTGGGGAAGTAAATTCTCCATTCGTGACCAACGTAGACCCTATACCATTAAAGAATGTGCATGTGAATACTTCATTCACTACACCTCCTGACTCTTCAGAGTTATTTTCCTCCGAGGTCATATTACTCGATGGTAGAAGCCTTGCCGAAGTGCAAGAGGTTGACCGGTATATCCTTGCAGCGAGGGAAAAGGAAGTCGAGAGCTTACGTAAGGCGGAGCAACGAAGAGAGTTAAAAGCAAAAGCCCCTATGTCAATTTCCTTGCTAAGAGAGCAATCGAGTGCTCCTGACTTAGCAACCGCTAAGGACCAACCCCTAGAAAGCAACATTGCATCTAGCTCAAAGGACACCCCTAGCACCTTAGTGTTCTTAAATGAGGACTGGGAGTACGAACTACAAACGGAAACTCTGACCGACCTATACACAAGTCACACCTATCACGTGGGTTGGTTAGATGTCCTACAATCCACAATGGGTGCTACTAGCGTGGAGGATCAACAACAAAGAGTTTGTGAGGTCATCCATAGGGTTATTGAGTTAGAGAGAGAGAACCAGGGGATCCACATGACTTCAATGGGTCTCATGAGATTCTTGGATACAGGGAAGGCTAAACAACCAACCTTATCTCAAATGGAGACTCCCTCGGTAAGTTCGATGGATCCCCCATATGTTGTTTCGCCAGGGGTCTCGGTCCAATTTGAGCCCACAAGTGATAGCTTTACCTTTCCAAGTCTAGCTCATCTTTCCCTTGATGACACCACGGTTACCATGCCTACCCCAATGATGGGCATGCCGAGAAACACGCCATGGACCTCATTTTTAGTAAAGCACCACTACATGGTAGCTCAATGCCTACAATAGTAGCTACAAGTGCGTACCAATCATATGCACCTATGGGTCCACATACTCATGTAGTCCCTACCCCTCCCATTGTTTCAACTACCTATGCTCCACAACCACAACACCCAAGTTCTTATTTCCATGGGACTATACCGGCTAGCATTAGCATGTCACATTCGACGTCTTCTATGCCTAGAGCCACACATATGAACTTTGGGCTTCCACATGGCACAACACCGTACCAACCATGGAACCCAAGGGCTTCCTATGCGCCAAGCCCAATGCCAATACCTACTCCACATGTAGTCTCTGGAGCGCCTTCATCCACGGTGTTTTCTCACTTAGGTGACTTGGCAACATTTGCTCAAGCTATCAGTCGATCTATTGCTGAGAATATGCGTAACACGCCTGATAGAGAGCCTAGAAGTAAGGTGGTACAAATAGCCAAGCTTACACAAAAATTTAGTGGAGACGGGGATTTGCCAAAGCATATCGAAGTGTTTGAACAAATATGTGATTCTCTAGGAGAACACAATGACCTACATAAGAGTAATGCTTTAAGCCTAACCTTAAGTGGAAAGGCAGGGGATTGGTATAGAACCCTAAGGGTGGAAGAAAAAACGATTTACCATACTCTTAGGAGACTGTTTTTGAAAGAATACATACGAGAGGGAGTGCTTTGGGGTATAGCTTCTCAGCTCCAGAAAGCCCAACGAGAGGAAGGAGAGTCGGTGAGAGACTTTATTAGTTGCTTGAAGCATTTGAATTCTCGTTGTAATCCAAATGAGCGCTTCAACAATAACCAATTGCTTGATAGATTCATTAGGAGGTTACGACATGAGGATATCTACAATGGCCTAGTCATTAGAGGTATCACCACTTGGGAAGCAGTCACCACCAATGCTATCCAATTGGAGGATAATTTAATGATTCAAGGAGAAAGAGTGTCCGTTGAGCCTAAATCCTTTAGCTTGCAAGCCTCAGGGCATCAACCAATGACTCTAAAGCCTATTGTTAAGGAGCCAAAGATATCTGAGATGACTTTAGAAGATCTCACCAAGGCTATTCAAGAGAGTCTTAGAGACAATTGTGCTTCGCAAAACAATCATATGTATCCAAGAAGGGAGCAACAATGGTCCTCAGTATGCTATGGTCTGCATAGTACCAGTGAATGCCCTACTTTTAGAGTGAAATTCAATGGGAATTGCAATGCCTATGGGAGGTATGGTCATCAAGATAAGGATTGCAT
The DNA here is from genome assembly GCF_014529385.1 of Adiantum capillus-veneris. Taxonomy (NCBI): domain Eukaryota; kingdom Viridiplantae; phylum Streptophyta; class Polypodiopsida; order Polypodiales; family Pteridaceae; genus Adiantum; species Adiantum capillus-veneris. The sequence goes on from NC_140943.1 coordinate 120,929,946, forward strand.
AGTATTCAAGTATGCAATGGCCAATAGACCAACCTTAGCATGGACAGACACACCTCGAGTGCTTGCATTGATGCCGGCCCCACCTCTTGAACAAACGTCACAACACATGGTCCCTAGGGACCAAAATGTTGTTCAAACAACACCCTTACCACCTCCAGTGCTAGGACCGCAACCACCACATCCGAGAATAACTTCTGTGAATCAAGTGAGTTGTGAGTCATCTATTGCTTGTTTGGAAGGCTATGAGGAAGATATAGACCCTAATATTGCCTATGGGATGGATGTGCTTGAAAAAAGTCCACAATACTACATGGAGGACTATTGGGGACAAGTCAAACCTGTCTATCAAGTAGCTGCTCTTGCTGCAAGAGGCCAAAATATCAATTACACTACCAAGAGACCACCTCTTCAATGCTATGAGTGTGGAGGTCCACATCGTGTAGCCGAGTGTCCTATTAGGCTACAAAAGAACGCCACACTAATGCAAACCAATCAAGCGAGTACGTCTACAATGCCAATACTCATGTGTAATCGATGTGGCATAGATCATTTGATTGCACAATGTCCGAATAATCCAAATGCGTCGAAGATCACGCCATTAAACTTGATTGAGGTTACCGAGGAGCCATCACAAAGTACACCTGTGGTACCAGTGAACGTACTCACACGATCGATGCTCCAAAAACAAAATTATATTCTTGAAGAAAGAGACACAGCATCAATTGCCCAATCTCAGAAGAAGAAGAAAACACGAAGGAAGAGATCGCAAAAAGCAGCGAAGTCAGACCCCAGTTCAAAGACCAACATAGGAACTGGTAACGACCCCGTATATATGAACGACACTGAAGAGGATTCTGATTCAAGTGAAACCATAGAGACCAAAACGACCACTAAGATAGAAACCAACAAGGAAGATCGTCATGAGAAATACCTCTTAACAAGTTGGGACAATACTTTGAGGGAGATGAATCCAATGCAACCATACCAATCACTACCAAGGGATTAACTGTGGAGGGAATCCTTGATGGTGGCGCTGGGGTTAGCATTGTGACTAAAAATTATTGGGAAACTATGGGAAGACCTCACCTTGCGACCACAACCATAGTAGTAAAGATGGCCAATGGGTCTATTGTTAAACCTATTGGGATGCTAGAAGATCTTAGGGTCAAGGTCTTTGGACATAAAATAAGAGTTACCTTCATTGTTATGGATTTCTCCAAGCACACTATGGCATCGGAGATGATCTTAGGATGTCCTTTCATGAGGGAAGCAAAAATGGTGCATGACTGGTCTAAAAACAATGTCTACTTGCAGTTCCAAGATTCTGTCATTCGAGTAGATCTTGTAACTGGTCGATCACATCCTCTAGGAAACAGGTTTATAATTGATCATAGATCTGACACCACAATTCACTCGTCCCCATTGAAATATTGCTACACGTGTAAAGCGTACACTGATGTTGGGAAATATTCTCCTTATATGGATGTACTACCTGGGATGACTAAGTCGGACAATGTGGATTGGGTCCACCTAGCAGCAACCATAGAAACTTGGGGAAACAGGGGGACGACCTGGGTAACACGTGAGGGGGATGAAATGCCCGTACCCTTAAATATGCTAGAAGCAATGCATATAGCTTCTGACAAGACTCATCCTCATATAACGAAGAAAACATACAAGTGGGTCCCTAAAGCTTCTTTAGAGACCATAGCTAGTGCTAAAAAACAAAAGCCTTTTAAGAAACGTACCACTCGATCGAAGAAAAGTAAGAAAACGTGGCATTGGATTCCTAAACGACTATTGGAAGCCCAAGGCTATTATCAAGGAAATGATCAAATTTGGGTGCCAAAACATAGATTGTGTTCTTACCTATCACCTGACCCATGTGAGCCTAATCCCATAGCTCCAAAATGAATCGACGATAGCGGAAAGAAAAAAATCACAGAATGCTACACACCCTCTCCAGAGTTAGTTTGGGTACCAAAGAAAGAACGATTTGTTCCACCTAGCTCAGGAAGGGGAGAGTCCCATTAAGCTTCTAGCTCCTCATGTAATGCATCCATACAGGTAAAAGCTTCTCCACAACCTCCACCTACAATAGTGGACCTCCATAAAGTAACAAAGGAATCCACACCTCCCTGTGTTCAAGAATCACTTGATGAACCACTTCAAGTTTGATCCAAGGAAAGTACCTTACCACCCTTGCAACTCGATGAGGCACCTAAGGTACTCCCCATCTCTGCGTCGCCAAAACCATCGAAATTTTTTAAAAATATATATTTATATATATACATATATATAATATACATACCCCCTCCCGTTCCCACACACGCTCGTGGACACACATATATATACACACATACTCACGCACACGCATCCACACATACACACACATGCATAAACGCACACACCAATGGTAAATACAAAAAACGAAGGATTCAACGACTACGACGACATCAACAAAAAGGAGGACGACCCAAATTATGTGACACCGACACCAAAAAGAGCAAAGGCACCGAAGGCATGCCCCGGTCGACCCCGAAGAGACGAACGCGCTACACCGACGCACCGGCAAAGCTGCCATTTACCGACATCATCGCATCCACGACGCCCTCTTTAGTAAAGCTGTAGGTTATTATCATCATTTTTCCCAGTTTCAACCAAATCGTGTAAAAAAATCCCAAACTTGTAAATTCTCATCTCTCTACTTGATGGTCACAAAGGCCCACCTAGAGGTTTTCCTTATAATAACTCCCCAAGACAAAGCAAGGGTCAACCACCCAGGGCCCACCGCCTTGCTTTGTCTCCCCTGATTAGGTTACCCTAATCAAACCGGATTACCCTAATCTAAAGCAGCCAACACCTATAAAAAGGCACTAAGAGGTCACTATTGAGGGGGGACAAGTTCATGAGAGGTCAGCACTTGGTAGTATTTTGGTGGGAGGAACTGGCAACATTTGCATCACAAGAGAGGGGACTTACAAGTCGTGGCTAGTTTTGGGAGTTGTATGATGTTAAGGAAGCTATGTCTACATCTCGACTCCCACGGTCGATCCACACACACTCATGTTAGCAAGGTTTTATGTCAATGAGTCATCTCTACAATAATCTCCCTCACACCCCCGAGGGTTTTCATCACCCGTCTATTCTCTCTCTCTCTCTCTCTCTCTCTCTCTCTGTGTGTGTGTGTGTGTGTGTGTGTGTGTGTGTGTGTGTGTAGAATTCGTGATATTTCAAATCACCGTTGTCTGCGTCCTAGCCGCTCAAAGCTAAGTGTATATATATATATACATATACATATATATAGAGAGAGAGAGAGAGTTTTATAGGCGAGTGGTGAGGGAAAATAGAACGCATCCAATACGTAGAGGATCCGTGTGTGTGCTCACCGACGAACGAGCACATGTATGCACTGAGTGGCCGTAAGTATGCACCCACAATTGGCAGGTGAAGCTTATGCATCAAGCACACAAGCGTATGTCATATCATCTCGGAGGATGTCCGCATGAGATGTCCCGACCTCCTTGACTAGCATATCGTGCACTGACTGCATGCGTGGCAAGAGCCTGTGCATATCCTGTGTGAATGTATCCTTATAATCACTGAGGGTTTTTCCATATCCTGTAATTATCAGTACTGGAATTCGAGAAGGTAGCGGCCCTGTGTGTGCCTCCACACTATCTCGCACGGGCATGCTCAAATGGGATCGACAGTTGAGGTGATCTGGGCCGTCGGATGCGCATTTGGTAAATTTGGGAAGAAAAGTAAATTCGGGCAGGCTTGTAAATTCGAGTCGATCCGCACCCCATGTCTCGAACCCCCGACCTCCCCACCCCGAGCCATGTGCACTAACCACTGCACCCTCATGCGTACATTGAAATATACGCGCTTCAAGTATGTCATATTGTAAATGTGAACCGATTGGTAAATTTGGGACAAATTTGTAAATTCGGACAAATTGGTAAATTTGAGGCAACCTTAGATCTGACGGTCCATAATTTACACGCATCACTTTTTTTCCCTCCACCATTGATCCCATTTGATCATGCCCGTGTGATATAGCGATGAGGGTGTGCGTGTGAATTTTCAAAGAAAGCGCATGGTGAAGGTCAACCGTGTTGAAAGCTAGTAAGCTGGTGGCTTCAAGAAGTTGCTTCGGGGTAGCTTCTAGCAAGTGCGTGTGTACGTGTAAGCGCGTGAGGGAGATGTGAGTGGCTCTAAGAAGTTGCGTGTGAGAAGGCTTGACAGCAGGTGGTGCTAAAAGTCTTGTACGTGTAAGCGCGTGAGGAGCTTCGGGGTAACTTCCAGCAAGCGCACTAGCGGGTGAGGAGCTTCGGGGTAACTTCCAGCAAGCGCGCGCGAGAGAGAGAGAGAGAGATAAATATTCGACAATTGCAGAGAGGCTGGTGTGGCTCGCCTCATGCTCTGATTGTGCTGAAGCAGTTATCTCAGTGCTGCATTAGGGTATGGGAAATCTACTGAGTTTAATAGGAAACATGGTTCAGATTCTTGGACTCGCAAGCAACGCGGTTCAGGGTCTTGGAACTTTAGCGACCTGCTTGGGCCCCGCTGGAAATAGCGTGCCACCTTTGTACCAGGCCCTCGCTAGCGCTGGAAATCGCATCCCCCAGTCCATCAGTGTCGCTGCCCAGATCTCTGGCTATGCTACCCAGCCTACCTCTTTTGCCTTGAGTGCCGCCGAATGCTTCAGTCGTCGACATTGATGGGTACAAGAAAACTCGGCCGTAATTTGCATATGTTTCTTGCACGTGATATTATGCTAAAATGTTAGCCATTGCTCATTGAGCATCATGATTGTAATATCTTAGCTGCGATTGCTCATCACCTTAGCGTCACAATACTATGCCCTATGATTGCATCTGCTGTTACTGTTCATAATTATTGTTTGATGTGTCATGTACCTCATTTACTCTTAAGCTCTCACGTGCTAATGTTTGAGCTTATGAAAGCCGCACCCTCTTACTGAGCATAAGGCACTACTAACCTCCCATCCTGGGGCTAGACTTCCCTTGGCCTCACGATGCCTTGCTAGATACGCGATGCATCCCCTATGAAAGTTACAAAATGAGGAAGAAGGGAAGAATTGAGAGAAAGAACTACCTATAGCATCTTGTGTCAATCATGGGACTTCAACCCATACAATTGAATGCTTCCACCTTTCTTTGTTTTTGTGAAACTCCCTTTAGTGACCTCACTGGTATCTGTTTGTGTGAGAAAAGACGTAATGGCACCCTTCACTTGATCTAGCCCTTCTTTGGTTAGCATCCGTGGCACTTTAGGAAGCAGTATCTTTCCATTGAGAGCTTGACGTGGAGTGGGGGAAACGGGGAGATGTTTCAAGGCCCTCAAGGTATTAATATTGGAGACTTTTTAGACTTGCCTACAGTTTAACCATTATTGACTTATTAGCAAGCTCAATAGGACCCGGTGCCAACTTAGCACTGTTAAACCCACTCCACTTCTCTTTGCAAAAAACAATATTTTAAACCATAGGTGTAGTTACTTGAGTGCATGTTTTTGAAGGCTAATAGAATAATGGTGGAGTCTTTTGAGACTTGCCTATGACTTAACCATTATTCATTTATTAGCAAGCTCGATAGCAACCGGTGGATAGGGGTAAAGGGGAACACACTAGGAAACAAAAAAAATTGCCTCTATAGCTGAGGATAATCACTACATCCCAATCCAACAAAGTTCACCTTCAAAACTCACACAACTGAGAACACGCCACACCAAATATTTCGTATTTACAACCATGTCACAACACGCACCACTCTCTCTTTCTCGCTCACACATATACATCCCGAGGAGATTCACACATCTCACACACCTGACATTAGATAGTTGAAACAGAGAAAAGATGAGAAGGGGAAAAAGGGGAAGAAACGATACTAGAATCTAACATGGTTTGCATCAATTATGGAAAAACGTCATCTACAAACACCATACAAACCTTTGCTACAATTCAGCTCGGCACGACATCATCGAGCAATAAGAAAATTAGGGCAATCAATGAATTAGCCGTCGTGTGCCTCTCCTCGTTAAGAACGTGGCAAGAAAGACCCTCTTGTTGGTGCCTTCATTGGCACCAAAGCAATCCAAGCACTCCTCCTTTGAGAACTCCTCTCTCGAGATCCAAGAAAACCTCCCCTGTAAGGCCCCTCCTAGAGTCTTCAAGAATAGCCCTTTTCGAGCTACGGACAGATCCTTCGTCGTCCCCAAAGAAAATCCCCCCTAATGGAATAAAATTGGCCCCTCAAGGGCATAGGCAAAAGATCCCTACTTTTGTTGATAGATGCTATATTCGGATCCCTTTACTTGCATGTGAAATCGCTCTATATTCGGCATTTCTTTCTCCCCAAGACTCCACTCCAAGTGACCAACTCCTTAATTGGGGCATCGATGGCGCCGTTAGTGCTCCCTACACATGCCTTCAAAATTTGTTTTTGCACTTTGGATGTGTGAAGCCACCTCGGACAAGGCCTGCCATGTCAACACTGTGAGCACCCGATGGCACTACTGCCCTCTCCTTCCAAAACCGTGCCATCTATGACCTGCGTGCACCAGACAGCTGCCCACGCAGCGTCGCGAGCCACCAACTCCATAGCCCACGAGCTCCACGAGCTCTCCACTGGCCTCAAATTCCCTCAATAGGCTAACAATCCCACATAAGTACCCCTCGTTTCTCCTCATTGGAACTACATATGGGACAGCACTCTGATGCCACATGGTAGCCTTAGGTGGACTCACCCCCAAGATCCTTCAAGGTCACCACAACCTTCGAAAAAAAATATCATAAACTGCCTTTTTCTCCCCCAACTTTTACTGCTTGCCAATGTGCCCTCGAGCGACGCACGCCAAAAAACTAGAAAACCATTTGGCACTACATTGTTGACAATTGCCGTCAGCTTAAAATTTTAATATCTTGCCAATCCGATGCCTGATTGACAAGCCGTGAACTCCCATGACCTTCTCTTGCCTCATACTTCACATACAAACCCTGGAGGGGCTCCAAAAGATCTCAAATGGAACGTTGATTGAGGCGATCAATATGACATAGAACTGGTCCCCGATGAAACTTCAACTAACCATATCTCGACTTTGGGACTCCAAATGACGATCCGAAAAGACCAACATGCTCCACAATTTGAGCTCTCCACATCCACATGCTGAAACCCGCTCTAACCACCTAGCATCACCTGTCCTTTCTGTCTTAGATCTGCAATGCATTATAGATTTGACCAACCATATCTTGCGCACAGTGGCTCCGAGTGATGAGCCATCTGGATCTTCTCCCTCAGCACTTCAAGTACTACATTTCCTGAAACCCGCTCTAACCACCTAGCATCACCTGTCCTGTCTGTCTTAGATCTGCAATGCACTATAGATTTGACCAACCATATCTTGCGCACAGTGGCTCCGTGTGATGAGCCATTTGGATCTTCTCCCTCAGCACTTCAAGTACTACATTTCCAAGAAAAAAACTAGCACTTTGATCCTCCTTCATCTGCCATCTTAATTGGCTCTTTTTGGAGCACTTCTGGTCTAAGAAACCACATAAAGCATACATCTCCCTTGCCAGTTACCTGCTCAAGATCTTCCCATCTGCTCTAACACTTTACCATGAACTTGTTAGCATACACTTCAATGCTTGTGCACTCTACTAGGGTCGACACACTTTCATTGCACCATCATTGCCCAATCCCCTTGTTGAACATTCAATGTGCAACCACAAAATTGTTTTATTCTTCTACCAACTATAAAAGTAGACAACATCGTGAGCAAACCAAAAAACACTACCATATGTACGAGGCTCTACTCTTGCCTGCTGCTGCCAAAAATCAAGTGGGTTGTCCCACCCCCTGCATAGCATGTCTTCCTCCTGAATCAAATGGCCAACCACTTGTTGCACCGCAAAACTAACCATCAACACCTCCTGGGTAAAATGATACAATCTCGTCCGCACCCTTCACCTATATTAGCTTACCATAGTGCTTCTCCCAACCGTCAACCTGCTTTCTCTAACTGCCTTCAACTATGACCTCTCCCTGTGAATCAACATACGAAACAATTGAGCATGACCCTCTCTCCTAACCATATAAAGTGAGGCTCTCCATATAAGAAACCTCCTCTAAATAGCAGTGTGGTTGATCCAAGCACTCCTCCACATCGACCTCTGTTGGCTCATCCATAGCACACTACTCATCCATGAACAGAATCTTCTCTTTTGGAGGGGCTACCTCTCACATCACATGTATCTTCGTCAAAGCCTTGTCCACGAGCACTTGCATACCTTCATCCCCTGCATCCTTGACATCATCAAAATCCCCAATCATCTTCTCCATCAATGCATACTTGATCCAAAAATCCTGTATCCATAGCATCATTGGTACAATCCATAGGCACCTCTAGCTTCTCCTTCCTCTGATCAACATCAGGTAGGATATCTTGGCTACCCATAAGTTGAACCTTGCTCTTTTTTGCATAGCTTTGAACCAATTGCACTGCAACATCACTTGACACCACAAATCCCATCAGCATGGTCACCAACATAGCATTGCATGCCCTCTTTGAGAGCACATCCTCTTTCATTTACTTTGGCACTTCAACCTGCTCTTCTTTAATATTGGCTATCTCACCATATCATTAGACACATAATAAGGAATCTTTACCTTTATCAACACATGATTATCATACTCGGTCTCCTTGCCATGGGACGCGGACTCATCCGCTCTATCTTCCTTGCTTTTTTCCCAGAAACTTAAGTTGGTATCTTCATCTTCATCAGCACCACATGCCGACTACTCCACAAAAGCTTGACCTTCATCTAGGCTTTGCTCACTTTCTTCATATCCTTCCAAGATCTTGGCATCTACAACTCGATTGCACTTTTCTAACTTTTCATGCACTTGCTTCAAAAAAACAAGCTCTACCTCTTCAAGCTTTTCATGCACTTGCTTCAAAAAAACAAGCTCTACCTCTTCAAGCTTTTCATGCACTTGCTTCAAAAAAAGAGGCTTTACCTCTTCAAGCTTTTCATGCAATAGCTTCAAAAAAATAGGATTTACCTCTTCAAGCTTTTCATACACTTGCTTCAAAAAAACAGGTTTTACCTCTTCAAGATTTTCTTAGCACTCGATATTGGCTACCTCATTCGCACACTGGCTCTCTTCAACAAGGGGCTTATCCTCATAGGTACTTTATAAACTGGAAAGCTCTAAGAAGTATAATGGACCATTGGACTTACCTCAACAAATTTTGGACTTTGAACAACTGGCACCGCATTTGGTTGAACCATGGAGCAAATTGTTACTGCCACAAGCATATAGTCTGCACGCTTTAACAAGCCCAACTCTAAGCTTTGCTTCACCTTCTCGCTCTTCACCTTGGTCAAATAGACAGTATCATCATAGATATATGCACCATATTTGACTTTTGTCTGATCTTTGGATGCAAATACTCAAGAAACTCCGACAACTTTAGGTACCAGTTCCTTTCACCCCCGTAACAACCTCCAATTTCCTCCAACAAGCTTCAAAATTTTCAAATAAAATGGAAAAATCTTTACTTACATCTTGGTGTACCGCCTTCAACTTTGCACCAGCCTCTACTAGAGTAATGACCCTTCAAAACCACTTTAAATATTGATTGTGAAGCTCCTACCACGAACCTTGATCATCATGCTTTAGGTCATCAAACCATATATTTGCACATTTGAACATCAATGATGGCGTTATATGAAACTTTTCCACATCCATCAACATATGCATCGATAGCATCCATAATTCAAGACCAGGTAACCAATCCTCTGTGTCTTCAACACTTCTGAATATGGGGCCAAATCTCAGTTCCACCATCTCTACTATCTTAAAATCCGACCACTAGAGATTCGCACTGCACCCCAATCCACTAGAGTTAACCTTCAAATGTAAGAGACTGAGAAGATAGAATGCCAATAACCACTCAACCATACCTATATATAGGCGCTTGGCCCTCTGGCTCTTAGCTATATATAGCCTCTTTATTGCATGTGTATCCGTCGGCCCTTGGCCAATGGATACACATAACCTTCGCCACGGCCATGCCCTCCTATAGTCCTACCCTTGGCATGACATTATGCCCTCCGTGGAGAAGGGTTTTCATTTCACTACAAGAGATCACTCACATTAGCGACGCTCGTACAACGACGCTCAAAAATGAAAATTCCCGGCGTCGCTATGAGCGTCGCAAGTTTACAAGTAATTTTGCGACGCGCATAGCGACGCTCATAGCGACGCCGGCTAGGCTAAAAAAATAACAGAGAGCGCCCAAAAACTTAGATCTCAGATCTGAGTTTTCGGCGCCCTCAAGCAAGAAGGTAACGCTCTCCCTCTCTCTCTCTCTCTTTCTTCTCCATACACACACACACACACACACACACACACACGATGAGAGGAAGGAGAGCCAAGTATGCTCCTTCCCTCTCCTCACTCTCATGTTCCCTTCCCCTCTTTCTCTCTCCCTCTCTCTCTCTCTCTCACACACACACACACACATTGTGTTTTGAGAGAGAGAGAGAGAGAGCACAAGCATAAACAAAAACGCACACACACATACATAAACAAAGAATGCACACACACATTGAGAGAGGAAAAGAGAGAGAGAGCATGCATAAACAAAAAACGCACACATTGAGAGAGGAAAAGAGAGAGAGAACATGCATAAACAAAAAACGCACACACACATGCATAAACAAAGAATGCACACACATTGAGAGAGGAAGAGAGAGAGAGAGAGAGAGAGAGAGAGAGAGAGAGAGAAAGAAGAAGAAGAGAGTTAACATCGTAGGAAACTATCCCAAGAGACCTTAAAGCTCTAGTCGACAGGAGTTGAACTCAAGACCTGTTATTCATGAGGGAAATGGCATAATCAATCTATCACACTTCGGTGATAGAAAAGTTAAACCATTTTTCTTCTTTTTTTATTGGCGTGCACACACACCCCTACACACACACACACACCCGAGAAGAAGAGAGTTTAATTTAACATCGTAGGAAACTAATTAAAAAGACCTAAAGATCTAGCCGACGAGGAGTTGAACTCAAGACCTATTATTCAAGAGGGAAATGGCATAACCAATCTACCATGCTTGGCATGGGTGATAGAAAGGTTATACCATTTTTCTCTTTTTATTGGCACGCACACATCCACACACGCACACACACACAAGAAGAAGAGAGTTTTAACGTTGTAGGAAACTATCTCAAAAGACGTTAAAGATTAGGTTAGATGTAGACTTACGTTAAATTAGATTTAGGTTTATTTAAGTTAAATTAGATTAGATTTAGGTTTATTTTTAGTTAGATTTAGGTTTATTTTTAGTTAGATTTATGTTTGATTAGATTTAGGTTTATTTACGCTAGATTTAGATTTACGTTATATTATATTAGATTTAGGTCTCCATAGACTGCGATGTCTGCATGAAGCGGGTGAAGAAAGCCCTCAATGGAATATAGGGTATTGCTGCCTTCACTCATGGTGGGCTCCGTCGATCCAAAAGTACTGGTGAAATTTCTTCAGAAGATAGGGAAGAAGGTGGATCTTCAAGGCGGCAAGAGTCACTACATCCCCGACAATGACCATCTAGACAACCTCTCGTCATTCAACAGCAACTTCAAAGTTAGTAACAAGAGCAAGAATGGTCCAAAGGGCCAATTGCTGTCGTCAGATGTGGATGGAGATGAGGTAGCGTCACCACCGGAAGTTAACTCTCACATCTTTAGTGATGAGAATGCCAACTCTTGCCGAGTTATGTGAGAAATTATGTGTTAAATCAGTTTTAAGGTTCTTATAATCTGTGCTAGTTTAGTTCTTTTTTTTTAATATAACATAAGTTACGTTAGATTTAGATTTATGTTATATTAGATTAGACTTAGGTTTATTTACGTTAGATTTAGATTTACATTATATTAGATTAGATTTTTCAATCACTCGTGTAGCCTAAGTGATGCCCGAGTCTTGAGTCTGTGGAGTGAGAGCCTATAAGAGGAATCCAAAGTTTAGGCTCCTATAGCTAGTAGCTAGAGCGCGCAAAATTACTCATGTAATTTTTTCAATCACTCATCTAGCCTAAGCGATGCTCGAGTCTTGAGTTTGTGGAGTGAGAGCCTATAAGAGGAATCCAGAGTCTAGGCTCCTATAGCTAGTAGCTAGAGCGCACAAAATTACATGGTGCGGGCAGCGGAACGTTGAATCTTCCATGGCTACGCCCAAATCCTGAGGCATGGTCAACTTTGTGATCCATCGTCTATCGAGTCTCGACTGTATTGAGCTCCATGATGGATCAGCTGCGTAGGTAGACCAACATCAACCCACATGCTGCTCACCTACAGCAGCTGGCGCTCATGGGTGGGTTTTCCCAATGCTCTAACCAATCTACCACACTTGGGTGATAGAAAGGTTATACCATTTTTCTCTTTTTATTGGCATACACACATCCCCACACACACACACACAAGAAGAAGAGAGTTTTAATGTCGTAGGAAACTATCCCAAAAGACGTTAAAGATTAGGTTAGATGTAGAATTACGTTAAATTAGATTTAGGTTTAGGGTAGTTAAATTCAATTAGAGTTAGGTTTATTTTTAGTTAGATTTACGTTTGATTAGATTTAGGTTTATTTACGTTAGATCGAGTCCACGCAAGAACTACTTACGGTAAAAAAATTAGAGTTAGATGAACAGTGAAAAGATCTACTGTGAAAAGATGTTAAGATGCTGTGAAATGCAACACCTAGAGAAGAGGCAAAGGGGTTTTGTCCACTACATGCAGTATCATGTAGACGTGGGTCTGTAGATTTCTTGTACCCACAAATATAGGTATTGACCAATAAAGACAAGATTATAACCCGGTGATTCTAATCTCCATGCACCTCTAGACCGAGGTGTGCTGGGATTGGACATGACTAGAGAATGTGAGGTAGTTTACAATGTGAACAGAGAGAGGGAGAAAGAGAGAGAGATAAAAGATGAAGAATGCCAATAGAATATTATATTTTTTGTCCAGGTTATAAGATTTTAATCCTCATTATGAGTAGTGACGAGGATTCAGGTGATCTATTACAATTAGTTTACTTTAATAAAACTCTAAATGTATAATGATCTGATAGATTTTTACACAATTGTACCGTATTTTTATGTTGTGTAGATTGCTCAAAGAGCACATACTACCAGCTGATAATGTGATGCCAGATTCCCGAGAGGAAGCAAGAAATATTTTGCGAAACTTGGGGATGGATTACCATTCGATCCACGCTTGTCCTAATGACTGCATTCTTTTCAAAGGGGAATACATAGACATGGAGAAGTGTCCGAAATGTGATTCCGAGAAATATCGAGTAGATCTCCACGGAACAAAAATTCCACAAAAGGTTTTGCGACATTTTCCTCTGCTTCCTCGCATCAAGCATTTCTTCGAATGTAAGTCCATGGCTGCCCTAGCATCATGGCATGAGGAGAATAAATCTTCAGATGGTGTGCTACGGATTCCTGCAAATTGCACAACCTGGAAACATATAGATGGAACATGGTCGGATTTTGACAGGGAAGCTCGAAATTTGCGCTTAGGCCTGGCTATGGATGGCGTAAATCCATTTGGTCAAAGATCAACATCTTACAGTGTATGGCCCGTTGTCATCGTCAACTACAACATTCCCCCGTGGTTGACTACGAAGAAGGGGCACCTATGGCTAAGCTTGATTGTGCCAGGGCGATATAAAGTGAAGAATATGGATGTGTATCTTCGTCCACTATTGGAAGAGCTACAACAATTGTGGATTGCCATAGAGGTGGTGGATATGAGCCCACACACAGGTCGACGGAATGCTTTGGTCAGAGGCATTCTAATGTGGACCGTGCATGACTATTCCAGACTAACAGAATGCTCAGGTGATCTATTTACACTCCTCACTCAGACACTGTAAATCTTGCTTTTTCTCAAGTTGATCTATTATCATGTGTATACATCCAGGGCTTCAAACAAGCGGATACAGAGCATGTGTCACATGTGGACCTAGACTGAATGCACGTAGGGCGCCCTCACTGAAGAAGAAAATCTACGAAGGTCATCAAGCGTATCTTCCAGAGAATCATGTGTTACGCGATGGATTTTTGGAAAGAGAGCCACGGAGGATGTCTGCACAAGCATGGTTAGAGCAGAAGGAGATATGTGATGACGGATTGCCCCCAGGGATGAAGAGACTATCTCTATGGTACGAGTTACCATACTGGCCCCGACTCATGATCAATAACTTGCTCGATCCAATGCACATATTCAAGAATGTGGGTAATCTACTATGGGACCATCTGACCGGCAAGAAAGATACTTTGGGAGCCAGAGTTGACCTTAGAAATGTGGATCGTATGGAGCAATATTGGCCGCAAACAGCGTCTGATGGATCGATAAAACTCCTTAAATCACCATGGATTTTCATAGGAGCCCAAGAACGCAAAGTAAAAGAGACCATTCGATCTTTGCGGACCCCCACTGGCGTAATGCACTCGCTCCGAACGTGTTTTACTAAAGAAGGAAAGCTTACCGGTTTGAAGTCACACGACTGGCATAAAATGTGTCAGGTACGTTCATAGTGGACTTTAATATCATTGCATAAAATGTGGACTTTAATATCATTGCTGCACATATTTTACAGTTTATTTTACCGGTTGCCATTGAGGGATGTTTGTCTCTCGACGTCCGTAACACAATCTACAAACTTGCGAAGCTGGTGCAATGGATCTCACAAAAGGAGATCAACGTAGACTCCATACCATTCGCCAAACTAAATGCTGTGGAGGTTGTGTGCATGTTTGAGAAACATTTTCCTACTACCACGCTAACCATTCCGGTGCATCTTCTTGTTCACATACTTGATAAGGTGGGAATAGCCGGCACAGTACATTCCAGATGGATATTCTTCTTAGAACGTTTCATGAAAATGGCCAAGGGATATGTGCGTCAAAAGGCACGTCCGGAGGGTAGCATGGCAGAAGAATGGCTGGTATCAGAGTCCCTAGTGTGCATTGGAGAGTGGCTAGACGGATTCGATAAAGCCCGGGACACGCTATGGCGAACCATAGATGATGAGCGCATATCTGGGATTGTCATGTGCAATCTCGGTGTTGAGAAGAACATGACGGAAGATTTACAGGCTAAAATCAACCTATTTTGCATGCTTCACAATCCAGTGATGCAAAAGTGGATTTCACAATATGAGGATGCAAAGCAAGAGCGACAAAGGGCACGAATCGAGTGGAGACGAAGAAGAAGACCACCGATGCACTATCCGACGGGTCTGGAGAGCCTACCAACATTCATGAGCTTAAGATGGTTGCACAACCAATTGAAAAGCGCACAACAGTGCGGTGAAGAAGTGACTGAGGAAGAGTGGGAGTACTCTCGGGGTTGCGCGACCAAGGTAAGTTTGCAATGTTGTACTAGCTAGTGACTTTCTAGACGTTTGAACGGCCACTCATAATCTTTGTTCCTTGTAGTATAAGTCATACACAGCAGCATGGTGTAAAGGTCGACATTTTAGGGTGGAACGGATTGACAAAAAGCGTTTTACTCAAGATTAAGGAATCATTGCAAAATTTGAACAGTCTAGTCAACGACGTTCCTCTGATCCAGATCCTGTGGTGGCGGAACTCACTTACTTCAGCACGCTACAAGAGATTTTGAGGATTGATTATAGAGGATTTTTTGTCGACTTGTTCGACGTGCAATGGTTCAAGATAATCATGGAGGGTCGCAACGCTACTGTGTGTAGAGGAGAGTCTGGTTTTCTTGAGGTGATCTATTTACACTCCTCACTCAGACACTGTAAATCTTGCTTTTTCTCAAGGTGATCTATTATCATGTGTATACATCCAGGGCTTCAAACAAGCGGATACAGAGCATGTGTCACATGTGGACCTAGACTGAATGCACGTAGGGCGCCCTCACTGAAGAAGAAAATCTACGAAGGTCATCAAGCGTATCTTCCAGAGAATCATGTGTTACGCGACGGCTTTTTGGAAAGAGATCCACCGAGGATGTCTGCACAAGCATGGTTAGAGCAGAAGGAGATATGTGATGACGGATTGCCCCCAGGGATGAAGAGACTATCTCTATGGTACGAGTTACCATACTGGCCCCGACTCATGATCAATAACTTGCTTGATCCAATGCACATATTCAAGAATGTGGGTAATCTACTATGGGACCATCTGACCGGCAAGAAAGATACTTTGGGAGCCAGAGTTGACCTTAGAAATGTGGATCGTATGGAGCAATATTGGCCGCAAATAGCGTCCGATGGATCGATAAAACTCCCTAAAGCACCATGGATTTTCATAGGAGCCCAAGAACGCAAAGTAAAAGAGACCATTCGATCTTTGCGGACCCCCACTGGCGTAATGCACTCGCTCCGAACGTGTTTTACTAAAGAAGGAAAGCTTACCGGTTTGAAGTCACACGACTGGCATAAAATGTGTCACGTACGTTCATAGTGGACTTTAATATCATTGCATAAAATGTGGACTTTAATATCATTGCTGCACATATTTTACAGTTTATTTTACCGGTTGCCATTGAGGGATGTTTGTCTCTCGACGTCCGTAACACAATCTACAAACTTGCGAAGCTGGTGCAATGGATCTCACAAAAGGAGATCAACGTAGACTCCATACTTTCGCCAAACTAAATGCTGTGGAGCTTGTGTGCATGTTTGAGAAACATTTTCCTACTACCACGCTAACCATTCCGGTGCATCTTCTTGTTCACATAGTTGATGAGGTGGGAATAGCCGGCACAGTACATTCCAGATGGATGTTCTTCTTAGAACGTTTCATGAAAATGGCCAAGGGATATGTGCGTCAAAAGGCACGTCCGGAGGGTAGCATGGCAGAAGGATGGCTGGTATCACAGTCCCTAGTGTACATTGGAGAGTGGCTAGATGGATTTGATAAAGCCCGGGACACGCTATGGCGAACCATAGATGATGAGCGCATATCTGGGATTGTCATGTGCAATCTCGGTGTTGAGAAGAAGATGACGGAATATTTACAGGCTAAAATCAACCTATTTTGCATGCTTCACAATCCAGTGATGCAAAAGTGGATTTCACAATATGAGGATGCAAAGCAAGAGCGACAAAGGGCACGAATCGAGTGGAGACGAAGAAGACGACCACCGATGCACTATCCGACGGGTCTGGAGAGCCTACCAACATTCATGAGCTTAAGATGGTTGCACAACCAATTGAAAAGCGCACAACAGTGCGGTGAAGAAGTGACTGAGGAAGAGTGGGAGTACTCTCGGGGTTGCGCGACCAAGGTAAGTTTGCAATGTTGTACTAGCTAGTGACTTTCTAGACGTTTGAACGGCCACTCATAATCTTTGTTCCTTGTAGTATAAGTCATACACAGCAGCATGGTGTAAAGGTCGACATTTTAGGGTGGAACGGATTGACAAAAAGCGTTTTACTCAAGATTAAGGAATCATTGCAAAATTTGAACAGTCTAGTCGACGACGTTCCTCTGATGCAGATCCTGTGGTGGCGGAACTCACTTACTTCAGCACGCTACAAGAGATTTTGAGGATCGATTATAGAGGATTTTTTGTCGACTTGTTCGACGTGCAATGGTTCAAGATAATCATGGAGGGTCGCAACGCTACTGTGCGTAGAGGAGAGTCTGGTTTTCTTGAGGTGGATTCAACTAAGAAATGGACTGACCTAAGAGACACTTTCGTACTACCCGAGCATTATGAACAAGTAAGTAAATAGTTAACATCCCCCTTTTACAAGTTATGTGCTTGAAAGCTCTCATGTAAGTTATGTGGCTCTGGCAGGTAATATTTCATCCTACAAAGTCTACATCAAACTGGTGGTACATCATAGAGGTAGCCCCTCGTAGTGCCAGGATGTATGAAGGCTACCATGTGCCAATCACAGCGGCATCAATGGAAGAGATCAGAGAAGATGCTCAATCAGAAGCCGCTGCAGTGGTGCCAGACGAGCATCAAGATGCTACCCTATATGGGGTGCATGCAGAGGATCTACAGAATGAAACAGAGGACATGTGTTTAAACGGAGAGCTCTATATAGATATAGGAAGTTATGCTGAGTTATGCGAGGATGAGAGAGAGATCTCTTAAAGCCACAAATATTGTATTTGAACAATTTTGCTCCGTGTTGTAAAAGCTCTGGCTCCCTAAGTACCTTCCATGGTGTATAACGCTCTTTTCTACTCGCGCTCACATCTTTTGATTGAAAATTCTGAGTTATCGACTTGCCTCTTCTATCACTCAAGTCATTGCGTCATTGTATTTATATGTGTCATTACATCATTGTATTTAATGGTCTTTGCGTCATTGTCTACTCTATTCATTCAATATTAAGTTTAAATATTTGTGTGTTTAATGCAGGTATGGATGATGAGGAGTTTCTTTCTTCTTTGTCACCGCAGCAGACACAGTGGTACGTGGAGCATCATCGCTCTGGTGCATCATCGCGCATTCCTACTCCATCCGCATCTCCCTCTCTTTCGAAGCATTCGGCGCTCTCCGAAGCTTCGGTGTCGACGAGACGATCTTCGCACTCGTCTAGGCACCGGCGCTCTAGTGGTGGCGGTGGCGGTTGTTGTGGGGATTCCGCCGCCGATGCCTCCACACCGCCTCGTGTTCGACGAGGCTCTTTACCCTCCCCTTCTCTGCCCATCCCCACATCATCGCCATCTACGCCAGGTTTTGCGCGGCTGATTGTTCCTAGCAGCTACACACCACTACCTTCTCCGCCAGGAGCCACCCCACTCGACACTCCTCGCTTCAGGGCCCAGACTCCGATGGAGACACCTGACGTCCGTACCCCCATCCACACACCGCTAGAGACCCCTGCCGGGACACCCAGGTTCACGCATCACCGGCCAGAGGGCTTGTCTTACTCCGTCGACTTCAGCGAACACAAGCGTTCCGAAGTGCAAAAAGAAATCAAGCATGGGTGGAACAGGCCAGATTGGCTGGCCAAAGAAGATTGGAAGAATGTGAAGAAAGCAGCGCACGAGAATCCCGACAAGTGGAAGCAACAAAAGGATGCAGCCAGAGCGCGAGTAGAGGCAGGGAGCTCACACCACTTGGGGAGCGGCGAATGGGCATCATTTGAGGCCGATTTTGTAAGTTTTTTCGCATTGCTCTTTATGTTTGATAATTTAGGGTTTATGGGTTTTTAAATTCTAACATAATGAAATCTTTGTATGTTTTGACAGTGGTCGATGACAGGACGTGATCCCACACCGTACGAGCACGAGTACGCAGGTAGGAAGGGCTTAAATGCCCTAATGGACATTCTGAGTTCTCGCGGCGGCATGGTTAGTATTAGGGTTTACTCTTTTCTATTTTTTGTATTGTTTTATAAACGTCGTTATATGTTTATACTTACAGAAAGCTGTCTTATTGTTTTTTTTTGCAGAATCCGATAGATACGCCGCTTGGACGCGATGAGACGTCTGACTAGACGATGTCAGTTTAGCGGTAGCTAGATAGCATTAGTTTCTATTTCTCATAGCTTATGTATCATGAGACGACTTTTATACGTCTTTTTGAACCATGTATATTTTTTCAATAATGACAATGGTGTTGTAATTATTACATTTTCCAATCAATTGATTTTGCCTATGATGTGTACAATTGTCATTGATTTACTTTCATCAATTTACACTTGTCAATTTTGTATCTTTATTCTGCAAACAATACGTACTATGGATGATGGAGTTAATGTTAATGGTTATATTGTCTTGTGGGTGACTCTCTTGGGTTACTATGGATGATGGAGTTAATGGTTATATTGTCTTGTGGGTGACTATTTTGGGTCTATATCTACCCTTGCACTTTTTTTCAAAAGTGAATCAAGTGCAATATGGTTGAAAGGTGGTAGGGCATTCAATGCCCTGTCACCAAAAAAAAATTCTCTCGGGCGTCGCTATGACCGTCGCTATTTATGGCTCTGTGGCATCACTATGAGCGTCGCTATAGACTGCTGTAAGCGTCGCTATATGCGTCGTTATGAGTGTCGCTATATAGCGACACATATAGCGACGTCCATAGCGACGCATATAGCGACGCTCTCGTATCGACGGTTTTAGCGAGGCCGGGGGTTATAAAAACCCAATGTATCTCCATCGCTAACAGCGTCACAAGAGCACACAACCTCTTGTAGTGTTTGTAAAAACAAAAGTGGTGGATCTTCTTAAGAACACTAATGTTTTCCATAGTGGTATCCATCATGGATCTAGTTGTTTGTTTGACCGCAACACGGTTCAGTAAGAGGTCCACTGAAATCAAGAAGAAAATCTTGATTTTGCACATTGTTGTCCATTTGCAACCATCTTGTGTTACCGGTTCCAATCCAATCATAGTGTGTAGACTCCATTTAGAACGCACATGAGCCTGCTAAATGAGTTATCACAACAAAGATGTACCCAAAAGAGTACCACTTTTCACTTTCCATGAAAGTAACTTGCTGGCATAACTCATCAGTCAAGTTTAAGTCCTTGACTTGTTCTCAAATTTAATCAACAAACAACCCCACCATAACTAGTGTTCAAGGTTGAGAACCTGACTTAAACATGAAGAGACTAAACCTAGTCGTAAACATGCTTGAACTTATGGTAAGAAAACTCCAAGTAGAGCCATAAATTCATTCTAATTGGATTTATTGGTGCTAACGTACGCACTGCCCATATCCTTTAGCACAAGATTACACTTGGTAATTTGCCTATTCCCTTGGATATTGACAGTATTGAGTTGTGTTTCCCCATAGTTTACAGACAGTTTTCCCAGATGACGGGTAAACAGGGATCATAATGTCGTACAATATTGTTGAGGAGCCAACAATGACATTCATAACCATCTTGGTTAACTTGAAATATCCACAAGCACCCAAACCAAGCCCTGACCTCTATTGGTGGTTGGTAGATCAAAATATAATCTCATAGAGATACTTCACATAGAGTGCAAAAGGCTTCATAGCACTAATGTGATTAATATACAAGCCGCTCCAAATCAACCTTTGCTAAACACAAGGGCCCATAACACCTAGCATGCATTTAGAAAAAAACAGATCTGAACATGTATATCCATGATCATCCTTGCCAATATTGATGGCGAATGTGATGCTCCTAGCACACATTAAAGAGGAATGTAAATAGTTCTGAAAGAAACTAAAATAATTTCTGTTGCAATCATTTGCAAGCCTTGATGACATGTTTGAAGCATAATAGAAGGTGAAACATGAATCACTTCTAGGTAAAAACAATGAAACCTTTTCATTAACAACTCATAGCCTTGTTATATGCATAAACAACCATATGTTAATGTTGTTTAGCAACACTTGTACCTTAACAAGTCATGACGAGAATCCTACAATTTCTGGCCACTAAAATTGTTCCTCACATGTCGTGCTAAAAACGGTGTCGTGCCGCTCTGCTTCCATGATGAGAAAAAGAAAAAAGGAAAGCAAGTTAAGCTTCTTTGAAGCCTACACATTTACTAGCAGTGATGAGGGCTTGTTAGCAGGCCAAGTTTTATGATTAATGTATGCCAGATGCGGCTTAAAAGGGCCAACAAATACCTCAATGATACCAAAAATGAGTATGCTTGAAGTGAGCAGAGATAGAATATTATGATCTAGAACTGCAGTGCTTGAAGTTCTCTATCAGCCTGTCTTTACAGCTCGTCGATTGGAGCTATGGAGAAGAAGTTATGGTAGTTTGAAGTTTGAGTCAATTGCAGATCCGTATCGGATTGGGCAACTGCAGCTGAGGGGACAAAAATGAAATGAATACATGGGCTTGAAGTTCTCACTTTGTAGAGCGCATCGGTCTTTTCAGATCAGCAATTGGAGTTATGGCTGCCAAGATATTGGCCGTTAAAAATTCACCGGGGGCTGGTTCCGTATCAATCCCAGGTCCGCTCGGTCGGTGTGCCATCTGGGAATTTTACAGCCTCGGCAAGGTTTGTATGCATTTTATGCAGTTTGAGAAGTCTAATGGGATTTACGGCTTGGCAGGCAGAGTCCGGTGTCAGTTGTCGGCACTGCTGAGCTGGGTAATTTTGGCATTATTCAAGATGATGTTATGGACAATAAAATTCACGATGATATTGTCAGTCGAGGGTGGCTGAAGAAAGATGTGGTGCTTGGCGATGCTTTAATCGATATGTATGCCAAATTTGATGCCTACTGCATTGCCTTAGCTGACATGTACGCCAATGGCCGCCCAATGTGGCCACCAAATGATGGAAGCTTGGCGATGCTTTGGCCGATATGTAGGCCAAATGTGGTACCCAATGAAGCCCTTTGAGAGCCGGCCGAAGAGTCGTGCTTGGCATTGCCGTGGCCAGGGCCCAAGATGTAAATCAAATGAGGTGCCCTTGCAAGAGTCTTGGCCGCCCAGTGCCCCAAAGGCTCATTTAATGGCCGCCCGCCCAAACCCAAAGTAAGTGGCCGCCCATTTGATAAGAAAAGAGGGGTTTTAAGTGTGTAGGCAAAACAAGAATAAATAAGGCATGGCATGCAGGCAACGGCCAGGGCGTAAGAAAAAGGAAGAGGAGCTCGCGCCCGCCTATGTGGTGCCCCGATGACAACGCGGAAGAAGCAAGAAATGATGAGCAGGCCACTGCACTCTGTTTTGGCTCCAAAATTGGCTCGTTTTGTGCTGATCAACTCCGCCAGTTGCCACGTCATCACTTATGTTCGTGCACCTTAGCAACGACGGCGCCGTCGTTGCTAAGGGATTTAAAAAAGTAACGTGTGGAGGGGATAAGAAAAGGGAACGAGGGCATTCAGAAAAGGGGGAGAATTGGAACGGGAGCGGAACATAGAAGGAGGAAGAAGGCGAGCAACTGGGATAACTGCTTGAGAAGGAGCTCGACAAAGCGAGGAGAGCTCGATAAGAAGAAGGCTTAGAGAAGGGAGCTTGGCTTGATGATGGCGAGTCGGAGTACGGCAAGGCGGAGACAAGGGTGTTGAGCGAAGCAAGGAAGTGACTCTCTCTCTCTCTCTCTCTCTCTCTCTCTCTCTCTCTCTCTCTCTCTCTCTCTCTCTCTCTCTCTCTCTCTCTCTCTCTCTCTCTCTCTCTCGCGCGCGCGCGCTTTCACTCGATCTCTCTCTCGGCTTGAGAACCGAAGTAGATCTTGCTCTCTCTTGCTCTCAAATCAAAGCAAGGGGAGAAGAAGAAGGGTAAGAAAAAAGGGAAGAAAATATCTCTCAAGCTCTTTCTCCAAAGGAACTCTCTCCCTCGAGAGTAAGCAGATATCGGTAAGGGAAAGATAAGGCGAGGGATGCTCGGCAAGAGCAGATGTCGGAGCTCGGCAAGCAAAGGGAGGCAAGCTGAGACGTCGTAATCGGCAAGCATTCAGGGAGTCTGAGGGTAAGCAGCAAGAAAAGGGAGCGGTAAGGCAAGAAGGAGAGAGGGTAACCTCTCTCTACCATAATTGGAAATTACAAGGGCATCAAGCAAGGAATTTTACCAAATATGTACATCCTAATCAGCTTCAAATGGCTCTAATCACAGGCATAAGTGGAAAAATTACAGTCTTGGTCTGATTGGAGAACATTAAACTCTCTAAACTCTATCAGTGTCATTAACGGAAAACATCTGTAATTGAATTCCACTTTGGCTAATTATTAGCAGCTTAAACATTCATGTTGTCAACTGTAGGCATTTACGGTGTCGTTAGTTTGTGTTGTGCATCTTGTCTCTCTTATTTTCCACAGCGAGCAGCCTGGTGCTGACCCGGCTCACCTCGCAAACCCATTATCCCTGACATCTTTGGTGAACCCGACGCAAAACAAGCCGGGCTGGGAAAATTTAGCAAAGAAAGATGACTACACCGCAAGAGGCGGCGATGCAACAGATGATGCAACAATTTGATGCCTACATGCAGTAGCAATAGACTGCACAACAACAATTTAATTTTCATGAGCGGATACGAAAAGCTGGACAAGCAGTAACTGAAAAATTACAGCGGCTGGAAGGTCGAGACGTTTCAAAATATTGCAAAGTTTATGAGAAATCCATGGAGGATAATCGGATTGATGATCATGAAGCAGTTGAAGGTTTTCACTTGATTGTCGTGCCAGAGCTTAGGGCTCTAATTGGGGAAATACAGGCTGCGCAAGGACCAAACTAACAAAATTTTAAAAACGCATTACAGGAGGAGTATTTCCTTGAAGATTCTCAAAGGGTAACTAAGTAGAGTTTTATGAAGTGGATCCAGCAGAAAAACAAGGATTTATTTGCAAGAGAGCTGCTATGAGAATTTGAAAAGAAATTTGAGCAGCTATCTACAGGAGAGCAACAGTCATTGAAACCAGAACAGGTAGAGTTATTTGTCCAAGTTGCTGACCCACGACTTCAAAAGAGCTTGGTGCAGCTACTTGACGATGGAAGAGGTGAACTGGGCTTAACATCTGATTGGAAACTGGTTTCTGAAGCAGTTAACATGATTGTAAAGCGGCAGATGGGAGTGGATCAGCTGATTGTGGTTGATCCCATGGAGACAAAGGATGAAGAAATTAAGGAAAAGCCAACCCTAGGGAAGCAAAAATTAGAGGAGCCTGTTCTTGACAAGCTGATCAAAGGTATACAAGAGTTAAATCTAAATTTGAAAGCAATTAAGGTTTAAGGGGTAGGAACCAACGGTTCCACTTCAGAGGCCAAGCAACGACCTCCATGCAAGGATTGGGATGACCACTACATATGGTGTGATAGTAAAGATCATGAACACAAAGATTGTGAAGATTTTGATGAAGATTTTGATTCTTCATCTCAAAGCTACAGGTGAGCCGCTCCGCTTGAATTTTGGGAGGGGTGGTATGAAGAAGTTAGCAGACGAGATACAGCATAATGTTTTATGGTAGAAGCAGCTACATATGGGTTTCAAGTATACAATAATGCAGATGATGAAGGTTCAAGAACTAAAGGTGATTTGTGGCCTTATGCTTTGAAGACTTCAGAAGCAGGTAAGGTGACTCATGGAAAATTATGTCAGGTTGGGAATTGCATTAGGGAAACTACAGGATGGGCAGATCCGGTAGATTCACTTTCAGTATATGCATTTATTGCCAGGTCTCAAGCTAATGAAGCCATACTTGAAGATAAGCACAAAAGAGATGAAGATATTGCAGGAACATCAAAAAGAGCAACAAGGTCTAGCAGTAAGCAAGATGAAGGTCCTGTTCCCAAACCTACTAGAAGTGGTAATGGAAGAGGCGCCAAAAGATAAGAAGTAGGGTAAGCCCAAGGGACTTTCTTATAAGCTGAAATCAGATATTGAGTTGGCTACAGATCTAAAGAAGGTTTTTGAAGAGCGCATTCTTAATAGCAAAGTGGAGCTCACGCCTAGTGACATCTGGGGAGTTGCCAAGCGTGTGTTTCATGAGGAGATTATTGACATTATCAAGAGGAAATGTTAGATACCAAGTGAGCAGGAACCTGATGCAGTTAAAATCCAAATGATCCATCACATTGAGTCAATTTTGGATGCTTATGAAGAGGCATTTGAAGATGAAAAGTCAAAGGCTGTGGTGGTTTCAAGTCCAATCATATATGAGGTAAGACATGTTCATTTTAATGATGATGGAGATGAGGAAGTTGTGCCAAGGAGTCACTTTTCTAGGACTCATTGGGCCAGAGCAATGCCAGAAACCATTGTGAAGCTTGGGGACATTGAAGAGCCAGTTTTAGCACTTGTGGATCATGGGTCAGAAATCAATCTTATGGCAAAGATCTTGCACAAGAAAGGAAAATGGCCTATTGATGTTGATCATGGTTGGCAGATTCGAGCTGTCGAGCTGTCAATATTCTTAGGGGATCTTTATGGTGCATGTGAAAATGTTAAGGTAACTATTGGGGATGTTTGTGATGCACAAAACTTTTTTATACAGGAGCACTCATCTTATCCACTCATACTAGGACAACCCTACATTACGGTTGTGCGCATGGAAACAAAGGTGTTAGATGATGGCTCAGCCTATGCAAGGATCCGAAGCAGGGATAGTAAAAGAGCTGTGCAGTTTTTGACCCAATATGTAGAACATGCCAGAAACAAAGATAGCCTACGTGATCATCCATTGCCGAAGATATACAAAGAGTTCAAAGAACAGAGGTTTTCATAGGATTTTCTCGGGGTGCCACTATAAAGCGGGACTATGGTGGTACGGAGGTGGGAAGGCTCTCGCAAAGAGAGACTTTCACTTTGGGGTTTTTGGGATTAACATCTGAGGGTTCGGTGTCATATAGGAAGTTTAATGAGCTACCTAAATGGGAAAAAAAATATGAAGTATTCAAAGTGAATTGCAGGGATGTGATGTGCTTGAACCAAATGATGTGATTTCAAGAATCTTTGAAGAGATCTCTTATGTGGATACTATGTCAGAGCTAGAAGAGATCATGCAGTACAGGTTACAAAGTGGAACTGAAATTGTAAAAGTGCATTCAATGGACATGTATGAAGAATTGGACTTATATGAAGCACTTACTCATATAAACGATGATTTGGGTGAAGCAGTTGAAGTCCAGGTAGAGACAAAATAAAATATGTTGCAAATAAGGTGAGGCCGGTGGCTACACCTCTGCCAAAAGGAAGTGATGGAGTAATGGAGAAAGCTTCTTGCCAGCCTATACTAAGAGACCCAAAACACATTGGCCATAAGTTTACTAAAGAGACATTGAAACAGCTGAAAATCGGAGAGGAGGATTTCCTTACTGAAGAGGAGATCAACTGCTTTCGAGAGATGCTTGGGAATCATGGTAAATCCTTTTATTCTGAGCTAGGTGAGATTGGATGTGCATATCCAAATGTTGTTTCTCTTATGGTTATATTTATTGTTCCTCATATGCCATGGAGTTTATGCCCTATTTCGGTGCCCAAAGCTCACTTGCCAAATCTCATTGATTTGTTGAATGAGAAGATAAGGATGGGCATTTTGGAACCATCATGCGCACCATACTCTAATTGGTGGTTTACTGTTCCAAAGAAGAATGGTACCCTAAGGTTCATTCAGGATATGCAACCAGTCAACAAAGTAACACTCCGCAATGTGGGTAGAGGTCCAATAGTGGACAAGTTTGTTGAAGCCTTTGTAGGAAGATCCATCTACTCTATGGGTGATCTATACTCAAGATATGATCAGTTTTAGCTTGTTTTGGAGAGCAGGGATCTTACTACAATGCGTACACCTCTTGGTTTGGTGAGGATGTGCACTCTACCACAGGGTACTACTAACTCTGTAGCTCATATGATAAATGGTATGAATAAGGTGCTAAGGGATTTCATTCCTCATGTTACTATGCCTTTCATCAATGATTTGCCGATCAAGGGATGTGAAGAAGGGTTCAAGGATGAGGTAAAAGACCAAAGGGGGTGTTGACAGTTTGTTGCCCAACATATTGGTGACTGTGATGCCATTTTATCTAGGCTTGAAGAAGTTAACTTGACACTTTCAAGGCCAAAATCAATTTTTGGTGCTAAAGAGGTTGTAATTGTGGGGCATATGTGTGGCCCAGATGGAAGATGACCGAGTCCTCTGGCTAAAGTTGAAGCTATACAGAGGATGAAAGAAACATGCACATCGGTCATAGAGGTTCGGAGATTTTTGGGAGCATGTGTATTTTATCGCATTTGGTTGCCTCACTTTTCTCATGTTGCAGAGGCGCTTTACCAATTGCTAAGGAAGGATAAAAGGTTTGTATGGGAAGAAGCTCATACAATGGCCATCAAAAAATTAAAAACAATGCTTCTCGAGGCTCCTACCTTGAGAAAGGTTGACTATAAGTGTGGAAGGCCAGTGATCTTAACCGTTGACACTAGCCCGACATGTATTGGCTCGGTTATAGGTCAAGATGATGAGGATGGTCACAGGTATGCAGTTCGGTTTGGAGCAAAAGTGCTTAATGCTCATCAAAGAGGTTACCCACAGGTCAAGAGAGAACTTTGGGGTGTTGCTACTACCCTTTGAGGTTTGACAAGGAATCTTTCATTGGTGCTTCAGTTGTGGTAGAGATAGATTGTTGACCATTGATAGGGATGATTGCAAATTGTACTACTCTGGACATTGCAATGTTGCGATGGATAGCCTTTATAAAGTCTCTTAACCCAGAGTTTTGTCACATTGCAAGTAGAGATAACCCTGTAGCATATATGTTGTCAAGGGCCAAATATGAAGATGAAGAGGAGATGCTTACCACTAGTGATGATGTGGGCTTAAAGTTCTACACCTCTTCTCATTTACATGCAAGTTGTGGTACTCATGCTCGTGTTTTTGAAGTATTTTTTGAAGAGATGTATGACAGAGAATGACTTTTGATCAGCCATTACCTAAGCACTCTTACCAGGAAAGAGGGATGGAGTGATCAAGTCTTGACAATGGTTATTTTTATTGTTCCTCACATGCCTTGGAATTTTCAATCTGTTCTAGCTCCAAAGGCTCATCAGCTCCTTAAACTAGTTGACTTATGTAATGAAAGATTAAGATGGGTATTTTAAAACCATCTTGTGCTCCATATTCCAACATGTGGTTTGCATTTCCTAAAAAGAGCAAAGCATTGAGTTTCATATAGGATATGCATTTGGTGAATAAGATAACTATCATAATTTTGGGAACATGACCAATTTTGATGAGTTCGCAAAGGCTTTTGCAGGTAGATCCATCTAGTATATGGGAGATATATATTTAGGTTATGATCAGTTCCAGCTGGCTATGGAGAGCAAGAATTTGACTACTATGCGTACTCCTTTTTGGGTTTGGTAAGAACGTGGATATTACCATAGGGTGCAACCAAATTGGTTACACAAATGATGAATAAGATGAACAAGATGCTACATGATCTCATTGCTCACATGACCATGCCCTTTTTTGACGATGTGCCAATTAAGGGGTATGAAGATGATGAAAAGAATACGGAAATGGACAAGAGGGGGTGTAGGAATTTTGTGTCTAATCATATTTCTAATTGTGACAAGATATTATCTTGAAGAGGTCAATCTATTCTTTAAGAGAAAAATTCCCATGTTTAGGGTGAAGGAATTTTTTATTGTGGGCCAATTATGTGGACCAATCAATGAATGTCATGTACTCAAGGTTATCAAGGAGTTCCACAAGTCATTATGAACAGGTCATAAAGATGTTTTGATCACTTTTGCAAAGACTAAGGACCGGTATTGGTGGAAAAGGTATGTATAAGGAGGTGGTAGAATTTGTAGAGACTTGTGGAGTATGTTAAGATTTATTCAAACACTAAACATGGAGATTGTTTGCATCCTCCTACATACCCATTAGCCATGAACTTCAAATGGGTTTTTGATTTTGTTACCATGCCTACAAGTTTACGGTAGATGAGATACATCATACATTGTGCTTGCCAAGGAGGATTTAACCACTTAGGTTGAAGGGAGAGCTTTGAGGACCAAAGCTACAAGTGATGTATGAAAGTTTTGGTTTGAAGATGCGATATGCATGTATAGATGTATTGGCAAGATTACTGTCGATAGTGGTGAATTAAATGCTGATGAAGCTAGAGATGTTTCTGCTTGTATGGGTATTAAGCTAGCCCTTACCACTGCATAGAAGCCAAACGGTAATGGAAAGATTGAAAGAGGACATCCTTACATTGTCAAAGCATGAAAATGAAGAATTTGGGAATGGCCTGGGTTTTTGTCTTATGCTCTATGGGTAGATCGCATTACACATAGCACAATTACATGTTTTATGCCAATAGAGTTGATGTATGGACATAAGCTTATTATACGTATAGAAAAGGTAGTGGTAACTTGGAGTGTTTTTCCTTGGGATGTAGGATTGGGTAGAGAAGATTTTCTTGCTTTAAGGACTCATCAATTAGACAAGAGAAGTAAATACAATGAAGCGGCAAAGATAAAAGGTTTAAGATGCTCGTTTAAGGAATAAGGGTTCTTTTGATAAGTGACATAGGTTGAGGCCGATTTCTATTTAGGAGAAAGATTGTGTTTTATTCCAACGATTTGGATAACTAATACACAACAATGTAGAACATGTTCAAGCGGTGGTTTGGCCCATATGCTACAACAATGCTAGCAACCTACAGGTTATGCGAGTTGGATGGTACAATGTTAAGGATTCCAAATGCAAGAAAGCATGTGAAATTGTATAAGAAGTGGGATTCAAAGATTGAAAATGAAGATGCAAGATTGGAAGTGTTTGAAGAACAGGATTTGAATGATGAAGATGAGTTTTTTGATGGAGATGCTAAACTAAATGAACTCTAAGGTTGGCAGGTGCCGGTGGATATGCAAGATCAGAGAGGGTGAATGTTGTCACACTATGTGGGCATGGTGAGAAAAATAGAGTCCGCATTGCATTTATACCTTTTTGTATGGTTTATAGTTTATGCCAACAATTAATGATGGTAGTACTTTGCTAAAAATTATGCCAAATGATGTATCAAATGAGATTCTAGGTGAATTTTCAATTAAAATGATGCAATTTGTGGAGTTGATGAGGTACATTTTATGGTATGTATGCCAAATACAGGTGGGGATAATAGACTAAATATAATTTAGGCTAGGAATGATGCAAAATGGGTGGATTTGATACCACAAATGATTCAAATGGATGTAGGATACAATCAAATCCAAAATGGGATTGATAACACAAGAATAGCTCCATTTTTGTGATTTTTACGAGTTTTAGGAAACCTTATGTGGAGTTCTAGATCAATGCAATGACTAATGTTTCTGGTGTTTGGGGATCAAAGCTACATCGTGGGTTCTGAAAAAATGAGTTTGAGAACTGTATTGGATTTTTTAGGAGATCATTTGGGCACTAGAATGAGAGTTTTGTGATAAAAGCCCGTCCTTATGCAAGGCATCACTCTCATAATATTGGGGAAGGGGAATAGTCATGATACCATGAATATTTCACCTAAAGGCTTGACAAAGGGGAGGATCATTTGATGGCATGATGAAGAGGGGACATGTATCTAAAAGTATAGAAATAAAGCAACCATTTTGGTTTTTCTGGCCGACTACCAAATAAAGGAAAGAGGGGCACTAATGGGAGTGGTGGGTGGATGTATGTGGATAGATTTTGGAAACAGTTGTTAAGTGTGTGAGGAGGAGAAGAAGGAGATAGAACATGTACCTGGGGAGGCCAAAGAAGCCAGGGAATAATACTCTATCTCTTTCTCTCTCTCATGCCATTTCTATTGCATAAAGTAGAGATCTACATATTTTCTCATATGCAAACACAAAAGGTTTTGATTTGAGTGCTTTGGATCAAATTAAAATCTACCAAGTCAATTAGAGAACAACACGCTTTGTTAACGCACATTAGGGTGATCAACTCTTGGATACCATGAACCTTAGCATTGATTTTATTTTTTGAGAATTTGAATGCATCATCATTCTGGGTGAGTCATGTTGAAGTAAGGTTCATAGGAATTGTCAATGCTCTATTGACTTGTCTCAATTGTTTCTTTGGCATCTTGTGCCAAAACTGATTATTGTGCTATTGCTGGTGGTTTGAGAAGATGGGTCAAGAGGTATAAGCACGTGTACATTGCCAACACTATTGGCATTCTAATCAATTCATTATTTGTATTTATAAAGCATTAATCTCTCTCATGAGCTTGTAGGTTGGCAGTAGGTCATAAGCAAAAACTAGCTTCTTACCGACAGATTGAGTGTGCTCTTGGTTGACTTTCTATTATTGTGTGGAAAGTATAGCAACTTAGGTTCTGGCATTAGTAGAATCTTGCACATGACATCAATCTTAGCTAGTAGCTTTGGATTGTATTTGGCTTGTTGGTTACTTTCAGATTGTTGATTTTGCTGCATAGCTCCCACTAATGCTTTCCACTCTCTCTGTGCTAACTTTGCATAGCTCTATTGGGCCTCTAGTGCCCAAATTCTTCTAGATTGTTCTTTGATTTTCCAATGAAAGGCAATCAAATCTACATTTGAAAATTGGTTTTAGACCATTTGCATGATCCATAGACCCTTAGAAAATATCCACAACAACTTAATGGCAAAGGGAGGAGGTGACTTTAGAAAACTATTTACTAGTGTCAACACATTGTTGATTTGATCTTGACTTTGCCGAACTTAGAAAAATTTGCAACACTTTGTTATGCATAGGTTCCATTGTCTTCTTGGTGCTAGTGGTCGGTGAATTGCGGCTGTTTGTCAACTTCCTTGATAATTTCCCACAAGCTCTTGTGCAAGATGCATGCCATTGAAACATTTCTATCTTCTTTGACTTGAGACTTGAGAAATAAGATATAAGCACTCCCTTGGCATCTTGTCAAATTTTTGATGCAACCAAATAAATTAAAAAATCCATTTTAAATTGCTACACAAATGCTTGATATTGGAACTTCTTAGGAAATCAATCTTTGGCACGTTTGGATAGCATCTTCTATTTAATTTATTCTTCTAGTATCGTCCAAGAGAGGAAGTATTAGCTACTCCAAAACAAATCTTGAGTATGTAACAATCATCCTCTCCTACCTTCATCAAGTTTCTTGTGTAATCCATAACATAGATGATGGATGCAATGTCTCCTCTAAATCCATGCTCACATATCAAGATTTTGTGGAAGTTCTCTAGCTTGATGAGCTTTAGCCAATCAACATCACCTTGCCCATTAATGATGAATTGATTGAGAGGGTGACCCATAAGAAAGTGATAGCTGCAAGAAGGTGATGAAGCAAAAAGTATTGAAAGCACATGGCTATGATAGCTAGCAAAACACACATGACTGTAAAAGCAAGATATTACAAAAAATCATGTTTAGGAACAAGTCACTTGTATTTATAGAGGTTTTCTATTCCTAACTCACATTTTATCCCAACTTGAGAATCCATCAACGATTGGTTGCCACACCTCCTCTTCAAATTTGGTATTGATGACTCTCCTCTTGTGGTTAATCAAATGTGGATTGAACGTTGGTGGCTTCAATTTCTCATCGCCTGCGCATCACAATATTATGCCGTAGGATTGTATCTGTTGTTATTGTTCATAATTATTGTTTGATGCATGGTGTGATGTACCTCATTTACTTTTAATCTCTCACATGCTAATGAATGAGCTTATGAAAGATTCACCCTCTTATTGAGCATAAGGCACTACTAACCCCCCATCTCGGGGCTAGACTTCCCCTGCCCCCACCGGTGCCTATCTAGGTACGTGACGCCCTATGAAAGATTTGATGTTGACATAATCCGTAATGTGGGAACACTATGAAATTCTCAAAACGTTTACTACGCCCTTTTACCACGTTTTGTTGAGAGAGAGAGAGTCCAAAATGGATTGGCCAACAAAAAGAGAGGATGATTGTGGGGAGGGGTTGTATTTCAAATATTATCATGAATATTCATGCGCATATTTACACCAGTATTATCCCAATTGTTGTGGCTATAATTGTCGCATCTATTATCGAATCTCGTTTTAGTGCTTAAATATTCAAATTTTGGTGTTTCCCTTTGTTTCTCTTGTTAATAAAAGTGAATGAACATTATTTATTTATTTATTTATTAAAAAATGACATTAATTAAAACATGAAACAATAGCTAGCTATGTGGATAAACATGAAACTACGAAGGACCTACTCCATCCTAAAGTTATGTATGCGTCTCCAATATGTAAAGCAAGCATTGCCAGAGATGAGAAGCTAAACATGGATGATATCTTTTGTTGAAGCATGGGCATGATAGAGTGAAGTGTCCCCACATTTTACCAGATGGTGGCACCTATGTTAGTTTCTTCAACCTCTATCTTCTAACAATGTCCACGTGGCCTACACTTTCTTTAATAATCAAATTAATCGCCCCTCTTTGATAACATAATTTAGCATGATTCACAAAATTAGAGAGAGAAAGAGGGGGGAGAGAGATGGGTAGACGACAGGTCAAAACAGTTTTATAACTTGAAGTATACAAAATGTTTATGAATCATCTTCCAACAAGAAGTGTCACCAAATTCTAAGCCCATGGCTCCTAAATCAATAAATAGAGAAATTGAATTGTCATTCGTGGATGTGTTGACTTCATTATCTTCAAATTTGTCATCCTCCATCTCATCATTGCAACCATCTTCGCTAATACATGCGGCCGTGTGACTTAAATCATTGATCTCTCTCTCCTCTGTCTCCCCCTCATCGAAAACAATAGTATGAGGGAGAAAAAATGGTTCTTGCTCGAGGTGTTACGAAACTATGAACCAAAGTTTTGGTTGGTGGATTGTTGGGATATAGATGACATATAGAAGATAACATCAAAGTGAGTAACATTGGTGTAGTTAATGCTACAAGCAAATAAGGGTAAAGAAGGTAGTCACTCACCTGCTCACAATTACGTGGAAAAACTAAATTGTCATACCTCCCTATGTGATGCACACTAGAGTCCACCATGCAGAGGTCATTCTCATTCCATCTAGACACATTTTCAAACCACTTGTACTCGAAGATAAAGGTATGAAAGTCTCTAATATTAACCTTTAGTATCTTTTCAATAGTCCCACATTACCTATCTTCATCACCATGTAATGGAATTGGCCTATTAACTTGAGAGTAGCAGAATAAAGAGAGAGTACTTTTGTGAAATTACTTTGTGAGCATAGCGGGTGAACATAATTGATGGTAGCAACATATACATAGCATTTGGCACGTGAACAATATTTCTGCAAGAGAGAGAATTTAGAGAGCATGACAACAATTGAGGACCGGATTTATGTGGAGCCAGTCCCCCCTCCAATAGGCATTTGTATTATGATTTCTCTCATCAAGAGAGACTTGTTACAATAAAATCTTTGTGCTCCTTGTTACCTAGGTGATGCAATGAAGATGGAAAGCTTCATGCATCACGAGCATAACATAAACTTCTAAGAAATCATTAACTATCCTAAGACCTCAAACACCTTCGAAGGTCGAGAGATCTAGCAGGGAATGAGGGTAGGGAAGAGGAAGAAGAAACATTTCATAGGAGAAAGAATTAGTTGCTCACTTATCATCACTATTCTTGCTAGAATACATAATATCATAGTAATGAAGATGGAGAAGATGGCAAGCTTAAGCATTGAAGAATGGATCTTGGTTGGGTTTGCATTCCATAGCCAAGAGTGTTGGTGTAGGATCTCAACATCTACTTGCTTGGATAAGGAGAGGGAGCTCTTGCACTTTGCACAGTACACAAAGAGAGAGAGAGAGAGAGAGAGAGAGAGAGAGAGAGAGAGAGAGAGAGAGAGTGGGAGAGTATACCCCCTAAGAAGTCCCCCTACTTACTTTAGTTGACCCCCCCTTGTAGCTCATGCTTGAAGCTCATTGGACCCCTCCAGACCTAGCCAATCATAAGCAGGAGTCATACCAAGCAACAAGGGTAGCCTTGGGACACCCTAGCTTATCTAAGCTCAAAGGACTTCTAACACTAACTATTGGCGGTCTTCAATGAAACTAACCATAAGGTCTTTATGATCCATTGGTTAGCCTTGCTCTTTGATAGACCATCTCTCATTTGGGCCCCTTTACCATTGGTCCCATGTTGAAATAGATCTATGAGCACATGTATATATCCTAACCCTTGTTCCCATTTATTCTCCCACATTAAATGATCAGTTAAATATGAGAAAATCATTTGGATTGGCTAGATATTAGATTTTATGACATCACCATATGTGTTGAAGTTGCCAATGATGCCACAATCCATGGTGGTTGGACGCTTGTCAATGTGGCGTGTACAAAAGTGTCAACCCTTTGAGCACATAGAGTTAAAGGAAAGGAACTACAAAATAAGAAAATATATTTTATCAATTACAAAGATAAAATCAAGCAAAAACTATACAATATACTTTAAGTGTATGAGTACTCTACCTTGGGTATGCAACCTTGTGCATACTCCTATTCTTTCTCGGTGATGTCTTCTCCGCACGCTTTTTCTTTCAATCATTCTCTCATGAATCCACTCGGCACTAATGAGATCTAGGAAACATACAAGGTGTCCTCGTGCCTCTTGCACGATCCACCCTTTGGCCATACATGCCTCTGGCTAGGACTGTAGCCGCTCAAAATCTTTGAGAGTCTTTAAAATAGTCTCTTAAAAGAACACCCATTATGCATGCCTACTCCACATATAGTGATATCCTCAACCAAGTGAACCAAGAGGTGGATTTGACTAAGAAGAAATGAATCATCGAGAAAATGCATCCTCAATGGCACACATGGTTTCCATTGCAAGGGTTTGAGCAGCATGTATGGCATCTATTTCAATTTCTTTGGAGCTTACAAATCTACAAGAAATCACACAAGAGTACACTAAGTGCTTGTTACGTGTATTGAGTACATAGAAAAGTTTAGTTAAGTGGAGATGTGGTCTATCTTACTAACTCAGTGAGTTTGAGATAGATTCCCTCACTTTCTTGCCCCGACATATGCACATACTCACCACCAAAATGAACGACAATGTCAAAAACGTAAACGAGAAAGTGAGAGAAATCCATACACACAAATCAATATCTATACGAAATGAGGTAGAAGGGAAGAATTGAGAGAAAGAACTACCTGTAGCATCTTGTGTCAATCATGGAACTTCAACCCATACAATTGAACACTTCCACCCTTTAATAACCTCATGTATCTTGTTGGTGTGCGAAAAGACGCAATGGCACCCTTCACTTGATCTAGCTCTTCTTTGGTTAGCATCCATGGCACTTTAGGAAGCACAATCGTCCCATTGAGAGCTCTACGTGGAGTGGCAGAGACGGGTAGATGTTTCAAGGCCCTCAAGGTCTTAATAATGGAGTCTTTTTAGACTTTCCTACCATTATTGAGTTATTAGCAAGCTCAATAGGAATCGGTGCCAACTTAGCACTATTAAACCCACTCCACTTCTCTTTGCAATAAACAATATTCTAAACCACAGGTGTAGTTACTTGAGTGAATTTTTTTGAAGGCTAATAGAATAATAGAGTCTTTTGAGACTTGCCTATGACTTAACCATTATTCATTTATTAGCAATCTCGATAGCAACCGATGGATAGGGGTAAAGGGGATCACACCAGGAAACAAAACAAACTGCCTCTATAGCCCCAGGATAATCACTGCATCCCAATCCACAAGATTTCACCTTCAAAACTCACACAACTTACAACACGCCATACCAAATATTTCATGTTTACAACCATGTCACAACACACACCACTCTCTCTTTCTTGATGTCACATATACATACCGAGGAGGTTTACATATCTCACACACCCGACATTAGATAGATGAAATAGAGAAAATATGAGAAGGGGAAAAAGGGAAAGAAAAGATATCAGAATCTGACATGATTTGCATCAATTATGGAAAAACATCATCTACAAACACCATACAAACCTCTGCTACAATTTGGCTTGGCACAATAGCATCGAGCAAGAAGAAAATTGGGACAATAAATGAATTCACTATCATGTGGCTAACCTCGCTGAGAACATTGCAAGAGAGACATATTGGTGCCTTCATTGGCACCGAAGCAGTCCAAGCACTCCTCCTTTGAGAACTCCTCTCTCAAGATCCAAGAAAACCTCCCATCCTGTAAGGCCCCTTGTTCAGTCTCCAAGAAAATCCCCTTTTGAGCTATGAAGAGCTCCTTCGTCTTCCCCAAAGAAAAGCCTCCCTAATGGAAAAATATTGGCCCCTCAAGGGCGTAGGCACAAGCTCCCTATTTTTGTCAATAGATTCTATATTCGGATCCCTTTACTTGCATGTGAAATTGATCTATATTCGGCATTTATTGCTCCCCAAGACTCCAGTCCAAGTGAAAAACTCCTTAATTGGGGTATCGATGGCATTGTCAGTGCTCCCTACACATGCCTTCAATTTTTTTTTCACTTTGGACGTGTGAAGCCACCTCGTACAAGGCCTTCCATGTCATCACTATGAGCACCCGATGCCACCACTGCCCTCTTCTTCAGAAACCTTGCCATCTACCACCAGCGTGCACCAGAAGGCTGCCCACGCAGTGTCGCAAGCCATAAACTTTATAGCCCATGAACTCCACAAGCTCTCCACTGGCCTCAAATTCCCTCAATAGGCTCACAATCCCGCATAAGTACCTCTTGTTTGTCCTCATGGGCACCGCATATGGGATATTTTGATGCCACATGGTAGCCTTAGGCGGACTCACTCCCAGGATCCTTCAAGGTCACCACAACCTTCAAAAAACATATCATAAAATGCCTTTTTCTCTCCACATTTGCATGGCTTTCCAGTTGCAACTCCTCTTGATGAACCGCAAAGACCAAGTGAAACCATTCCATACCGAAATCAAACTTCTCAAATCCCATTGCCTCTCGGCTCTGTCGTGCCCTCAAGCAACGTACGCCAAAAAACCCTAAAACCATTTGGCATTGCATTGTTGACAATTTCCATCAGATTCAAGTTTTAATATCTTGCCAATCCAATGCCTGACTGACAAGCCATGAACTCCCATGACCTTCTCTTGCCCCATAAAATCATTTGGGTTGGTTAGATATTAGATTTTATGACATCACCATTTGT
This sequence comes from Adiantum capillus-veneris, assembly GCF_014529385.1. NCBI lineage: Eukaryota > Viridiplantae > Streptophyta > Polypodiopsida > Polypodiales > Pteridaceae > Adiantum > Adiantum capillus-veneris. Next base: position 120,968,548 of record NC_140943.1, read on the forward strand.
GTTGAAGTTGCCAATGATGCCACAATCCATGGTGTTTTGACGTTCATCAATGTGGCGTGTACAAAAGTGTCCACCCTTTGACCACATAGAGCTAAAGGAAAGGCACTACAAAATAAGAAAATATATTTTATCAATTACAAAGATAAAATCAAGAAAAAAATATACAATATACTTTAATTATATGAGGACTCTACCTTTGGTATGCAACCTTGTGCATACTCCCATTATTTGTTGGTGATGTCTTCTCCGCACGCTTTTTCTTTCAATCATTCTCTCATGAATCCACTCGGCACTAATGAAATCTAGGAGACATACAAGGTGTCCTCCTGCCTCCATACGCTTGTTGCCCTCTCTTGTAGACGCCTTGTTTTTGACATTTTCTACAAGTCCATCCACTTGGTTATAACATTTGCATTGAGGATACAAAAGTTATTGACCACTCAGGATAGATCCATATCCATGTTAAATAATTTTCCCTTTTCACTTGACATATGTGAAATGATTATTACATCCTTCTCGACTGACCACATGTGAAGCATTGAGGGATCAACTTGTGCCAAATACTCTGAAATATAAACAAATTCCTCTTGCAGTATCCACCCTTTGGCCATACATGCCTCTGGCTAGGACCGTAGCCGCAAAATATCTTTGAGAGTCTTTCAAAAAGTCTCTAAAAAGAACATCCATTGTGCATTCCTAATCCACGTATAGTGATCTCCTTTACCAACTGAACCAACAGGTGGATTTGGATAAGGAGAATTGATCGAGAAAATGCATCATAAATGGCACACACAGTTTTCACTGCAAGTGTTTGAGCAGCAGGTATGGCATCTATTTCAATTTCTTTGGAGCTTACAAATCTACAAGAAATCACACAAGAGTACATTCAGTGCTTGTTACATGTATTGCATACATAAAAAAGTTTACTTAAGTGGAGATGTAGTGTAGCTTACTAACTTTGTGAGTTTGAAATAGCTTTCCTCACTTTCTTGTCCCGGAATATGCACATAATCACGAGCAAAACGAACTACAATGTCAAAAAAGTAAACGAGAAAGTGAGAGAAATCCATACACAAAAATCAATATCTAGACAAAATGAGGAAGAAGGGAAGAATTGAGAGAAAGAACTACCTGTAGCATCTTGTGCCAATCATGGGTCTTCAACCCATACAATTGAATGCTTCCACCTTTCTTTGTTTTTGTGAAATCTCCCTTTAGTGACCTCATGTATCCTGTTGGTGTGCAAAAACACGTAATGGCACCCTTCACTTGATCTAACCCTTCTTTGGTTAGCATCCATGGCACTTTAGGAAGCACAATATTCCCATTGAGAGCTTGACATGGAGTGGCGGAGACGGGGAGATGTTTCAAGGCCCTCAAGGTCTTAATAATGGAGTCTTTTTAGACTTGCCTACGGTTTAACCATTCTTGAGTTATTGGCAAGTGCAATAGGAACCAGTGCCAAATTAGCACTGTTAAACCCACTCCACTTCTCTTTGCAATAAATAGTATTCTAAACCACATGTGTAGTTACTTGAGTGCATTTTTTTGAAGGCTAATAGAATAATAGAGTCTTTTGAGACTTGCCTATGACTTAACCATTATTTATTTATTAGCAATCTCGATAGCAACCAGTGGATAGGGGTAAAGGGGAACACACCAAGAAAGAAAACAAACTGCCTCTATAGACCAAGATAATCATTGCATCCCAATTTACTAGAGTGCACCTTCAAAACTCACACAACTTACAGCACGCCATACCAAATATTTCATCTTTACAACCATGTCACAACACATACCACTCTCTCTTTCTCACTTACACATATACATCCCGAGGAGGTTCACACATCTCACACACCCGACATTAGATAGTTGAAACATAAAAAAGATGAGAAGGGGAAAAAGGGGAAGAAATGATACCAGAATCTGACATGGTTTGCATCAATTATGGAAAAACATCATCTGCAATTGCCCCCTCAAGGACATAGGAACAAGCTCCCTATTTTTTTTGATAGATGCTATATTCAGATCCCTTTACTTTCATGTGAAATTTCTCTATATTTTTCATTTATGGCTCCCCAAGACTCCACTCCAAGTGATGAACTCCTTACTTGGGGCATCGATGGTGCCGTCAATGCTCCCAAAACATGCCTTCAAAAGTTTTTCTTCACTGTGGATGCGTGAAGCCACCCCGGACAAGGCCTACCATGTCAGCACTCTAAGCACCCGATGCCACCACTTCCCTCTCCTTCCAAAACCGCGCCATCTACCACCGGCGTGCACCAGAAGGCTACCCACGCAGCATCGCGAGCCACCAACTCCATAGCCCATGAGGTCCATGATATCTCCACTGGCCTCAAATTCCCTCAATAGGCTCACAATCTTGATAAGTACCTCTCATTTATCCTCATGGGCATAGCATATGGGACAGTCTAATTCCACATGGCAACCTTAGGTGGACTCACCCCCAAGATCCTTCAAGATCACCACAACCTTCAAGAAAAAAATCATAAAATGCCTTTTTCTCTCCCATCTTGCATTGCTTGTTGCCAGTTGAAACTCCTCTTTCCGAACCGCAAAGACCAAGAGAAACCATTCCATACCAAAATCAAACTTCTCAAATCCCATTGCCTCTTTGTCAGCGGGTCACCGCGACGGACGTCTATAACATAGCTTTTTGCACTAACATAATGTCAATATACAAGGAAGCGACTCGGGATGGGGCACAAAGACTTAATGAGAGTGTCAATCTCACAAAAGTGAACTCAGAGGGCTACTCATACTATGACAAAAGCAAATCAACCACTTCCTAGTCAAAAAATCATTATGCTTCCAATCTCACAACTCTAGTCATCACGCCTTTTTGGAATCCAAACAAATTCAGAATGCAACCACACTTAAGGAGAGGTATCATAACACCTAGGGGCACAATCCTACCAAGTTCTATCACCATATGGGAAGGTACATAAATCACAATCCAACACAAAAAATGTGCCAAAAGCTAAAACTCGAAAAGGTTCCCCTTAAGCATAGAAACACTTATCCATGGTCAAAACATTAAAAAAAACCATTTTAACCTTCAAATCAATGCATTTAGCATTGCGAACCACAACAAAACTGAGAATGGTTATACTTAGAATGTAGAGCAATAGACAAGGAACACAATGTGTTGTTTGGAGATAATTTTGATTACCAGTCCAGGAGAAAAGAGGATTACAATGTGTAGTAGCAAGAATCTCTCACAATGAACGTTCAAAACTCCCTCCAGCGAATAATATCTCTTTATTCTAGAACTAAGGGTTTTGAATTAAATGTTAAGGGGACTTTCCCACGGCCATTCGGCCACTTACAAGGTTGTAGACTCGGAGAGGATGAGAGGGTATGTTATATTATATTACAATTACAAATCATCATAAGCTAAATGACACGGCTTCTTTAGAAAAATTGAGTGAGTGCTTACAGGGTTTGGTGTGCATCCACCTGTCTTGTGTCGGATCGTTCTATCCATCAAACATTCCCCCCTTCCTATTCATTGGAGGTTCTCATGCAATCTGTCTTTGAGTGTAGTCTAATGTCTTCTCACGAGCGTTGCAGTGAGGTGTCTAAACTTTTGTGCTCTTACCTCAATCTCTACCGTTTGGTGGCTAGCTCTCTGAAAGGGTTGTTGCCGAGAGTACTTTGATATGCAATATGGCATGCTGGCAGATCCTTTGTCATGGGATTGAATATGGAGGAGTCCACTTTGAAGAAGCCTGTCATGAATGCCTCCTTGAAGGTTTGCATGTAGTGAGAGGGCAGCAACATGACTCTTGCATACAATCCCATGATGACATTCTTGATGGGGATTTCTGTCTCCATATTCCAGCAAATCCCTCTTGTGCCTTCTACAAAGATTTTCCAGGGATCCTGTGTTGCTTCTATATCATTGAAAGTTGTTATGCAGGTGATTAGAATCTTGGCAATCTTCACAAACATCTGGCATGCGAGATCCGGGATCTCCTTCATCATGTTAATCAGCCCTTTGAGAGTCTGAACCATATACTGCTCGGATAGTGGGTTGTTATTGAGTGGCTTTGTGATAACCAGGTAGTTCATAATCACCGGCCTTTTGCTTTTCCAAGAGTAAAAGTTGACCCAGGATCGCCGTTTGTTGATGGGACAGTAAGTTGGGTCAATCCTGAGATGCTAGGGAGCGTTCCTATAATAAGTTTCATCTGTTGGTCTTTGCTCAAACCATTTCTTTTGCTAGAGGGGTTGATTGCCAATGATGGTTTGAATTTAAATGGCCATGACAAGAACATTCCTGTAATCCCCTCGGCTATTTCAAGTTTTGGTAGCATTCTTTGCTACCATAATCTAGCTTCCTGTCGCATCAGTGGCAGGGCGATCATCTCACGCCCGATATTCTTTACCACCTCATCTGGAGTAATCATGAGGAGGACATCCGATTCCAGCACTTTCAGCTCATAACTGCAGATATGCTTTGTGCAAGGGATCATTGACTTCTGAGATCCAGTGCTGAATTTTGTCATTGGCTTAATCCAAAGTGGATGTCATGACTCGATCTGCAGATTCTTGCATTGCTTTTCCAGTGGTGGTAGTTGGCACCTCTGTTTGGTGAGCCTCAAATGTGGACTGGTCAAAACCTCCTTCTTGTTCAAAGTCTACTGGGGCTGTTTGTTGATGCTTTGCCTGATTGGCCCTCAGAGTCTCCAAGCCCCCCCGTGCCTCAGCCAACTGCTTCCTCAATTCTTCAATTTCTTCATCCTTGGCTCGTTGTAGGGCCCTATGTCCTGCTATAATAATTTATCTATCATATTCTTCCTGAGCCAATGCCTCTTTTAGATCTTTAACTTCTTGGTTCAAGGAGGTTGATCTTGCAGTCACAATTGAGGAGGTGGGAGTCTCCTGTATGGCTAAGAGTTGAATCATAGTCCTACTAACCACAGTGTATGACTCTTGCAGTTTTTCATTCTATTCCCTTTCCTTGGTTAGTTCCTCCTCAAGGCGTTACTGCTCAACTTAGAGTGCGGAGTTTGCCTCGTTAAACTGTTGCACCTCCTTGTAATAGTAGGCTACATTTTCTTGTTCCCTTTGCAACTCAAATTGGGCTTGGAGTTGTGCTTTCTCTAATGCCTCTATTCTTTGCTTTAGCTACAGGGCATCTTCAACTCCCTTAGACGCGTCTCTTTTAGTATCTTCCAATTCCAGTCCGCACAGGTTGTAAAGAGCCCTTGGCATTGAAACTAGAGCTTGATCTACTCTAAGTGAGCATCAATGTCAAATGACTCGACAATTTCCGCTCCTTCCTCCATTACAGCTTGTGATCAAGGCGATCTTGGCCTCTACTAGCTCTTTTGTCCCTGATCTGATGTTTCGGCATCATCAATCATTTTTTCTTTCAATTTCGAATCTTCTATAGCTGCGGAAGTTTTGGTAAGCTTTGGTTGTGTTGCCTCCGTTTCCTGATCTGTGTTTTGTTCTGACTTCCTCTTCTCTGCTCCTTGCTCTGGCAAGTCTTCAACTTTTTCTTTCTCTTTTACTGCAGTCTCTGGAGGTGCCCCATTGTCCTTGGGAGAATCAAACTCCTGACTATGCTAGTCATGCGTGTCTTGCTCTTCCTCCCCTTGTGATTTATCTTTTTCTTTTTTACATCGAATAGATTCTCCAAATGATTCGAGATCATCGACGCATGGTTTCTTTGCTTCTTCTTTTTCCCACAACTCCATCTTTCACTTGAGCTCGTTATGGATTCGTTGTCGCATGGTGCTAGCAATCTCTCGTTTTTCCTCAACTTCCTGCCTTTTCTGCTGCTTGATCCTTTCCAGAGCAGTTGTCTACCTATGTAGCAGTGGAATGTTTTCTTTTTCTGCTTCCTGCCTTTTCTGTTGCTTGATCCTTTCGAGAGCAGTTGTCTACCTATGTAGCAGTGGAATGTTTTCTTCTTCTGCTTCCTCTTTTCCATCATCATCTTTTGTTCCTTGGGTTCTTTTTTCTTCATGCTTCTGTTGGTGGAGCCTTTCCCTCAACGTCTGCGCTTCTTCCATTGTCTTGCTGGCATGAGTAATTGGCATAGCTTCTACCATGCCAGCAGTTTTCTTCCTCAATCGTGTATATTCGAGAGAGTACTGGTTGTCGTGCTCCTCCTCTAAAGACTGGTACTCCAAAGGAGTGTCTCTCTATTGGGACCCAGCTTCCTGGCTACTCCGAGCATCCAACTCTGTCTTTTTGCTATCAAAATTTCTTATGGTTGCGCTTTTCCTTGTTTGCTTAGATTTTGGTTTCGGCTTGGTGGAAGGTCTGGCCACAGGTCTTACTACTCTTTTAGACCTGTAAATCAAATCTATCTGCGCTTTGGTGGGTGGTAGATCATCAATCATCCCTAGTGCCTGATAGGCAATTTGCATCAGCATTGGTCCCGCGTTCATATAGGCGTTGCTTTTTTGGCTCCCCTTTAGGTTTGCTTCAACAATGTTGTCAAGGAGGTAATTTTTTAAATCGTAGCTGATTACTCTTCTCTTTGCCAATCCCATTGCCATTACTACCGCCATGTGCATCAACGGTTCTGTATATCTAATGGCTTCTGTACTTTGAAGTGTTGGGGTATAAGGCACAACAACAATTCAAATTTCGAGTATATCAAATCCTCATATGTCAGCTTGTGGCCTCTTTGCTTTAGGAAATCTTTATCGTTATCTATTGCCTTTTTCTTTTGCAATAGATTGTGCATCCCTTACTGCAAGTGGAGGGCTTCATTGATTATTTCTGCTGTGATCTTTACCTTAACTACTACCCCATCTTTGTTAGTCAGAGTGCCTTCCCCATTGTACTAAATTGAACTTATGAGCTCATGAGATCGTCTGAAGTCCGTTCCCCAGGGAGGTAATCGTAGGAAGTTGTCTAACTGTAGGCATCTGCCCACTGCTTGCATTTTTGGTGCAGTGTCCACATTTCCCATGGGAAGATAGTGGCTTTTACTATTTCTCCATCTGCAGCTTGATACCTTCCGATGAAGATATTAGCCGGTATTGCTTTGAGTACATGTTCCATGATCTGAGCTTTCTCATTTGAAGAGATATCTGTTATCTCATAAGGTGCAACATTCCACTCCCTTTGTGCTTTTCTTCGAGGCATCTTGTGGTCAGTTTTAGCATTGAAAATAGATTTTAGCCATTGATCAGAACTGTCAGAAAGTTGCAAACTTGACCATTTAATAAAAAATGAGCATAACTTTGTCAAAACTACCCCAAATTTGACCAAATTTCATCAGTGCATCCGGGTTTACTATAGGCAACAGGGCATAATGTAACAGATGAATTCTGGTAAAAAGGAACATGGATTGTGATCCATGTTGGGAAGAATTTTGAAATTTCAACTAGGGGAAGTTTTTCCTGGGCATATAGTGATACTACTCTGCAATTTTCTCTGGATTTAGGGTTGGAGGTATATGGATCGCGATCCATGTTGGAAAACATTTTGGAAATTTGATGATACCATATAGTAGGGTTTATCTAGATGATGCCTTGGTCCAATTTTTTTGGGATTTGGATCAATGGTTTGACACTTAGGCTAAATTTGGAAGTTTTTTGCAGACTTAGAGATTTTTGGCATTAACAATACATTTTAAGTAGATTCAAAGATGTACGAAAACAAAGTAAAAGTATCTTAAAGTCTCCGTCAAGTCAGCAGGAATGCACCTATTGTGCAAAAATCTTGAGCCCATTATGATTGGAATTGCTTTTTGGGCACAATAGGTATATTAGTTGAACTCTTATGAACTTGTAAAAATCCCTTTCTCTTCCTTCCAACCCTTCTTTGCCCTTGTAATGAATGCACCTATTGTGCAAAAAATGAAATTCCATTATGATTCGAAATGCATTTTTGGCATAATAGGTATAGTTTATTTTTTGATCCCCCTCTCCCAAAGTGAATGCACCTATTATGCAAAAAAATCAATTCTCTTATGAATCAAAATGCCTTTTCGGCATAATAGGTATAGTTCAAGTTTCTTAATAGGTTTGTTTGAACATCCTCCTCCACTTGCACCGCTTGAGCGAATGTACATATTATGTGAAAACTTCACTTCTCTCATGATTCAAAATACCATTTTGGCATAGTAGGTATAGCTCAAACTTTTAAGCCATCCCCCCCCCGCCCTCCCCTTCCCTCTCTCTATATCTTTTTCTTGTCATGTTTATTACTTGAAAGTCTTGTGGCTTGCCGAAAAGAAAAATGAAAAATAGCATGCCTTAAAATCTCTCTATTTCTAGATCACACCTAGTAAAATTTTACCACTTTCTTCATGAAGGAGGAGGTATCACAAACAATAAGATGTCCTTCATCGACCACCTAGGATTGGGAGAGATGGCATCCGCAAGAGAGTATATCTAGGGACAACAATATCAACAACATGATTCTGGTTCCTTTATAAGGATAGTAAGTTTCTTGCGTAGTAGCATACATAGATAAGGTAGTTGCCTTGTTGAGAGGGGATAAAGTCACCACCCATGTTCAAGCATTGTCACATGGCTCTAAGTTTTCACTTTGGGAATATGTGGAGTATGATTATGAGATGTAAGTATGGGATTTGGGAGGAATCAAGGTAATGTATAGTCTCAAACCTTAAAATCCTCCTCCCTAACCCTCAAGAACAAAAACTAGCATTGCTAGGCATGAACATAGGGTAGACTAGCAACCTCCCCTCCCTGTCTCTACCCCTCAAGAACAAAAATTTGCAGCATCGCTAGGCACGAACATCCCTAGACTAATGCTTTCTCATAAATACTCTCACCTTGTCTACTTCTTACACTGTGTTGTTTTCATTACATCATTACATACCAAGAAAAGCCTTTCCATGGATGTAATCTCCTATGCTTTCACATCAATGACCTCTAGCCTTCAGGAATTTCTATGGGAGATAAACTTTACATGGAGAAAGAGACTCCTATAGTTGTAGAGGATATGGATGAGGTCGGAATAGAAGACAAATTGGAGATGAGAAGGGCATAGAATATTGCATATTGCAAGTGCTTGGGGTAGATCCCAAGTCTATTATTTTTATTTTGAAAGACCCAGCGAGTATGTGGGCACATTTTTTGAGAAAAGGTGAAATTTGAGACATCTTTTCAGCACAACAACGAGACTTGTGAGTGCAATATCACATTTCTCTCCATTTGTAGCCCCTCCGTTTATCTGAGCTATATGCCCACTATCTTGTGATCACCATATCTCATCAAGGCTACCTACACCCCTTGCCAGTGGTGCAAACTCTGCATAGCCACACATGAGTGAGTGGAAAGGCAATCCCCATGGACATTGAGTTGCTTCTGTCTTAGGGATTGGAAACCTTAGAGCTATGAGTAATCCTAATACAGCTAGTAGGGGACACCAGCTAGGGAAAATTTAGAAATTAGGCTCATTGTGCAAGGAAAAGGAAAGGGTGAGATTTTAGTGAAAAATTTAGTAGAACGAATCTCACACATGGGTTGCCATACGATTTTGGTCTATTTCTCTCTCTCTCTCTCTCTCTCTCTCTCTCTCTCTCTCTCTCTCTCTCTCTCTCTCTCTCTCTCTCTCTCTCTCTCTCTCTCTCTCTCTCTCTCTTTGTACATGCAACATTTGCAAGGATCATTCCCTCTCTCTCTCCATGTAATATTTGTAGGACAAAGTTCCGTTGACAAGGCGTAGGTGCTAGGCAGGCTAGATGGAAGGAAGGATGGGGGGAGGAGCAACAAAGAGGGGCTTGCACATGCATGTGCTCCATCCTTCTTGTGAGAGGTCATGTGGATTCTCTCTGTCTACTATCCCACGATAGCGGTCGCTGAGATCTTTCTCTTTCTCTCTTAGAGTCGCATGTGTTGGGCCTTGCTCGTGCTCATAATAATGACCTTAGCTTGCGTACATTGTTGTTGAATAATCTAAGTAGACATGATGCATCTAACACAAATTTCCAATAGAAAGTGATAAGTAGAAGACGGACAGATGCATGCAAGCCTCCCATCCCCATGGCAAAGCCATTAGACACAGAGAAGATGGGTGGGGAGACTCATGCATATAAGTTATACCTAAGAGGGTGGATTGTATGTTAACCTGGGGAAAACCAAAGTCATCGTGTTTAACCCCACACCATAGTGGATCAGGAGGAAGGCACCTACTTTTACATATGGCCAAGAGATGGTGGAGTATATAGATGCATACACCTATCTCGGGGCAGTAGACCATCATTTTCATTGAGGAGAGTAGCGGAGACTAGATTGACAAGAGCTTATGTAGTCTCTTGGGATGTTTGAAGAAGATGTTTTCACAGGGTCGGTTTCATGAACCTCGAACAAAGTTGTGGCTTTTCGACACTCTAGTGGCTTGAGCTATGCTCTATGGGGTGAAAATTTTGGGGGCCCTTAGTAGAACCCCAGGGAAAAATTTGGTAGCACTGATTGGATGGAGACGTATGGAGAGGCCTCTTGTCTCTATGATCTATTGGATGATTTGGGCTAAGGCCTTAGTACCACATGAGATTATTCAAGCTGAACTAGCTGCCCTGCCCCCTCCCCCCCCTTGTAGTTGAGGCCCTTACTAGATCAGTTTCCTTCATGCATAGTTTATGGGACCTTCCCAAAGATAGATATGCTTGGCTAGAACTTGAGTCATCCTAATAGCTAGTGCTACAAGGGGACACAAAATGTTGGTATGGGCAGATGACTTCATGGTTTCACTCATATGGCTTCAACGTGGATAGAATGCCTTTATTTGAGTACTCCTTGGATCCACCCTCCCTTTCGCTCACATGGACATATACCACTAGACTTCTACGTCATGATTTGATTCAACTGGATACTAGAAGCACACTAGGATTTGAATAAACAGACGTGGATGATGATGAGATGATGATTTTCACTATGACTTTTTAGTCTTTTAGTTTTACCCTTTCACTTTACTTCATTTCATTTTATTTTTGTACCTAGACATTGGATTAGATCCACATGGATTGTATCAGTTTGGTCTCATAGGTCATTTTGGACTTTTGAAGCTGTTTAATATAACATTTCATTTCTCTACTACTAGCAACAATGCATGCTAGCAGTAGAGACAACAACTAGTCGATCGGCTGAGGGCAGTAGAAAATCGAAATCGTAGCTAGTCGTCTGAAGGCAGTAGTGCATCATCCGAAGTCTAGAGCTGGCGCGTTCGAACAACAGAGGCTTGAAGTGCAAGTCTTAACTTAATGTTTTCCTCTTGCGTCCATGTTTTTTTGTTGAATATAGGAAAAAAATCATCTCAACATATCCATACCTCTGCTTTACGATTCCTTGCCTCACCCATGTCAACATGATATTTTACTGCATTAGGTAATAGCTTCCACAAGTTAAATCTAATTTTTGAGTTTGACAACTTTCCATGGTTTGATAGAAACCTTTGTGCTTTAACACCACCAATTGATGGTTTTGTCGGAACTTCATGTGATGTTGTTGACCTTTTAGAGAATTTTGTGATTTTGACATGACCTCCATGAAGTCCTATGCTAGAAAGGACTCCTTCGATTTTTTGAATACCCTCTTTTGATGTCTTTTCAGGTTTGTGTTTCCATGCAAATTGGATATACAAGTAAATTATTTTCTCTACAATTTTGCACAATGCATCTAATGTAAAAACATGTACATGTGATAGTGAAATATTTAGAACAGGTTTGAAGTTTGAATCTTCAAGATCCCTTGTAGGTTTTTGTAATTGGCTTCGTTGATTTAAATAATCTATTGATTGCATACAATATAAACAAGTAGAGTTTGAAAGATCACCCTTCGAGATGTTATACATGCATTTCAATGTTTTGAGATCACCTGCCATGTGCCACTCAACATAAAAACTGTCAACACCCTTCACTTGTAAAAGTTTTCTTGCAATTTGTTTTTGAATTATTGTTGGTATTTGGGTTTGATGAAAATACCGGTATAAAATATCATGATCTTCCTTATCAACCTGGAATAACTATCAACCACAGTCACTCATAAGGTTTTAAAAGTGTGATAATCTCTAATGTTTTGATAAGAAAAATATCACTTAGCATTTTACCTCAAATAATCCAAGCCACCAAATATGATTTTTCGATTGTACACTGAAATGTCTCTCCTTGTCTTCACGTGGGCTACAATTTGTATGGCCAATTTTTTTTTTTGTAAGTCCTCGATTCATGAGTGTGATTGTCACACGTTCAATCCTTTTAAGCTTGAGCATTTCACATTCATCGAGCTTGATCGCAAAAATAAGTTTGTTGTTTACTTTTTCAGGAGTAATTCGATTAAGATGGACCACTTGTTGTTGACATAAAGAATTCATTTTTGAATGGTGATTTGCAAGAGGAAATTCATGTATCACAACCTTGTGGTTTTGTTTTAAAATGGTAAGAAAACAAGGTGTGCATGCTTAAGAAGGCTTCACATCATCTAAAGCAAGCTCCACGAGTTCTTGATAGAAAAAAATTGATGCTTATTATACTGCTCATGGTTTTTAGAATAGTCCAAATGAGAGCACTTTGTAGGTTGAGCATGTCAAAATGATGCATTTATGATGATTGTGCTTTATGTTGAAGACATGTTGCTCACTTGACCAAATGAGAGACATATTGTTGATTTTAATTCTGATTTGAAAGCCTCTTTTGAGACGTCAAATTTGGGGCTTTTGCATCATTATTTGACAATATAGTTTAAGCAGGTGGATGGAGGTATTGATATATGCCAAACAAAAACACGTTGAGACATTGCTGCACAAATTCAACCTCAAAGATTGCAAGCCTAGTGCTATTCCTATGGAGGCAAGTTTGAATCTTAGTCTTCATGACATTGCCAATTGGAGACCACTATTATGTCACTCTCTACAAGCAGGATATTGGTTGCCTAATTTATGTATGCATTAGGAGTCCAAATGTTTTGTTAAACATGCAACCTCGTAGGTCAGTAGATTTATGGATAGCCCATGGTCTGCACATTGGAAGGTAGTTAAGAATATCTTTTGCTACTTGAGTGGAACTATAAATTTTGGGTTGTTTTATCCCAAGAAGGGATCATTGCCACAAGATTTACATGATTTTTCATACTCGGAGTGGGCTGGTTGTCATGCCACATGAGTCCCTAGTGGCTTTGGTTTCATGCTGGATAACTCATGTGTATCATGGTTGAGCAAGAAGCAACAGACAGTGGCCACTTCTAGTTGTGAGGCTCAATAGAGGAGTTTAGCTTTCACAACTACTTGTGGGTGGATTGGGCTCAGACATATTTCTTACTAAGTTGGGTGTTGGACAATAATCTACTAGCACTATCTTCACTGATAGCTAAAGTGATTTGGCAATGCAAGAAACCCAATGTTCCATGCTCACACAAAGCATATCGAGTTGCATCATTGTTATGTCAAGGGGAGACTCTTTGTAGGAGATAACAACTTGCCTTATGTATCTATGAATGACAACCCTACTGATTTTTTCACGAGTCATTTCACAAAGGATTTTCCTTGTAAGAAGTTTGAAGCTTTTTGAAAATCTTGGGGCTTAGTCCCCTTTGTAGACTGACCACATAGGGTATAGCACTTCCCTATACATGAGTGCCAACTCATGTTCACCGCACCACTCCCAATGGAGATTTTGTACCGTATATTGATAGTCATGAGTACAAACACACTAAGGGACTATTGCGGCACTCTTTTCCCTCGTTAGGAGAATTTTTTCCCTCTGTTTATATATACACACATCATTTTAGGGCAAGCATCATCTTTGTATTTGTCTCGCAAATGAAATTACCTATGCTTTGGTCTTGAAGGATATTCTTACCTCATGTAATGGTGCCTCTCTCTCTCTCTCTCTCTCTCTCTCTCTCTCTCTCTCTCTCTCTCTCTCTCTCTCTCTCTCTCTCTCTCTCTCTCTCTTTCAAACACGGGCAAGGCCAGGAAGATTTGGTAAGTTTCAATAGATGCAAACAAAAGGCATCTCTCCAACTGCAATCACCTATGCTGGCATCTTGAAGGCGTGTGACACTATGCAAGACACTAATATGTACAAAAGAATTCACAACTAAGAAAAATTTGATAAAGTAAGCTAATTTTAACTAATTTAACACTATTTTCCTCAAAATCTAGGCAACTATAACTCATTTTATACTATTTATCTTGATAGCTAGGCAAATCTTTTAACTTATTTATAACACTATTTTCCTCAAAATCTAGGCCAATCTTTTTTCTTATGATGTTTCTCATAATTAGCATTTTTGAATTTTGAAGCAGTACGATTGTAAGGAAGCTCACACACTTTTCCCAAATAGTGCACACCAAGCAAGTGTTTGGAAAAAGGATTTCGCTCATCACAACTTTTTTGACAAATTTGAAGTTGTTTGATAGTTTTCATAGGGTTTTTTTTCTTCTCCGTTGTGCTTTCACAATTGAAATCACATTTGCCTTGGTCTTGTGCATAGGCATGTGACACTATGCAAGACACTAATATGTACAAAAGGATTCACAACCAAACGCTATGCACATACTCTCTCTCTCTCTCTCTCTCTCTCTCTCTCTCTCTCCCTCTCTCTCTCTCTCTCACACACACACACACACACACACACACACACATGATCACAACCCATTTGGGAGAGGGCTTACCTGCAATACTTAGTGACTCCAAGGAACTTCCATAGCTCCAACCACATTGAGAAGCACAACAGATTGAGCTCCAAGGGCTGCACTTCAGCTCCAATGAAGCTCCCAACAATGTATTAGTGACATTGTAGTAGCTTCACCTACATACGCCATTAACATCCTTGCAGAAATGATCTACATTGAGTATGCAACCTTTTCCAAGCAAGAGTGTATCCTACTTCAGCTAGATCTATGCAAAGCCCATGCTCGGATCACATGGTCATTTATATAATATGTCATGAAATTGTTGGGCTTTGGATTGTTGTTGTGTCCATTGGTTCATACCCTTCGTGTTGGTAACTAGCTCAAGCTCTTATTTAACAATAGAATTGTGGGCACATTTGAAGCCAAAAGATCAATCAAGCAGGGTTGGCCACTAGCCCCACTTCTTTTTTCCATTAGCTCTCATCCACTGATTACCATTCTCAAAGACAGTGCTGCAAGATGGGAGATACAAGGGCTGACCTTGTCAAACAACAACCAACTCATAGTAGCGATGACTCCCTTATTTTTCTTAAAGCTTTCCTTCATATTGTTAGGAAGGCTATAGAGATAGTGCAAATGTCTGCCATAGCCTTTAGGTCAAAATGCAATATTGATAAATCAAGATTGATTTAACATTGTCAAAAAATGACACATTTGATCACTCTATGTGGACTTGAGAGATAGTTTCAAAAGGAAAGATATTTTTCCACCTAAGTGTTCCGTTAGGGATTGATGTAACTCATACGTAAAGATTCCAATGGTTCATGGATAAGATAAGAAGCAAAATGAGAGGGTGGGAGTATGTGCTTCTTCCTTTTTCATGCATGGTGAAAGTGATGAATTTGTTTATGCTCCCATACATAGCCTTCATTGGTCGGCTCCTTAAGATACCCCAGTGTAGTTGGAAAGATTTCTTGAAACCGGTGAAGATATTTTTATGGAAAACTAACTCCTAGGACTCAACACTTTGATAGTGGTCCAATTAGGAGTCTATTGCGAGACCAATGGAGCAAGGGGGCATCGGGATTCTCAACCCTATAATTCATGGAGAGGCCCAATGTGCCAAATTTCTTGTGGCAATCACTAAGTCGAACTAGGCTTGGGTGGTTATGACAAAGGACATGATTGAAAAGGAAAAACTCTTCTTGCAAGGTGGCCATGGAAAGACCTAGCTACAAAACTAGAGTGGAGAGAGCTTATGAGGTATTTTCAAAACTCTATTGCATTGGCATCCTTGGCTATCTAAAGTAGGAAGGAGGCCAATCCAGTTTAGAGAGAAATTGCCAAAAAAACAACTTCAAATGGCTCAGCCGACTAACCCATTTTGGGACAAGAGAAATCAGAGTTGGAGAGGGATAGATCATCTAGCTGCCTAGTTCCACCTCAATGGGACTGAAAGATTGTTGATAAACAGAGTAGTAGAGGGTCTAGACAATTACTCTATGCATGTATGCGAGTCCAAGATTGAGTGGAAAGACTGGCAATGGCCTAAGGATAAACACTTCTTCAAACCGCAAACTAAGGTTTTCTACCACACTCTAATGATTTTGGTTGATTCATTCGAGTCCCCCCTAAACAAACAATGGACAAAACATTGGCCAGAGTCAAGGCGGCTAGCGACGGTAACAAATAACATATGGGATTCTCAATGGACACTATCGATGAATATTTTCTTGTGGAAGGTGTTATGGGGGGGTTTTTCGAGAGGAGTAAAGATTCTAGCTAGAGGAATTGGTTCAGATAGATGCTTGGGTTGCAAAATGGCTAGTGAAGACCTCCCTCACTTGTTCACAAAGTGCTCGGCTATTAGTGGCATGGAAGGGAAATCTTGCAAATGGGTGCAAAAGACCTGGAAAAGAGGATTCTTCAAGAACAACTTGTTCTTAGGAGAGAAGGGGATGAAAAGTCGTGTTTTTGGTATGCACATAGATTTTTTTCTTCTGTTACTTCAAGCAAGTCTAGAAGGACGCATGTTTGAGAATGCTCTCTCAACAGCTAGCTTCATGGAGATTGTATAAGAAAGTAGGAAAGTGTTTATCTCCTTTGCTAGAATAAAGGACTTGGACCAGTGGAGTAGGGCCATTAGGGCCATGAATTTCAAATTGGGCCAACCAAACATGGGTAGCGGCTTGCCTATTGATGAGGCCAAGTAGTTTTTCAATGTATTACATGACTCCTTACGGCTCAACACGAGCTTAAGGTTGTTGTGTACGTTTTTTTTTAATAATTCAATACATCCACTCACAATTGTGAGTTTGGCCCAAAAAAAAAAAAAAAAAGCTATAAGCCAAGTCTCTTTTGTATTAGCATACTTTGGTCTTGAAGATCCCTACAAAATCCCCCAATCTGAAGGCAAAAGAAGAGCCCTATCGCCATTATTCTTTCTGTGAAAACCCACCCCCTTTGGGCAAAAGAGGATCCATGTCGCCAACATGAATGGCATCTCTCTCTATATAAGAAAACCAGAGAGAGAGAGAGAGAGAGAGAGAGAGAGAGAGAGAGAGAGTTGTGGGAGGGAAGGGGGGAGCAGGGGTGGGGGGGGGGAGATATGCACAAAGTTTGTTTTAACTTTCACTCCAAGGTTTGGTTAAAGTCCTCTAAGCTTTTGGTAAGTTTTTAATCGATGCTTGCAAACATTTCAATACCCTTACTTTTATACATGGAAAAAAAAGACTTTTGTACTTAGTTAGTAGAATTAATGTCATCATGATTTTGACAAAAAGTCGATGAGAGGGAATCAAAGAAGATTCTTTGTGTTAGCAGCAAGCAAACACGGATACCATTTTTTTGAGCTCTCATTGTAAAACCATTTATTATTTTGATGAATTGGGAATATTGTAACTCCTATTTTTCAGATAAACCTTGTAATTGATGAGCCGGGGCTACAAGCTTCCAGATTGTATCAACCTGTCTTTACCTATCTTTAGTTAGAGCTCCCAGATTATTAGTTTTGACCACCAAAAACCTTGGCTAAGGTATAAAAGCCAATCTCTGTAAGTTATTTTCAAGTTTTTGGATAATGAATACACAGCGTGAGCTATCGGCGCTCATCTCTCTCCTTCTCATGCTTCCTACTCCCTCCTCGGTTGTCACATTGTAGTTGCGCCTATTGCATTGCAAGAGCTCTATGCATTGACGTAAGCACTTCACAATATTTCGTAGCTTTTGGCGTCGCTGACCCACGGCCTAATTTCATCATAAATAGGAATTTACACTTCAAAATAAAAAACTAAGCATAGGCAGGGTATTGGGGCATCATTGCTAGCCATTTAGATGCATTCTGGGTAAAAAACAACAAGGTCAAAAATCCAGTGTTGTTAATAATCGTGATTTTTGCACTTGACCTAAAGTGGGATTTGAGACCATAAGCATGTGTGCTTAGGTCTTATAGACATGTCCTAGAAGTTTTGTTATGTTTGGATGACATTTGATGTTGTAACGGATGTGATCTGCTTGCCGATGAGCAATTGGCTTTTGGTGATTTCAGTCACTTGAGTGTAGCTTGAGTTAGATGCGAGTTATTTGTTGTTTTCCAAGAGATTGACAACCTCTTGTAGACTCTATGCACTAGTCGAGTCATCTTCATCCCATGGATTGACAATTTGACCGTGGTTCTTGCTACGTCTGCAATAAGATAGGAGTGAGGCTAGACACTCGTCCCACATTTGGCGCCGCTGTCGGGGATCGAAGAGACCTAAACTAGGGAAAAACACGAGCGTCTTGTGAAGTTATTCTTTAACTTACTCTAGGTTCAACTAGAGTAGAAACTTTCTTTTTAGAATCGCATAGCTTAAGATTGTCGTCTTTTGTTGTGTAGAGGTAGCTTGGAAGTAAGCGTACTTACTGAGTGCCTTTAGGATTGTAGGATTATAGAATTAGACTAGGATTTTGAGAATGATTGATGGAAAACACAAGTTTTAAGATCAATGCTCAAGAAACCATAAAAAACAAGAAAACGTGGTGTTTGTGGACACTTTTCACAACCCCATTATAGCAGAACCTAGGAGTAGGGTAAGTAGAATCCGAGGTGGGTTTCAGAACATTGCTCTCTCCGAAAGAATCAATTGTGAGTTGTTATTTGAAGTTACATAATTTTTGGTCTACGGCCAGAAATAGCATGAAAAGACTTCCAACCACTCAATCCAACTGGAGAGTATGCTTAAAAGTTGTATGAACCAATGGGTAAGCTCAAGGACACATTAAAGTAAAAATTTCAAGAGTTTGCAAAAACTCATATTATTTACTTTTTCTTGACATTTTAGGCCAAATTAAGTTTTGACTTGATTCATACGCTTAAAATAGCTCATGAAAAGACTGTCGAGTGAAAAAGTTCAAAAAAGTATCAATTTTGGGCCTAAAGTAAATAATCGTGATTATTTACTTTCAGCTCAAAACTGGCCAAGCTTGGTACCAAAGACTCTATGAAAATGTACAAACAACTTTTGTAAAGGAAGATAGAAATTGGATCACAAAATTGACCAGAAACTGGGTAAAAACTAAAGTCTGTACTGGGGTGTAAACTTGAGTGTAAATTGGGAAAAATTTTGTTCAAACTCAATGAAACTTGATTCATAGGCTTATATTGATGTGATAGACATGTGTACATGCTCTGGTGACCATAAAGATGCAAAAATTTACCAGAAGTAAATAATCTCAATTATTTACATCTGTCCCATTTTTCAACTTTTTTGACCAAGTCAGCATACCACTTGCTTTAGCATGTTATAATAAGCCCACAAATCAAATTTGGTAAGATTTGGATCATTGGATTGAAAATTGTGGCCAAATTTGCAAAGTTAGTCTGCAGATACAAAACTGATGACCAATTGAACAAAAAATTGTCCAAACTTGATGAAACTTGACTAGGGAGTTTAAGTTGAGGTACTTAATAGATCTGTGTCAATATTGGGACAAAAACTTGCAAAAAATTAGCTATAGTAAATAATCGCGATTAATTATTTTTGCTACAAAAATTGATAGTCTTGCACATTTGAGTATACCACAAGGTCAAGCATATCAAGTAGACCGCACAAATCAATTTTGGTGAAATTTGGATCACAAAAGTGAGACTTAAGCCAGATTCTCTAAAACTGAGTATGCGGACACAAAACATTTGATAACTTGAACAAATTTTGTCTAAACTTGGTGAAATTTGTCCAAAGATCTTAACAGGGTGTATACTTGGCAAATCAAGCCAAAAAGTGCAAAAAATCTAAGAAAAGTAAATAATCGTGATTATTTACTATTGCTACACAGAGACACCATTTTTTACTTTCGAGCTTGTACAATGTTAGACCAACATAATACAAGGCCATTGGGAAATTTTGGGTTCAATCGGATCCAAATTGATACATGTTCACTCAGTTTTCAAGTTGTAAATTAGTCCTTTAACTTTTTGCAAAATTAGGGTCTGAAAGTCTCAACTGCTGACTCAATTAGCTCGATTTGAAGCGATCCACAAAGACCAATCACAATAGTTAGCAAAAACTATACAGTCTTTGTGAAAGAACAACTAACTTGATTAAAATTGATACAAGAATTTACAACACTGCAAGAGAGCCTTCACATTAGTGATGCTCGTACTGCGACGCTCAAAAGTGAAAATTCACGGCATCGCTATAGGTGTCACTATGAGCGTCACTAAATTACAAGTAACTTAGCAACGCTCATAGCAACGCCGGCTGGGCTAAAAAAATAACCGAGAGCATTCAAAAACTCAAATGTCAGATCTGAGTTTTTGGCGTGCTCAAGGAAGGAAGGTAACGCTCTCCCTCTCTCTCTCTTTCTTCTCCACACACACACACACACACACACACACACACACACACCAAGAGAGGAAGGAGAGCCAGGTATGCTCCTTCCCTCTCCTCACCCTCATGTTCCCTTCTGCTCTTTCTCTCTCCCTCTCTCTCTCTCTCTCACACACACACACACACAGACACACACATTGTGTTTTTGAGAGAGAGAGAGAGAGAGAGAGAGAGAGAGAGAGAGAGAGCACAAGCATAAACAAAAAACGCACACACACATGCATAAACAAAGAATGCACACACACATTGAGAGAGGAAAAGAGAGAGAGAGAGCATGCATAAACCAAAAATGCACACACATTGAGAGAGGAAAAGAGAGAGAGATCATGCATCAACCAAAAACGCACACACACATGCATAAACAAAGAATGCACACACACATTGAGAGAGGAAAAGAGATAGAGAGAGAGAGAGAGAGAGAGAGAGAGAGAAAGAGAAAGATATAAAACAGAGAGAGAGAAAGAAGAAGAAGAGAGTCTTAACATCGTATGAAACTATCCCAAGAGACGTTAAAGATCTAGTCGACAGGAGTTGAACTCAAGACCTGTTATTCATGAGGGAAATGGCATAACCAATATATCACACTTCGGTGATAGAAAAGTTTTACCATTTTTCTCCTTTTTTTATTGGTGCACACACACACACACACACACCCCCCAGAAGAAGAGAGTTTAATTTGACGTCGTAGGAAACTAATTAAAAAGACCTAAAGATCTAACTGACGAGGAGTTGAACTCAAGACCTGTTATTCAAGAGGGAAATGGCATAACCAATCTACCACACTTGGGTGATAGAAAGGTTATACCATTTTTCTCTTTTTATTGGCACACACACATCCACACACACACACACACACACACAAGAAGAAGAGAGTTTAAACGTTGTAGGAAACTATCCCAAAAGACGTTAAAGATTAGGTTAGATGTAGACTTATGTTAAATTAGATTTAAGTTTATTTAAGTTAAATTAGATTAGATTTAGGTTTATTTTTAGTTAGATTTACGTTTGATTAGATTTAGGTTTATTTGCGTTAGATTTAGATTTACGTTATATTAGATTAGATTTAGGTTTATTTAACTTTATTTACGTTAGATTTATATTTACATTTTATTAAATTAGATTTAGGTTTATTTACGTTATTTCCCTGTTATTGAAGAGGGAAATGGCATAACCAATCTACCACACTTGGATGATAGATTGGTTATACCATTTTCTTCTTTTTATCGTTTAAGATAAGGTTAGATTTAGATTTTCATGTAGGCGCAACTTAGAGAGCCGCCGACGCTTGTCAGAAATGGTGAGTCCCTCTCTCTCTCTCTCTCTCTCTCTCTCTCTCTCTCTCTCTCTCTCTCTCTCTCTCTCTCTCTCTCTCTCTCTCACACACACACACACACACACACACAACACTGTGGCTAATTTGTCGTGTTTGCATTTCCTGGGGAAAGAACAGTGTAACTGCAAAATGTTTCACCCTGAAACGCGGCGTTTCACCACAAAACGTTTCAATCCAAAATGAGACGGCAGTGAAACGTGAGACCAAAACGTGCGTTTACCGACTTTGAAACTAAAACTATAATAACTTGTTGTTAATTAGACGGTTTGTGTTTCACTTGGTGAGCGAAATGTTTCAAGGCCCAAAACGTTTCACCCATCCTTACATGCCGAAATGCGTTTCATGGGAGTGACGTTGGGAAAGAATGAAATATCAGCAAGCAGGGGGCAGAAGAGAAGTCGAAGCAGCATGCGCCAAGAAGAGGGCACTCATGGAGTGTTGCTCCCAAGCTCTAAGGAGAGTCAGACGGCTTCGTAGAAGTTCTAAGAGACATGCAAGCAAGCAAGCAAGTCCACGCAAGAACTACTTACGATAAAAAAAATAGAGTTAGACGAACGGTGAAAAGATCTACTGTGAAAAGATGTTAAGATGTTGTGAAATGCTACAGCTAGAGAAGAGACAAAGGGGTTTTGTCCACTACATGCAGTATCATGTAGACGTGGGTGTGTAGATTTCTTGTACCCACAAATATAGGTATTGACCAATAAAGATGAGATTATAACCCGGTGGTTCTGATCTTCGTGCACCTCTAGACCGAGGTGTGCAGGGATTGGACATGACTAGAGAATGTGAGGTAGTTTACAGTGTGAAAAGAGAGAGAGAGAGAGAGAGAGAGAGAGAGAGAGAGAGAGAGAGAGAGAGAGAGAGAGAGAGAGAGAGAGAGAGAGAGAGAGAGAGAGAGAGATAAAAGACGAAGAATGCCAATAGAATATTAAATTTGTTGGACAGGTTATAAGATTTTTACCCTCATTATGAGTAGTGACAAGGATGTGGGGCCATCCAACCGAAACACCTATCTCTCAACGAGGGTCTTATGTCCTTGTAATCAATGCAAGCATGCTATGCGATGGACAAGACATGTTCCTTTGCAACTTGTTCGCGAATTTGGCGAGTTCGATCCATCTATTATAAATCGAGTTGTTGCCAATTATAACTCGTCAAACTCTGACGTTGGCCAACAGGCAGCAATCTTGCAACCCAATAGAGGTGCTAGAAGGCGCTTTGGTCAGGCAGCATATGTGAGGCCACAAGATGTAGCCTCTGACAGCTCGGGGGATGATCATGCAGACCACATTTCCAACGAGGCAATGTTTGAGCCCGAGATTGATGAAATGATCGAAACGATCATGGATTCAGAAAGGCTTATCTATGATGATATCAAAAGTGAAGCCGATATGCCATTGTATAATGGAGCACGTGTGTCTAGATTGAAAGTGAAGTCGATACGCCATTGTATAATGGACCACGTTTTTTTGAAGCTGATCTATTATCATGTGTATACATGCAGGGCTTCAAACAAGCGGATACAGAGCACATGTCACATGTGGACCTAGAATGAATGCACGTAGGGCTCACTCATTGAAGAAGCAAATATACAAAGGTCATCAAGCGTCTCTTCTAGAGAATCATGTGTTACACGATGAATTTTTGGGAAGAGAGCCACCGAGGATGTCTGCACAAGCATGGTTAGAGCAGAAGGAGATGTGTGATGACGGATTGCCCCCAGGGATGAAGAGACTATCTCTATGGTACGAGTTACCATACTGGACCCGACTCATGATCAATCACTTGCTCGATCCAATGCACATATTCAAGAATGTGGGTAATCTACTATGGGACCATCTAATCGGTAAGAAAGATACTTTGGGAGCCAGGGTTAACCTTAGAAATGTGGATCGTATGGAGCAATATTGGCCGCAAACAACGTCCGATGGATCGATAAAACTCCCTAAAGCACCATGGATTTTCACAAGAGCCCAAGAACGCAAAGTAAAAGAGACCATTCAATCTTTGCGGACCCCCATTGGCGTAATGCACTCGCTCCGAACGTGTTTTACTAAAGAAGGAAAGCTTACCGATTTGAAGTCACATGACTGACATAAAATGTGTCAGGTACGTTCATAGTGGAATATATCATAGTGGAAATTGTGTAACAAATTTGTGTGTGGACTTTAATATCATTGCTGCACATATTTTGCAGTTTATTTTACCGGTTGCCATTGAGGGATGTTTGTCTCTCGACGTCCGTAACACAATCTACAACCTTGCGAAGCTGGTGCAATGGATCTCACAAAAGGAGATCAACGTAGACTCCATACCATTTGCCAAACTCAACGCTGCGGAGGTTGTGCGCATGTTTGAGAAACATTTTCCTACTACCATGCTAACCATTCAAGTGCATCTTCTTGTTCACATAGTTGATAAGGTGGAAATAGTTGGCACAATACATTCCAGATGGATGTTCTTCTTAGAGCATTTCATGAAAATGCTCAAGGCATATGTGCGTCAGAAGGCACATACAGAGGGTAGCATGGCAGAAGGTTGGCTGGTATCAGAGTCCCTAGTGTACATTGGAGAGTGGCTAGACGGATTTGATAAAGCCCGGGACACGCTATGGAGAACCATAGATGATGAGCGCATATCTGGGATTGTCACGTGCAATCTCGGTGTTGAGAAGGTGATGACGGAAGATCTAGAGGATAAAATCAACCGATTTTGCATGCTTCACAATCCAGTGATGCAAAAGTGGATTTCACAATATGAGGATGCAAAGCAAGAGCGACAAAAGGCAAAAATTGAGTGGAGACGGGGAAGACGACCACCGATGCACTATCCGACGGGTCTGGAGAGCCTACCAACATTCATGAGCTTAAGATGGTTGCACAACCAATTGAAAAGCGCACAACAGTGCGGTGAAGAAGTGACTGAGGAAGAGTGGGAGTACTCTCGGGGTTGCGTGACCAAGGTAAGTGTGCAATGTACGACTAGTGAATTTCTAGATGTTTGAACTGTCACTCATAATCTTTGTTCGTTGTTGTATAAGTCATACACAGTAGCATGGTGTAAAGGTCGACATTTTAGGGTGGAACGGATCGACAAAATGCGTTTTACTCAAGATTGTGGAATCATGGCAAACTTTGAACAGTCTAGTTGACGACGTTCCTCTGATGCAAATCCTATGGTGGCGGAACTCACTTACTTCGGCACGCTACAAGAGATTTTGAGGATTGATTATAGAGGATTTTTTGTCGACTTGTTCGACGTACAATGGTTCAAGATAATCATGGAGGGTCGCAACGCTACTGTGCGTAGAGGAGAGTCTGGTTTTCTTGAGGTGGATTCAACTAGGAATTGGACTGACCTAAGAGACACTTTTGTACTACCCGAGCATTGTGAACAAGTAAGTATGTAAATAGTTAACATCCCCTTTTAGAAGTTATGTGCTTGAAAGCTCTCATGTAAGTTATGTGGCTCTGGCAGGTAATATTTCATCCTACAAAGTCTACATCAAACTGGTGTTACGTCATAGTCTAGGTAGCCCCTCGTAGTGCAAGGACGTATGAAGGCTACCATGTGCCAATCACATCGGCATCAATGGAGGAGATCGGAGAAGATGCTCAATCAGAAGCCGCTGAGGTGGTGCCAGACGAGCATCAAGATGCTACTCTCTATGGGGTGCATGCAGAGGATCTACAAAATGAAATTGAGGACATCTGTTTAAACGGAGAGCTCTATATAGATATAGCAAGTTATGTTGAGCTTTGCTCCGTGTTGTAAAAACTCTGGCTCTCTAAGTACCTTCCATGTTGTATAACGCTATTTTGATTTTGCACTCACATCTTTTGAGTTATCGACTTGCCTCTTCTATCACTCAAGTTGAATAGAAGAAGAACGCGTCATTGCGTCATTGTATTTAATGGTCTTTGCGTCCACTCCAGGTACGTATGCTCGAGGTATGTTCTCACAAGCAAGGACGCCGAGAACCTCCTCTCTCTCTCTCTCTCTCTATCTATCTATCTATCTATCTATCTACTTGTCCATAATTTCTACTCTATTCATTCAATACTAAGTTTAAATGTTCGTGTGTTTAATGCAGGTATGGATGATGAGGAGTTTCTTTCTTCTTTGTCGTCGCAGTAGAGAGAGTGGTACGTGGAGCGTCATCGCTCTAGCGCACCATCGCGCGTTCCTACTCCATCCACATCTCCCTCTATTTTGGAGCATTTGGCACACTCCGAAGCTTCGGTGTCGATGAGACGATCTTCACACTCGTCTAGGCACCAGCGCTCTAGTGGTGGCGGTGGCGGTTGTTGTGGGGATGCCGCCGCCGATGCCTCCACACTGCCTCGTGTTCAACGAGGCTCTTTACCCTCCCCTTCTTTGCCCGCCCCCACACCAGCCACAACATCTCCATGTACGCCAAGTTTTGCGCGGTTGACTGTTCCTAGCAGCTACACACCACTACCTACTCCGCCAGGAGCCACACCACTCGACACTCCTTGCTTCGGGGCCCAGACTCCAGTGGAGACACCTGATGTCCGTACCCCCACCCACGTTCACGCGTCACCGGCCATAGGGCTTGCCTTACTCCGTCGACTTCAGCAACGGCATCATCATGGATGATGACGGCAAGAAGATGATCTCGCGCATGCGTGGTCTTTGCTGTCAGTTTTTTAGACACTGCATACTAAACACCTGGAGTGAAGTACCAAGTGATTTAAAAGACAGAGTCATCAGCATACTTTATGATGAGTTTCCCGTTCCAACACGGGATGAGCGCTTCAATGAAGACCTGATGAAGGTTCGAATGCGTGAATATTGCAAGCACAAGCGTTCCGAAGTGAAAAAAGCAATCAAGCATGGGTGGAACAGGCCAGATTGGCTAGCCAAAGAAGATTGGAAGAATGCGAAGAAAGCAGTGCGCGAGAATCCCGACAAGTGGAAGCAACAAAAGGATGCAGCCAGAGTGTGAATAGAGGCAGGGAGCTCGCACCACCTGGGGAGCGGCGGGTGGGCATCATTTGAGGCCGATTTTGTAAGTGTTTTCGCATTGCTCTTTATGTTTGATATTTTAGGGTTTATGGGTTTTTAAATTCTAACATAATGAAATCTTTGTATGTTTTGACAGTGGTCGATGACAGGACGTGATCCCACACCGTACGAGCACGAGTACACAGGCAGGAAGGGCTTAAACGCCATGATGGACATTCTGAGTTCTCGCCGTGGCATGGTTAGTATTAGGGTTTACTCTTTTCTATTTTTTGTATTGTTTTATAAATGTCGCTATATGTTTATACTTACAGAAAGCTATCTTATTGTTTTTTTTTGCAGAATCCGACAGATATGCCGCTTGGACGCGATGAGACGTCTGACTAGACGACGTCAGTCTAGCCGTACCTAGATAGCATTAGTTTCTTTTTTTCATAGCTTATGGATCATGAGACGACTTTTATACGTCTTTTTGAAAACCATGTATATTTTTTCAATAATGACAATGGTATTGTAATTATTACATTTGCTAATCAAGTGATTTTGCCTATGATGTGTACAATTGTCATTTTACTTTCATCAATTTATGCTTGTCAATTTTGTATCTTTATTTTGCAAACAATACGTATTATGGATGATGGAGTTAATGGTTATATTGTCTTGTGGGTGACTATTTTGGGTCTATATCTACCCTTGCACTTTTTTTCAAAGGTGAATCAAGTACTAAAACATCCAATATGGCTGATGGGTGGTAGGGCATTCAATGCCCTGTCACCAAAAAACATTTCTCTCGGGCGTCGCTATGACCGTCTCTATATAAGGCTCTGTAGAGTCGCTATAAGCGTCACTATAGACAGCCTATAAACGTTGCTATATGCGTTGCTATATAGAGATGTTGATAGCGATGCCTTTAGCGATGCTTATAGCGACGTTCCCGTATCGACGCTGTTAGCGACGGTTTTAGCAACGCCGGGGGTTATAAAAACCCAATGTATTTCCGTCGCTAACAGCGTCACAAGAGCACACAACCTCTTGTAGTGCAAGTCTATATGAACCTTAGATCTGGTCGTGTACTAAGAAACCAAGGCATATTTGGAGAAACCTCTAGTAGAGTATCCATTAAAGAAAGTGTGAATTAGGTCAATTCCTTGCATACTATCCTTGAGGAAGTCTTAGACACTTTTTTGGATTCAACATCTGAAATGTCTTCCTATTTGACTCACTCAGAAACCGTACCGACAGTGCGCTATAAGCATATACTCTCTTTTTATAAGACTAATCTCCATGGAGCTCAGGCTTACCTGGATCGTAACGAACAGTATGCTATTCACATTGATGACCTGAAGTGGAGATCAGGGCAAACAAACAAGGAAAAATGTACATGGATAGAAACGGAACTCAGTATTTATAAGTCAAAAAACCTAACGTGATAGACAAATGGGGGTTAGAAGTAAATACCATAATTCTGGATATAGCAGCTAAATAAGGGCCACCAACTTTAGAATTGGAGGGATACGATCAAGTTGATTTGAGGCCTTTGAAACGGCTTAGTACGGATAATCCTAGGATCGGAGTCTAGGATAATCCTAGGATCGGAGTCTAGGATAATCCTGGGATCGGAGTCTATTGTTGGGAGGATAGAAACGTCAAAGATCTTCTATGGACTTTGCATGCCAAATCAAGACAACTAACACCCATGAAGATCATCTATATCTTCAAGATTAAAGATAAGAGTTCATCAGATCTACCAACCTACCTGTTTAGGGATTGTTATAATAATATTTTTGATATGATGACTCCTAAGAGGTAGAAAAAACCAAATACCAAGGGTACTTCACAACTCGGGGGGTTCATATGTGTAAAATTACCATATCACGTGCGTTCAAGACATGTTTATAAAACCCCTTATCTGTGAATTTTGTTAAGAATATAATGTACCCCTTTCTTTTAAAATCAGTAAGTTTTTTTCAAATTTGAAAAAATAATACCCTTCTGTATATATATTTCTGTAAGTTTCAAGAACTTTAAATACCCTTCCGTTGAACTCACGTGATAGGTTACATTTTTATTAGGTGACCTCCCCGAGCTTCATAAGGGATTGGATATTGGGCCAAGGACCAAAAACTATTCCAAGAGATGAACACCGTGAGAGATCTTCTGATAGTAATGTTAAGAAACTAGAAACCACCTCATCACATAGAAAACCGGGTGACACTAAAGCCAGTCCAGGGCTACATGAGTCACTATTTCCAACATACTAGTTTTAAGGACTCAGAACGGGACCAGCTGCCAGGATACCGGGAGTTGAACCAAATAGACATGTCAGACAAGCTGATTTTTAGAAATGGGTCAGAGAATACAATGGATCCAGGGATCCATGTGACCACTTAGCAAGCTTTAAACAAGTTCTAAGAGAAGAATACATATTTGATTTCCATACACAATGCGAGGGGTGTGGAATGAAGTTAGAAGGAAAAGCATTGACATGGTTCAAAAACATTGCACCAAGGTCAATCATGGACTTGAATACATTAGCTTAAGGATTTAAACAAGTGCTAAGAGCAGAACACATATTTGATTTCCATACACAATTCGAGGGATTTGGAATGACATTAGAAGAAAAAGCATTGACATGGTTCCAAAACATTCCACCAAGATCAATCATGGACTTGAATACAATAGTTCAAGGATTTGTATAGCTACTTGTTCCAAAACGGGGATCAAACACCATACGGTAACTCAAATCTATAGCTTTAAACAGAAACAAGGTGAGTCTATTAGGGATTGTGAAACATGAATGAAACAATACATTGAAAGATGCCCAGAGCTAGAGATACCTACAGAAGAATAACTAGTATCATTGTTCCTAGAGGGACTACTAAACAAAGAACTTCATGCTATACTATATAGCAAGAAGCATACAACCCTAGAAGAGTGTGTGTTAGATGATATTGAATTAGGAGACAATTGTGAGATTTCAATGAAGAAGATTTCCCTAAGGATAACCAAAGCGAGAAAAAAACATCCACCAAACCAGCATAAGTGGGAACAACTGCTGCAGCACCGCTTTCAGCTATAGAAGACATGTTGAAAAGGATGAATGACATGATGAATAACATGCAAAAAGCACCTATGAGGGGACCAGGATGAGGGATATCTCAACAGGGGCAACCAATTAGGTCATAAAAATTGGGTGCAATCGAGGGTAAATGGACCAACCATGAGACCAATGAGTGCTATTACCGACCAAAGTATGATGGGAATGTTCAATACTTGTCAATGAGACCACAAGGGCAACCCGTGTATAAATATCAGCCTAATATGGCCCCAGCTCAAAGACCACCGATGGGTATGGAAAGACCTCAGCCTGTGTTGGGTCAAAAACCCCCATATCCAAGACATAATGTAGTGCCTATAAAGTACATGTATATAGAAGGTGTCATAGGTGAACAAGCACTAGTGCTTGTTATACCCTATGTTGAGCTTAGTCCATCTACAATAATGGTAGAAGGAGATTGGTATAATTCACATCCACCACCAATGGAAGAACCTATGACTTATACTACACTAGAGCTCGCACTAATGTATTATGTAGCTAATAAAGGTGTTAGACCTCCTATGGTAAGACCCATGATTAAGCCAAGAATTGAAAACTATCATAACTGCATTGCAGATGATCATTGGAAAAATGAATACCCAGAGCCTGACAAAAATCTCAAGCCAGTTGAAGCTTATTGAATACAATGTTGCAAAAAGGGAGGACACCTCCCTGAAGATTGTCCTAAAAATCCTTTAAACAAGGGTAAAACAGTAGTGAACGTAGTCCAAGTGATACCTAGTAGCTCATCCAAGAGTGAACCAATTGTTCCAATCAAGGTAATCACCAAATCCAAGGCTAAGAAAAAGAAACATAACTCCTCTTATGATTTGGAGAATACAAAACTTTCCTCTCAAAAGACCAAACGAAGCAGAAGCAAAAGATATGAGATGAGAAAACAAAAACAACGGGCTGAAATCGAGAAGAAAGCAAAAAGGCTATTCCAGGAAAAGGTGATAAAAATTGGAAGCGAAATCAAAGAGACCACCGTGAAATCTAGAGGATCCATTTTAGTAGACAAATTTTTTTAGCCTATTAATGCAGCCTTGGAAGCTTACCAAGTGGGTCTTAAAGCAGGCCAAAACATGGAAAACAAATGGAAGAACTATCCTTCTTCAGATATGGAATTAGCTAAGCTTGAAGTTTATTAAAATTTGGTAAGAATCACGCAAGAGTTGCTGGAAAAACAAAAACCCAACCTCAAAAGTATGGCAAAACGTGACGAGCTTGTGGTAGAAACCAACAAGGAAATTTTCAAAGTAGTGGAAGAACCCCACCTTGAAACAAAAGAACCAAAAATTATAGTGTCTTACAGCAGTGAAGATGCCTTAGACGGAATTCCATTCATAGAAGAAGACTAGCTAGGACACTTATGGAAAAAAGTTAGAGAGATTAATGATGGGAGCTTAACTCTGAAGTCAACTCCTATAGAGGAAGTTTGGTTAGACAATTTACTTCCTTATATGGACATGGATGTACAATCCTTTTAGTGGGATTGCGGATTTGAAGCTTCAAGAATGTCTAAACCATTGACCTTGAAAACATTACCCTCTTACTTGGAAGATAACGCAGATGAATCCATAGTCTGTAAAACCACTCAGGTAAAGAGAGCGGAACAGACCCTACAAGTAGAAAACATCCATTCAATCATGTCTACACGCATCCAATTCACTCTTACTTTTAGATAACTATTGAAAATCAGACCATATTTACGGAATGATCTACATAAAACTCTAGAAAAGGTGGGAATAACAGGGATAGTCACAAAAAATTTGAGAAAATTGAAACACAAAATGGACAACAAGGAGATTAGATCTGTTTCAATGAACAAAGTGGGAGAATACTATGAAGGGGAAGAAGGAAACACAACCCTTCTAGTGCGATATAATGACATAGAAACCATGGCAATACTGGATAGTGGGGCAAGCATATCCATAGCCAAGAAAGCAGTATGGGAATCCTAGGGACAACCAGCCATTAGACAAACTCGAATGAAAGTGCAATTGGCTAATGGACATATCAAAAGATCCTTAGAACTACTTGAGAAAGTGATAGTTAATTCCTGTGGGATTGAATATCAACACACTTTTGCCATAGTAAACTTTGGAAAGAAACTTAATTACAAAATCATCTTGGGAAGACCTTTCATACGACAAGTCAACTCATCCAAGATTGGGAAAACAATTATTTGTACTTGAAGCAAGTGGGATCGATAACAAGGGTTAATCTAAAAGATCACACTTATAGAGATGTCATGAAAATGCCCATTCAGGAATTTTCTTCAGTCTCTTCGGTTGAAACTAAGCTTCCATATTGGTTGAACAAAGACACTCCTATTTGGATGTACAAAGCCTCAGAAAGCGGGAGCTTAAAACCACTAACCAATGAATATCTAGAAAGAATGCATGCAGCTAAGAAAAGAAAGATAAAACAACAGCAAGTTGTTGATGAAGCCCAAGAGGAAGCTCGGCTTTGAGCACTCAAAAGGAAAGCTGCTCTCAAGAATCAACAAATACCTATTCCCATCAACACTCTGGAAATAAATGACCGACAATGGGAATTGCACAAAGATGTAGTGTCAACAGATGATGAATGGTTAGATGGAATGGACCTTCGCATCGAAGTACAGCTGAACATTCATATCACAAATGCATTGGTCGGTATAGGAGCTCGAGTAAATGCAGTGAGTTATTCCATGTACAAGAACGTAACAAGTTATTCATTGACAACAAGAATAGCGACTATCAAGGGATGCAACAAAAACCCAACACCAACATTGGGAGTAGTGAACCTGAATGTGATAGTACATGGATGTTCATGTCCCCTCATCAGTTTGTATGCTTACCAGATGAACACATGAATAAGATAATGATTCTTGGAATCCCATGGATGAGGACTTACAAGGCAGTACAAGATTGGGATACCAATCATCTCAAGCTATCACCTAAAGGGGGACAACTCATTGTTCCAATTGTACCAAGCAAAGAGGAATAGAAAGGATGTTACGAGTAGATTAAACCACGAAGCAATGAATCTTATCCATCCTATTGACAAGAAAATGCTACAAGTAGCATGAAAGGAGTCAGGAAAATTTGGCTACCAAAAGCAAAGCTTAAGAACAAGTCGATTCAAATCTGGGTGCCATAAACATCATCTCCAACACCAAAGACGGTTCCAAAACTCAAAGAACAGAGAGGAGAATCTTCAAGTAGAGAAGCTAAAACAAAGTGGATTTGGAAGAAAAAGGATCCCTTATCTCCTCCAAACACTATAAAACCGGTCAAGCAATGGAGAGTTAAGTCTCAGAAGCTTCAACCACACCATTCTGCACAAAGCAAACCAAGACATCAATGGCGGATAAAAGCTCGACAATAGTCACTAGTGATACCAACAGCTCAGGAAATGAGCAGGTCAAAGCATCTTGACGGGACAATCAAGCAAAGAGCACACAAGCTACAAGATTTGCTCTTTGGAAGACAACATCTGAAAACCTCGACATCAGAAACCCTTGAGTTAATTACTCAAGACTCAACTCTTGCACAACATAATGGTAAGAATTGCATTGATCTTCAAATCATGGTAGAGCCAACCAAGGCTATGCACAGACATGATTTTTCAACCCATGCACACACTCGTCCCCGGAGTACGCCATCTAGGAGGGGTGGAAGGGAACTAAGCAATTAAGGGCAGTGTTTGAAGAAGAAGGAAAAACTTTGATGTTAACGTGTGATTTTGGCAAAATTACATAATAAAGCCCTTATAAGTCATCAACAGGGGAACTTACTGGATGACATCTCCCCGATCAATGTAAATAGTGTATATACTATTAGAAAATCATCAAAAAATAGTCCTTTTTGGATATTTTTCATCATTTTTCTTGATATTGAGACTTAAAAATGGAGAAATCCAACCAAAAAAATAAAGCTATGTTTTTCAATGGATTTTCTTAATCATTGAATTTGCACTTTTCTTTTTTAGCGCAATTTGTTATTTTCTTTGAATTTTTCAATAAACAGGTCTAAAATTAATAATAAATAGTAAACGAGCTCAGATGGAATAACTGAAGACACGTTGATGATCATAATGACAAGGCGAACAAACACAAAAAGTTTCAATCAAATCCGCAGATAGAAGCGGGAATCCTAAATTAGGCGGCCAGACCTACTTTTGCAGAATTCTTGCCGAATGAGCTAGAGAAATCCAATTAAGGTAATTTTTGAGTCTAACATAGATTTCGCGGCTTAGTAGGACTAATGGGGGAATTTGGAGGAAAATGGTTCGAGAAGTCCGAGTATAGATACCCAAGGTAAGCTAAAATCACCTCATTTCCACTTGTCGCCTTTGGAGAGAGAGCTTTCCGACCTTCTTTGTGCGCATTTTCTGGAATCCATAGTCGCATGTTTACAGTGCCGGATCACACGATACATGAGGGGTAAGTTCTATACCTATCAATGATCCATTTTGTACGGCCGGTAGCTAGTCTAAACCCCTGGGAAAAACCCTAGAATCCGAGCAGTGCACAAAGAACTATGATAAAAAATTGACCATAGCGGCCTGTTAGCTAAACCAAATTGGATGAGACTTGAACTGTAGCATGCCCTAACATAATAGAACACTTCTATATCACCAGTTGACCATTCGGCAAGGGTCAAGGGGGGTCCCAAGTAGAAAAGCTAGGTTTTGGCAAATGCCAAAACTGCATTTTAACTCCACAAACAGCTTATAGACTGGGTCTATCTAACTAGCATAATATGGCGGCGAAGTATCCCTGCCACGTGTCCGCATTTGCGAGAAAGTTAAAAAAAAGGAGATTTACGTTGCAGGAAGGAATTGCAGGGACTTTGAATGAGGCCAAGGCGCGGGCGACGTAGCATTTGCAGCTCGCTGGCAAGCTTAACTGACTCGCTGCCAAGGAATTTCGGCTGGCTCCGAATATGAGGCTTTGCGTAAACAGAGTAGAGCGTCAATCCACAATCCACAACAACCTCAGAGACTATGAGAGAGAGAGAGAGAGAGAGAGAGAGAGAGAGAGAGAGAGAGAGAGAGAGAGAGAGAGAGAGGGGTAGAGCCAACCAAGGCTATGCACAGACATGATTTTTCAACCCATGCACACACTCGTCCCCGGAGTACGCCATCTAGGAGGGGTGGAAGGGAACTAAGCAATTAAGGGTAGTGTTTGAAGAAGAAGGAAAAAGTTTGATGTTAACGTGTGATTTTGGCAAAGTTACATAATAAAGCCCTTATAAGTCATCAACAGGGGAACTTACTGGATGACATCTCCCCGATCAATGTAAATAGTGTATATACTATTAGAAAATCATCAAAAAATAGTCCTTTTTGGATATTTTTCATCATTTTTCTTGATATTGAGACTTAAAAATGGAGAAATCCAACCAAAAAAATAAAGCTATGTTTTTCAATGGATTTTCTTAATCATTGAATTTGCACTTTTCTTTTTTAGCGCAATTTGTTATTTTCTTTGAATTTTTCAATAAACAGGTCTAAAATTAATAATAAATAGTAAACGAGCTCAGATGGAATAACTGAAGACACGTTGATGATCATAATGACAAGGCGAACAAACACAAAAAGTTTCAATCAAATCCGCAGATAGAAGCGGGAATCCTAAATTAGGCGGCCAAACCTACTTTTGCAGAATTCTTGCAGAATGAGCTAGAGAAATCCAATTAAGGTAATTTTTGAGTCTAACATAGATTTCGCGGCTTAGTAGGACTAATGGGGGAATTTGGGGAAAAATGGTTCGGGAAGTCCGAGTATAGATACCCAAGGTAAGCTAAAATCACCTCATTTCCACTTGTCGCCTTTGGAGAGAGAGCTTTTCGACCTTCTTTGTGCGCATTTTCTGGAATCCATAGTCGCATGTTTACAGTGCCGGCTCACACGATACATGAGGGGTAAGTTCTATACCTATCAATGATCCATTTTGTACGGCCGGTAGCTAGTCTAAACCCCTGGGAAAAACCCTAGAATCCGAGCAGTGCACAAAGAACTATGATAAAAAATTGACCATAGCGGCCTGTTAGCTAAACCAAATTGGATGAGACTTGAACTGTAGCATGCCCTAACATAATAGAACACTTCTATATCACCAGTTGACCATTCGGCAAGGGTCAAGGGGGGTCCCAAGTAGAAAAGCTAGGTTTTGGCAAATGCCAAAACTGCATTTTAACTCCACAAACAGCTTATAGACTGGGTCTATCTAACTAACATAATATGGCGGCGAAGTATCCCTGCCACGTGTCCGCATTTTCGAGAAAGTAAAAAAAAAGGAGATTTACGTTGCAGGACCGAATTGCAGGGACTTTGAATGAGGCCAGGGCGCGGGCGACGTAGCATTTGCAGCTCGCTGGCAAGCTTAACTGACTCGCTGCCAAGGAATTTTGGCTGGCTCCGAATATGAGGCTTTGCGTAAACAGAGTAGAGCGTCAATCCACAATCCACAACAACCTCAGAGACTATGAGAGAGAGAGAGAGAGAGAGAGAGAGAGAAAGAGAGAGATGAGACTTGAACTGTAGCATGCCCTAACATAATAGAACACTTCTATATCACCAGTTGACCATTCGGCAAGGGTCAAGGGGGGTCCCAAGTAGAAAAGCTAGGTTTTGGCAAATGCCAAAACTGCATTTTAACTCCACAAACAGCTTATAGACTGGGTCTATCTAACTAACATAATATGGTGGCGAAGTATCCCTGCCATGTGTCCGCATTTGCGAGAAAGTTAAAAAAAAGGAGATTTACGTTGCAGGAAGGAATTGCAGGGACTTTGAATGAGGCCAGGGCACGAGCGACGTAGCATTTGCAGCTCGCTGGCAAGCTTAACTGACTCGCTGCCAAGGAATTTCGGCTGGCTCCGAATATGAGGCTTTGCGTAAACAGAGTAGAGCGTCAATCCACAATCCACAACAACCTCAGAGACTATGAGAGAGAGAGAGAGAGAGAGAGAGAGAGAGAGAGAGAGAGAGAGAGAGAGAGAGGTAGAGCCAACCAAGGCTATGCACAGACATGATTTTTCAACCCATGCACACACTCGTCCCCGGAGTACGCCATCTAGGAGGGGTGGAAGGGAACTAAGCAATTAAGGGTAGTGTTTGAAGAAGAAGGAAAAAGTTTGATGTTAACGTGTGATTTTGGCAAAGTTACATAATAAAGCCCTTATAAGTCATCAACAGGGGAACTTACTGGATGACATCTCCCCGATCAATGTAAATAGTGTATATACTATTAGAAAATCATCAAAAAATAGTCCTTTTTGGATATTTTTCATCATTTTTCTTGATATTGAGACTTAAAAATGGAGAAATCCAACCAAACAAATAAAGCTATGTTTTTCAATGGATTTTCTTAATCATTGAATTTGCACTTTTCTTTTTTAGCGCAATTTGTTATTTTCTTTGAATTTTTCAATAAACAGGTCTAAAATTAATAATAAATAGTAAACGAGCTCAGATGGAATAACTGAAGACACGTTGATGATCATAATGACAAGGCGAACAAACACAAAAAGTTTCAATCAAATCCGCAGATAGAAGCGGGAATCCTAAATTAGGCGGCCAGACCTACTTTTGCAGAATTCTTGTAGAATGAGCTAGAGAAATCCAATTAAGGTAATTTTTGAGTCTAACATAGATTTCGCGGCTTAGTAGGACTAATGGGGGAATTTGGGGAAAAATGGTTCGGGAAGTCCGAGTATAGATACCCAAGGTAAGCTAAAATCACCTCATTTCCACTTGTCGCCTTTGGAGAGAGAGCTTTTCGACCTTCTTTGTGCGCATTTTCTGGAATCCATAGTCGCATGTTTACAGTGCCGGCTCACACGATACATGAGGGGTAAGTTCTATACCTATCAATGATCCATTTTGTACGGCCGGTAGCTAGTCTAAACCCCTGGGAAAAACCCTAGAATCCGAGCAGTGCACAAAGAACTATGATAAAAAATTGACCATAGCGGCCTGTTAGCTAAACCAAATTGGATGAGACTTGAACTGTAGCATGCCCTAACATAATAGAACACTTCTATATCACCAGTTGACCATTCGGCAAGGGTCAAGGGGGGTCCCAAGTAGAAAAGCTAGGTTTTGGCAAATGCCAAAACTGCATTTTAACTCCACAAACAGCTTATAGACTGGGTCTATCTAACTAACATAATATGGCGGCGAAGTATCCCTGCCACGTGTCCGCATTTGCGAGAAAGTTAAAAAAAAGGAGATTTACGTTGCAGGACGGAATTGCAGGGACTTTGAATGAGACCAGGGCGCGGGCGACGTAGCATTTGTAGCTCGCTGGCAAGCTTAACTGACTCGCTGCCAAGGAATTTTGGCTGGCTCCGAATATGAGGCTTTGCGTAAACAGAGTAGAGCGTCAATCCACAATCCACAACAACCTCAGAGACTATGAGAGAGAGAGAGAGAGAGAGAGAGAGAGAGAGAGAGAGAGAGAGAGAGAGAGAGAGAGAGAGAGAGAGATGAGACTTGAACTGTAGCATGCCCTAACATAATAGAACACTTCTATATCACCAGTTGACCATTCGGCAAGGGTCAAGGGGGGTCCCAAGTAGAAAAGCTAGGTTTTGGCAAATGCCAAAACTGCATTTTAACTCCACAAACAGCTTATAGACTGGGTCTATCTAACTAACATAATATGGCGGCGAAGTATCCCTGCCACGTGTCCGCATTTGCGAGAAAGTTAAAAAAAAGGAGATTTACGTTGCAGGAAGGAATTGCAGGGACTTTGAATGAGGCCAGGGCACGAGCAACGTAGCATTTGCAGCTCGCTGGCAAGCTTAACTAACTCGCTGCCAAGGAATTTCGGCTGGCTCCGAATATGAGGCTTTGCGTAAACAGAGTAGAGCGTCAATCCACAATCCACAACAACCTCAGAGACTATGAGAGAGAGAGAGAGAGAGAGAGAGAGAGAGAGAGAGAGAGAGAGAGAGAGAGGTAGAGCCAACCAAGGCTATGCACAGACATGATTTTTCAACCCATGCACACACTCGTCCCCGGAGTACGCCATCTAGGAGGGGTGGAAGGGAACTAAGCAATTAAGGGTAGAGTTTGAAGAAGAAGGAAAAAGTTTGATGTTAACGTGTGATTTTGGCAAAGTTACATAATAAAGCCCTTATAAGTCATCAACAGGGGAACTTACTGGATGACATCTCCCCGATCAATGTAAATAGTGTATATACTATTAGAAAATCATCAAAAAATAGTCCTTTTTGGATATTTTTCATCATTTTTCTTGATATTGAGACTTAAAAATGGAGAAATCCAACCAAAAAAATAAAGCTATGTTTTTCAATGGATTTTCTTAATCATTGAATTTGCACTTTTCTTTTTTAGCGCAATTTGTTATTTTCTTTGAATTTTTCAATAAACAGGTCTAAAATTAATAATAAATAGTAAACGAGCTCAGATGGAATAACTGAAGACACGTTGATGATCATAATGACAAGGCGAACAAACACAAAAAGTTTCAATCAAATCCGCAGATAGAAGCGGGAATCCTAAATTAGGCGGCCAAACCTACTTTTGCAGAATTCTTGCAGAATGAGCTAGAGAAATCCAATTAAGGTAATTTTTGAGTCTAACATAGATTTCGCGGCTTAGTAGGACTAATGGGGGAATTTGGGGAAAAATGGTTCGGGAAGTCCGAGTATAGATACCCAAGGTAAGCTAAAATCACCTCATTTCCACTTGTCGCCTTTGGAGAGAGAGCTTTTCGACCTTCTTTGTGCGCATTTTCTGGAATCCATAGTCGCATGTTTACAGTGCCGGCTCACACGATACATGAGGGGTAAGTTCTATACCTATCAATGATCCATTTTGTACGGCCGGTAGCTAGTCTAAACCCCTGGGAAAAACCCTAGAATCCGAGCAGTGCACAAAGAACTATGATAAAAAATTGACCATAGCGGCCTGTTAGCTAAACCAAATTGGATGAGACTTGAACTGTAGCATGCCCTAACATAATAGAACACTTCTATATCACCAGTTGACCATTCGGCAAGGGTCAAGGGGGGTCCCAAGTAGAAAAGCTAGGTTTTGGCAAATGCCAAAACTGCATTTTAACTCCACAAACAACTTATA
The DNA here is from genome assembly GCF_014529385.1 of Adiantum capillus-veneris. Classification (NCBI taxonomy): domain Eukaryota; kingdom Viridiplantae; phylum Streptophyta; class Polypodiopsida; order Polypodiales; family Pteridaceae; genus Adiantum; species Adiantum capillus-veneris. The sequence goes on from NC_140943.1 coordinate 121,008,533, forward strand.
GACTGGGTCTATCTAACTAACATAATATGGCGGCGAAGTATCCCTGCCACGTGTCCGCATTTGCGAGAAAGTAAAAAAAAAGGAGATTTACGTTGCAGGACGGAATTGCAGGGACTTTGAATGAGGCCAGGGCGCGGGCGACGTAGCATTTGCAGCTCGCTGGCAAGCTTAACTGACTCGCTGCCAAGGAATTTTGGCTGGCTCCGAATATGAGGCTTTGCGTAAACAGAGTAGAGCGTCAATCCACAATCCACAACAACCTCAGAGACTATGAGAGAGAGAGAGAGAGAGAGAGAGAGAGAGAGAGAGAGAGAGAGAGAGATGAGACTTGAACTGTAGCATGCCCTAACATAATAGAACACTTCTATATCACGAGTTGACCATTCGGCAAGGGTCAAGGGGGGTCCCAAGTGGAAAAGCTACGTTTTGGCAAATGCCAAAACTGCATTTTAACTCCACAAACAGCTTATAGACTGGGTCTATCTAACTAACATAATATGGCGGCGAAGTATCCCTGCCACGTGTCCGCATTTGCGAGAAAGTTAAAAAAAAGGAGATTTACGTTGCAGGAAGGAATTGCAGGGACTTTGAATGAGGCCAGGGCGCGGGCGACGTAGCATTTGCAGCTCGCTGGCAAGCTTAACTGACTCGCTGCCAAGGAATTTCGGCTGGCTCCGAATATGAGGCTTTGCGTAAACAGAGTAGAGCGTCAATCCACAATCCACAACAACCTCAGAGACTATGAGAGAGAGAGAGAGAGAGAGCCAGAGAGAGAGAGAGAGAGAGAGAGAGAGAGAGAGAGAGAGAGAGAGAGAGTAGCGTCTTCTTAGCTATCGCCATCACCATCGTCTTCTTAGGACGCTTTCTCTGCACTGTCATGGTATCGACGTCGAGACTGTCACACTTTCTCTCTTTCGCCGTTTGGCTAGCCTGTGTGTCTCGCACCAAGCGCGTGTGTGCATGCACGCACGCTTTGCAAGCAAACTATGCATTTAGAATAGAAGAGCCAGCTCATAGCACCTATGTGTGTGCACGTCTCTGTGTGTTGTCGTTCCCTTCATTGCAACCACCAGCTCGCAGCGCATCTATAAGCCTGTGTAGCACGCCTGTGTGTGTGTGTGTGTGTGTGTGTGTGTGAGAGAGAGAGAGAGAGAGAGAGAGAGAGAGAGAGGGGGGGGGGGGGGGGGTTGTAGCACGTTTGTGTGTGTGTGTGTTGCACTTTACAAAGAGAGAGAATGAAAGAAACAAAACAAAGAAAGAGAAGGACGTGTAGCATGTGTGTGCGTGTGTGTGTGTATTGCACTTTACAAAAAGAGAGAATGAAAGAAATAAAATGTTAGGATATCATCTTCTATGAGACTAAAAATGAAAGAAATGAATTGGAAATGAAATTTAATGTTTCTTTTGCTTCTTGTGTGTGTGTGTGTGTGTGTGTGTGTGTGTGTGAGTGAGAGAGAGAGAGAGAGAGAGAGAGAGAGAGAGAGAGAGATAAATCTCCTGTGAGAGAAAGATATACCGTGAAATGAAATGTTATGTTGCTCTACGCAGCTCCAGTCGCATGCAAATCGAAGTGAGTGTGACAACCATTATTGAGGTGTTTGTGAAGCAAGGTGGGTAAGTTATGAAATATTTGTTTGTTCAACGGCATGCTCTATCGACGATCTACACTTAACATTCTCTTTTTATCGTAGGCAGCAAGTGCACAAGCCAATTCAAGTGGGGCCGCAATAGTCGACTGTGTGCGTGAAGCAACTCGACCAGGTAATTTTTTTAAAAATTTTGTTTGATTTTTTATGTTTTATTTTAGATTTAGAGTTATATTCATTTCAATTATTTTAATTTGTTTATTTGATTATTGTTTTCATTCAATCATTTAAAGATTTAAAGATACACACACATAGAATATAAAAAAATAAAAGACATTACAAAAGGTGAAAAAAAGGGGTAGAGAGAGAGAGAGAGAGAGAGAGAGAGTAGACCTGAGAGATAGAGGGTGATGAAATGTTATCGAAATGTCTTCCTATTGCCAAAAATAACCTGAGAGAGAGAGAGAGAGAGAGAGAGAGAGAGAGAATATAACATAACTGCTAATAATATAAAAAAGATACACACACATTTAAAGGTGACAATGAATGAAATGTTATGGTGGTGTGCTCCAAAGAGTAGATTCATGTGACCATAAACATAGGTCTAGAGATGGAGATGACAATGAAAGCAAACCTTACAAGTTAACTTAGGGTGTTCGAGACCTTGCGCAGTTAAACTCTAAAACATAAAGATACACACACAGTCATAAAGATGACCATGTGACCATAACGATAGGTACACAGAGGGAGATGAACATCCACAATGAGTAAGTCTAAGAAATGTTATATTAACATCTTTAAAAGACCAAAATGACCTATGAGACCAAAGAAAGAGAGAGAGAGAGAGAGAGAGTTGAGAAGTGTCTAGAAATGGAAAATTAAAATAATCCATAAAATACGTGATAGAGAGAAAGAAATGAGACCAAATTGTTACATAATTGTGAAGACTAGAAAATACTACTACTACTACTACTACTATAATCCATCCTCATTTGCACTCTAGATATCGAGAGAGTATGTCTCAAAAATGTTATATTAACGTCTTTAAAAGACCAAAATTACCTATGAGACCAAAGAAAGAGAGAGAGAGAGAGAGAGAGAGAGAGAGAGAGAGAGAGAGAGAGAGAGAGAGAGAGTTGACAAATGACTGGAAACGGTAAATTAAAATAATCCATAATCCATAATCCATAATCCATAAAAATACGTGATAGAGAGAAAGAAATGAGACCAAACTGTTACATGATTGTGAATACTAGAAAATACTACTACTACTACTATAATCCATCCTCATTTTCACTCTAGATATCGAGAGAGTATGGCTATCCCAAGAGACCCTACAGATCTAGCACACGAGGAGTTGAACCCAAGACATGTTATTCTGGGTGCTAAAAGACTAGAAAATACTTCTACTACTAGAATCCATCCTTATTTGCACTCTAGATATCGAGATCGAGAGAGTATGGCATGAAATGTTCTACTAATGTTTCCAAAAGGCCAAAATGATCTATGAGACCAATTTGTTACAAAATTGTAAGAGTTTTGACCTAAGTCTAGGTAAATTAGGTTATATTAATATCTTCAAAAGGCCAAAATCAACTATGAGTCCAAACTGTTACAAAACTGTGAATTTGATACCATGTGTGGGTGCTAAAAGACTAGATCATTAGTACTACTACTACTAGAATCCATCCTCATTTGCACTCTAGATATCGAGAGAGTATGGCTCAAATCCTCTGTTGTACTCTCTGCTATGTAGCCCCATAGCTACATAGCCGTTTGGATATCCATAGCTCCTATGCTTGATCGAGAGAGAAATAAAATGAAAGGAAATGTTATATTAATGTCTTCAAAAAGGCCAAAATGACCTATGGGACTAGAGGGTTACAATGTGTTGAATCTGATACAAAGTCAGAGTAACAAAATGAAATTACCAAATGATAAAATGATAAGATAAAAGTACTATGGGATCCTAAACTGGTAGGCGTGAACTAAGGAGAGAGAGAGAGAGAGAGAGAGAGAGAGAGATGTAGGAAGAGTTAAATGTGAGTAACAATTCCATCCAAAGATATAGATTTTAATGTCATAGATAGGGTTTCTAGAGATCTCGGGCTTGATGTAAATGTTAGGAAATAAGACGTAGCTAAATAGATAATTGAGTAGATTACTTAATGGAGAGAGACAAATTTATATACACGAGATTATAGTGTAGAGAGAGAGAGAGAGAGAGAGTACACACGATATACGTGGTTCACCCAATGTGGGCTACGTCCACGGGAAAGCAGCCACTCAATGGCTTTGGTACTTCAAAACAAGAAGTAGTTTACAAAGGGATTATACCCTTAATGGAGCTCCCGCCTTGCTTCACTCTCACCACCTCACACTCACATTGTTGCATCAACTTCACACTATGAAATGTGTGTAGAAATGGCCTCCTTTTATAGGCCAAAAGGGCTGCCCTCTCTTATGAGAGACAGCCATGTGTAGCCGCCCTTGTGCGAATAAGTCCAAATTGGACCCTCCAATCCGCCCATGTGTGGCCGCCCTTGAGAAGACAAGTCCACTTTTGAATTCGGCCACCGGCCATTGAATTCGGCCACCGGCCACCGGCCATTGACTTCCGACCACCGGCCATTGGCCATTGACTACCGGCCACCGGCCAACCGACCGGTTGTTTTCCGACCACTTTCCGACCGTCGTCCGGCCATAATATTCCGGCGAAAAGGAATATTCCGGCGAAAAAAAGTCTCGGGGGCCTCCGCCCCCGAGGCCTTTAAAGTTGCCCCTGATTCTTGTCTGTGAAAATTTTGGTTTCCGGTGAGTGATTTTCCTTCACGCACGATGGCTTCTCCTCATAATGGGGGCCTTACAAATGTGCGCTTTTACCCGTAGAAAATTACAAGGGTAAATCAGGCTCCATACTTAACAATCTCCCACTTGGAGACTGATCTCCAAACCAAACCTGTGACTGCTTTCCATTTTGGCTTTTTATCCTTGAATGCCGATTGAAGATGAGCAAAAGCTCAACTTCTCCTTGTTGACCACCTTTGTAAACATGTCTGCAGGATTTTCACTTGTATGCACCTTTCCTAGCTTTAGTTGTCCCTCTTCCAAAAGAGTGCGTATGAAGTGATATCTCACCTCAATGTGCTTTGTCTTGAATGAAAGGCTGAGTTCTTCGCAAGATGGATAGCGCTTTGGCTATCACTGTACAAGACACAATTGTCTTGTTTGAATCCAAGCTCTTCTAAGAATCTGTGAAGCCACAGAATTTCTTTGCTTGCCTCCGTCATTGCTACATACTCTGCTTCCGTGGTAGAAAGTGAAACCACTTTCTGCAGCTTTGAAGCCCAGCTTACTGCTGTGCCTCCAACCGTGAACACATAGCCAGTAGTGCTCCTTCGAGTATCTTTGTCACCTGCCATATCTGCATCAGCATACCCTTCTAGAAAAATATCAGTTCCTCCAAAATACAAAGCATTTGTTGTTGTCCCTTTTAGATACCTAAGTATCCACTTCACAGCTTGCCAATGCTCTTTACCTGGGTTGTCCATGAACCTACTCACAACTCCCACTGCATGTGCAATGTCTGGCCTTGTCCAGACCATAGCATACATTAGAGAACCTACCGCTGCAGCATATGGAACTTTAGACATATAGGCTATCTCCTCTTGTGTCTTTGGACACATATCCTTCGTTAGTTTAAAATGACCAGCCAAAGGTGTAGAAACTGGTTTTGCATTTTGCATTGCAAACCTTTCTAGTACCTTCTTGATGTAATCTTCTTGAGATAGCTTTATTGTCTTCTTCGTCCTGTCCCTTGATATTTTCATACCAAGTATCCTCTTTGCAGCACCTAAATCTTTCATTGAAAAAGATTTGGACAGCTCCTCTTTTAGGTCTTTGATGTCCTGCATGTTAGCACTTGCAATCAACATGTCATCAACATACAACATTAGGATGATGAATTTCCCATCTCCCAAATTCTTCGTGTAGACGCAGTGATCCGAGTTGCATCTTGTGAATCCATGATCCAACATCCATCGATCAAACTTCAAGTACCATTGTCTTGATGCTTGCTTTAAACCATACAAGCTCTTCTTTAATCTGCAAACCATTTTCTCCTTACCTTTTACTTCATACCCCTTTGGTTGAAGCATGTAGATTTCCTCCTCTAAGTCACCGTGAGGGAATGCCGTATTTACATCCATTTGCTCGAGATTTAGATCATGAGCAGCCACAAGGCTTAAGACAAGCCTAATTGAGTTCATTTTTACAACAGGAGAAAATATTTCATTGAAGTCAATACCTTTCTTTTGAGAAAAACCTTTTACCACAAGCCTAGACTTGTACCTTTTCTTCCCACCTTCTTCTTCCTTTAGCTTGTACACCCATTTGTTTTGAAGTGCCCGCTTACCTTTAGGCAACTCAACCAACTCCCATGTTTGGTTCGATGTAGTGAGTCCATCTCCACTTGCATGCTCTTCGTCCATTCTTCTTTGGATTCATGTTGCATAGCTTCTTCATATGATTCCGGCTCTCCAGAATCTGAGATCAAGAGATGGTTGAAGGAAGGAACAAACCTTTCTGGAGGTCTACTTGCTCTTGTAGATCTTCGGGGAATAGGTTGAGGCTCCTCATTTGGTTGACGTTGTTGCACATTGTCACCGTTTGCAGTCCTTGAGTCTTCACCGTCCTCAAGCTCCATGTACTCATCACCTGTTTCTTTTGTTTGTTTTCTTTCCAAGTAATCTTTGTACATATTTTGTTCGTTAAAAATTACATCCCTACTCCTTAAGATTTTACCATCTTCAGGATTCCATAGGCGATACCCAAAGTCTCCTTCTCCATAGCCAATGAAGAAACACTTTTTGGACTTTGCATCTAACTTTGATCTTAGGCTTCTATCTATGTGCATGAAAGCCTCACACCCAAACACTTTGAGAAATGCATAATTCACCGGTTTACCTGTCCATGCCTCTTCTGGAACTCCCCCATCCAATGCCGTTGAGGGTGACCGATTGATTAAGTACACAGACGTACTTACAGCTTCCGCCCAAAGCTCAAGCGGTAGGCCTGCATGTAGCCGCATGCTTCGTGCTCGTTCCATGATTGTCCTGTTCATCCTTTCCGAAATCCCATTTTGTTGAGGTGTCCTTGGGGTTGTCCTTTGCCTCCGAATGCCATTGCTAGCACAAAAGCTTTCAAAAGCTTGGCTGCAATATTCGCCTCCATTGTCGGATCTGAGGCATTTAACCTTGGTACCTGTTTCATTCTCCACAAAGGCTTTCCACCTTTGAAATATGGAAAATACATCGGATTTATTCTTCATGACATAAACCCATGTTTTTCTAGTCGCATCGTCTATGAATGTTACATAGTACAATGAGCCACCAAGTGATGGTGTACTTGCAGGACCCCAAACATCAGAATGAACCAACTCAAGTTTTTTATTTTTTCTTTCATTTCCTGATTTTTGAAATTTTACCCTCTTTTGTTTACCATAAACACAATCTTCACAGAACTCTAAGTCCACTTCTTTCAAACCTGGTAGAAGCTTCTTTGTTTGAAGGATTTGCATTCCTTTGGCACTCATATGCCCAAGTCGGTAGTGCCACACCGCACTGTCAACTTCTGTAGTTGCTGCACAAGCTGAAGGTTGCGTGCTAACAGTACACAAGTAAAGTGTACTGACTTTTTCACCCTTGGCAACCACCAAAGATCCCTTTGAGATCTTCCACCGTTTGTTTCCGAATGCAATGTTGTGACCTTCATCGTCCAATTGTCCTGTAGAGATCAAATTTTTGCGAAGAGAAGGAACATGCCTAACATCTTTAAGCTTCCATTCATTTCCGTTAGCAGTTTTGACAGAAACTGTACCTTTGCCGACAATCTCACAAGCTTCATCATCTCCCAAGTATACATACCCAAAATTACCTTTGGTGTAGTCTTGGAAATGTTGCTTGTGTGGTGTCGCATGGAATGAAGCCCCGGAATCTACTATCCAGGAATTAGACACATTGTCTAATGAGAGAATTAGAGCATCTTGCTCTACTTTACCTGCCACATTGGCCTCCGATGTTGGCTTGTTGTCTTGAGACTCTGTCTCCTTCTTCTTCTTGGACCAGCAATCCTTCTTGACGTGGCCCTTCTTGCCGCAGTTCCAACATTCAAGAACTGACTTTGTGCGTGACTTGCTCCGCCTTGAGCGATCACGACCCTTTTGGTTTTTGAACCTCTCCTTAGGCCTTCCTCTTGTTTCCACTGATAGTGCAGCACTTGATGATTCTCCTGTGCTTCTCCTTCGCATTTCCTCGCTTAGGAGAACACCCACAACATCATCAAACTTAAGAGTATTTGTGCCAGAGATAGAATTACTTACAGCCATCACAAGGCTGTCCCAACTATCCGGTAGAGATGATAGTATAAGGAGAGCTCGCACTTCGTCATCGAAATTGATTTTCACTGATCGAAGTTGACTTATGTTTGTGTTAAAGTCATTTAGGTGTTCTGCAACTGAACCATTCTCTGCCATCTTTAGATTGAACAAGCGCTTCATAAGAAATACCTTATTGGATGCCGATGGTTTCTCGTAGAAGTCGTCAAGTGACTTCATCAAGTCCTCCGTGGTCTTCATCTCCGAAACATTGAAGGCCACCGTTGACGCCAAGCTTAACCGGATTGTTCCCAGTGCCTTTCGATCAAGGACAATCCATGCTTCATCTGCCATTGTTGCGGGCTTCTTCGCAAGACCGCCTAGTGGCAAATAGAGGTCCTTCTGGTAGAGATAGTCTTCAATCTGCATCTTCCAATGTTGGTAGTTTTTGCCGTTGAACTTCTCAATCTTGAGCTTCCCTTCCTCCGCCATAACTCCCACTCAATTCAAGGAATCCTTTCCTTGAGATAATTTAGCTACGAGCAAACCTTGCTCTGATACCAGTTGTTAGGAAATAAGACGTAGCTAAATAGATAATTGAGTAGATTACTTAATGGAGAGAGACAAATTTATATACACGAGATTATAGTGTAGAGAGAGAGAGAGAGAGTACACACGATATACGTGGTTCACCCAATGTGGGCTACGTCCACGGGAAAGCAGCCACTCAATGGCTTTGGTACTTCAAAACAAGAAGTAGTTTACAAAGGGATTATACCCTTAATGGAGCTCCCGCCTTGCTTCACTCTCACCACCTCACACTCACCTTGTTGCATCAACATCACACTATGAAATGTGTGTAGAAATGGTCTCCTTTTATAGGCCAAAAGGGCTGCCCTCTCTTATGAGAGACAGCCATGTGTAGCCGCCCTTGTGTGAATAAGTCCAAATCGGACCCTCCAATCCGCCCATGTGTGGCCGCCCTTGAGAAGACAAGTCCACTTTTGAATTCGGCCACCGGCCACCGGCCATTGACTTCCGACCACCGGCCATTGGCCATTGACTTCCGGCCACCGGCCAACCGACCGGTTGTTTTCCGACCACTTTCCGACCGTCGTCCGGCCATAATATTCCGACGAAAAGGAATATTCCGGCGAAAAAAAGTCTCGGGGGCCTCCGCCCCCGAGGCCTTTAAAGTTGCCCCTGATTCTTGTCTGTGAAAATTTTGGTTTCCGGTGAGTGATTTTCCTTCACGCACGATGGCTTCTCCTCATAATGGGGGCCTTACAAATGTGCGCTTTTACCGCAGAAAATTACAAGGGTAAATCAGGCTCCATACTTAACAGTAAATGCCTAGAGCAATTCCAATAGACCTTAGAGATTCTTGCGTAGTCTTGAAAATCAAGGCATGATACTCAAAAGGCAATCCCAAGAGAGCCTTCATACTGAACCAAGATGGTATCTTTGTCTCCAAATCTACCTATGCTATTCCAATGATAGTTAACATAACCACTTTGTCACTCTCATACGAATAGTTTCAAAAGATCCCAAGGTTATAAGTGCGCTGTTATAAGAAATTCAAGAGGGAATTTGGACAATCAACATCTTCTTCTTAACAATAAGATAAAACACCTGATTGTTCTATACATCATGCCGAGCTTGATAATTGTGGGAGGAGATGATGTCCCAAAGAGGCAAGGGCTGATCTATTTTCCATATGATGCAAAATGAGGGCTTCTCTCCTAATGCATTTACATATGCATTACTGTTCAAAATAATCCATAGTTTGATCACCAAAAGCTGAACACATGGATAGAAAATCACATGAAATTGTGGGAGGAGATGATGTCCCAAAGAGGCAAGGACTGATCTATTTTCCATATGATGCGAACTGAGGGCTTCTCTCCTAATGCATTTACATATGCATTACTGTTCAAAATAATCCATAGTTTGATCACCAAAAGGTGACCACATGGATATAAGATCACATGAAACCATTATAGATTTCAAAAAGGGTTGGATAGAGAGAATAACACGTGTGATTGAACGATCCAGTACTGCGGCCGAACCCTATAAATTTTAGATATAGAGTGAAAGTGAGAGAGAGAGAGAGAGAGAGAGAGAGAGAGAGAGAGAGAGAGAGAGAGAGAGAGAGAGAGAGAGAGAGAGAGAGGGGGGGGGGGGGGGGAGATGGAAAGGGAGAGAGAGGGATAGGAAACAGACCTAGAAACAGACTTATTTAAAGAGACATATTGTAAAGTCAAGTTTTGTGGATGAAGTCCTAGAGCAACTACACTTACAATGTCTCTCTCTTTTTTCTTAGGAACTTTATGGCACCTAGCGTATCTGTTGAATGTTTTGGTCATGGATTGGAAGCGATGGAGATAGTAATGAATCATATAATGATTCACTACTCTCTGGAAAACAAAGCTGACTTCTTTCAAAGCGTTGTTCGAGGTTTCTTTCTGGGTGTTACTATAGAACAAGCTTGGAGAACCTACGACCGCACTTCCATGACTCGAGATGGAACACCCTTTCACCAGGTGTTTGTCAGAATCCAGAATGATCCCAGTCAATGGTTTCGCAACCTACGCCTTTTGCATATTCGAGTAAAGATGGGATACTCAGATGCCCTCTACCTTGATTTCGAGTTAGGTTGTTGTTCTATATGTGAAGTTTATAGCAAAATTAATGCACTAAAGAGCATTGTAGGACCTGATAAGATAGAGAATCATAAGGAGCCTATTTTCAAGCGTCCCAGTGCTAAACGCTCTTTTCCCATTTTCAAATGTAGATGGGGTTGATTATGTGTTGAGAAAAAATTTTATCTACTGAACAAAAGTGATTCATGAGCATTTTGGTTTGTTTTCCACTTCTCATGCAATCCTTTGTTGTTTTTTACATCTAGATAGAGATGATGTATTTTTTTTATTCTAAAATAGCAGGCACTTAAAAAGTGAATATTCTATGAGGGTTAATTTTTAATTTACAAGCATTCAAACCTATCTTTGGTTGTCACATTTCTCTTTGCAACCACTTTAGGTTTTTCTATACAGTAAAATGGAGATTAGTTGTGCCATTCCATTGGCTATTGCAACCAACGGCTTGATATCTTCTGGGATAGTTGTAAGTGCATCAGCGGGTGAAGAGGAGATACTGTCATCTCTTCCTACTATTCGCAATGTGCCTGTAGCAAAGAGAGCAACTCGAAATGTCGGGAGAAATAGTGCATCTGCTAATAAACGGGAGATACTTTCATCTCTTCATATTCGAAACGTGCGTGCGGAAAAGAGAGCAGCTCAAAATGTCGAGTGGAATTCAAAGAAGAAAATTATTGAAACCTTGCTAGAGATCAAAGCCTCCTGCAATAGGATGGAGACAATGCTGACTAATGTCTCGGATGTGGTTGAAACTTTAAGCTCTGCATTGGAGATTGAAAGTGGGATACTATGGAAATTGCGAGAAGAGACAAAAGCATCAAACTTGCAGAGACTAGAGAGTGAGGCATACATGAGAGAGAAACTTTCCAAAGTTGAGGATTCTCAAAAGATGATATTGGCATCTATTGAGAATCTTCGAAAAGAGGCTTTGCGGAGTCAACGTGAATCAAAAGGAAGAATGTAAGACAATAATCTATGACAAATCGTGCCAGGATTGAGAAGTATCGTCAACAAGATCGGTGCTTTGACAAATGTTCAAGGTTCAAGACTTTCCGATATCCGAGCTACCTCAAATGAATTAAGTGCTTTGGCTAGATTAGTTCGACCAAAGCAGCGTCAAGTTTCTCAACGACCTAATCCTACTAATGCTAGAAATATGTAATGTTTTGTTGTATCTTCATCAAAATGTTCTTTTTAATTGAGTCAAGCCGTTGTGTCAAATATATTTAGTCCTACTTATGGTAGAAATATGTAATGTTATGTTGTATCTTCATAAAACTATACTTTTTAATTGAGTCACTATCAATGTGTCAAATGTATTTAGGTTAGAGGATATAATTAGATGTTCCTTTTTATATCGATATCGATTTTCTATTATGCATAAGAATGTCCTTTTAGTGATTGACCAAAATAATAGCAAGTATATTATATTATAATATGAGATCTATTTGCACTTGATTTCGTAGATGGTATCTGGACCACGCATATTATCACCTGGTCATGCACGACGTAGTCGACTGTGTGATGATTCGCCAAAGGTGAGGCGCCAAATAGCATGAGAGAGAACAAGGCATGCACTACAAAGTACTATTGGAACTTTATTGGAGTGCAATGAAAGGCAGAGCATACACGATGTACATGAAGGAAACTCTGAAGCCATGAATGTTGGGACAACAATGAACATAGTAGAGGGAAACTATTCTAAAGTAGAAAAGAATTGTTTATCCATCCGCTTTGAATATCCAACGTCTCTCCTTTTACATCACAAGTCTATGGCACCAGTTCTATCCAAAAAGTGTGTGTTTCACAACTTAGGAAGCTTAGATTTTGTTTGCTCCAAATGTGGAGAAAAGGCATGGAAGGACAGAGGAAAGACTATCCAAATATTTGTGGGTACTTAAATATTGTTGCTCTGATGGAAAAGTTTGATTACTTCCTTTGAATGAGCCACCAAATGAATTGAAAGATTTGATGAGCTCAACCACAACAAGAAGTAGACAGTTCTTACAAAACATTCGGGGATACAATAATGCATTGGCATTTGTGTCTCTTGGTGCCCATATCGATGAGACTATTAATTATGGTGGGAGGGGCGTATACACTTTTAAGGTTCATGGCTCTGTCTATCATAGCATTGGTTCTTTAGCGCCTGCTGAAGGACAAAATGAAGTTCCACGCTTTGCACAATTATATTTTTTTGATACCGAACATGAGTTGAGCAACAGATTGCATCATGTTTCAAATTTAGATTGTAGTATTCTAGAGTGTCTACAATTGATGATGCATAGAGTAAATACCTATGCAAATGCTCTACGATCTGCTGCTTCTTTGTCTGGAGATGCTATTGTACCCAATATGAGGATGGTTATTGCGGAGCATCGTTGTGATGGTTGTCAATATCTTGCTCCAAGGGGTTTGGAGGTTGCTGCAATTATGCCAGGACAAGGGGATGATAGAAATATTGGCTATCGCGACATTGTACTGAATTTTCGACATGGGGGCTTGAAAAGAATCTCCAGTATGCATCGAGCTTACATGTCCTTATTGTATGTTTTATTATTTCCAAGTGGAGAGGATGGTTGGCATCTTTATTTACAGACTACTGATGGGAAAAAAATGAGTCAAAAGCAATATTATACCTTTCGCTTACAAATAAGAGATGATACCGTGGAGTGTCTTCTTTGAGGGGGTAGGCTATTACAACAATATGTCGTGGATTCTTATAGTACTCTAGAGGAGTTACGGCTTTTGTGGATGCGAAATAACCAAAAAACACTTCGTGGTGAAGTGTACCAAGGATTGGTGGACATAGTTGAGACTAGAGATGGCTTAGAGAGGGCTGAAGGTCAAAATGTTGGCCGTAGAATTGTTTTGCCTTCATCTTTTGTTGGAGGTCCAAGATATATGTGCCAACTATTTCAAGATGCAATGTCAATTGTTCGTAGTAGGGGTAAACTGGATCTCTTCATCACATTCACATGTAATCCACAATGGAAGGAAATAGATGATGCATTACTACCTGGACAAAGTGCTGTTGATCGTCCTGATTTGACTATACGAGCGTTTTATCAAAAGTTCCAAGATATGATGCATTTACTTATCAAGCAAGCCGTGTTTGGGGAGGTGATTGCATATGTTTCAGTGATTGAGTTTCAGAAGAGAGGTCTTCCTCATGCTCATATATTGTTGATACTTGCATCCGAATATAAACCCATAGATACATTACACTATGACAAGTTGGTTTGTGCAGATCTCCCTGACAAGAATGTGTTTCCAGAATTATTTGATGTAGTGGGTCGTTGTAATGTTCATGGGCCATGTGGTCCTTTGAACCCAAGTTCTCCATGTATGGTTGATGGTAAGTGTAGATTTAAGTTTGCACGAACATTTTCTACGTCTACAAATGTAAACGAAAGTGGATATCCTGTGTACATGAGACGAGATGATGGAAGGTTTGTCCCGTCTAAAAATTACAATTTAGATAATCGTTGGGTTGTACCTTATAGCCCCCTCTTATCACTAAGATACTAAGCCCATATTAATGTGGAGATCTGCTCAACTGTCACTGCCATGAAATATCTTTATAAGTATGTCTACAAGGGACATGATCGAGCCACTATTGTTCTTCAAGATTGTGAAGGAGATATTGATGATATCAAGAGTTATCTCAATGCACGTTATGTTTCTTCATCTGAGGCTATGTGGAGAATATTTGTCTTCGACATGCATAGTGAAAGGCCAACTATTCAACGATTGCAAGTACACCTTCCATTGCAGAATATGGTTACATTTCAAGATGGTGATGATGTATCACATTTGCTGGATAATGAGCAAAATAAAAAAACTACCTTGACAGAATGGTTTGTTGCAAATAAAAACTATCCAGAAGCAAATAGCTTCACATATACTGACTTTCCAAATGGTTGGGTATGGAATAAAAGTCGAAAGACATGGTCTCCACGACAACAGGGTGTTTCTATTAGGAGAATGTATAATATTGTCCCTACTGCTGGTGAGGTTTATTACCTACGAATGCTTCTCAATATTTGCAAGGGATGTAAGTCTTTTGAATACTTGCGGATGTATGATGGTCACATTTATGATACATACAAGGAGGCATGTATAGCTAGAGGATTATTTCAAGATGATGAAGAATGGTCACTTTGGCTCCAAGAGGCATCTTTTTTTAAAAATGGAATGCAGTTGAGACAACTGTTTGCAATCATATTAGTCTTTTGTGAGCCACTTCATCCGGCTGCTCTTTGGGACAGGTTTTGTACCGAATTTTGTGAGGACTATGTTTATGCCCTAAGGATGCGTATTTCAGATGTAAGCGTGCGATTTGATGTGGCAAAAAATCAAGCTTTGCTTCATATAGAATGCTTTTTGCAACAACATGGCAAGAGGCTTTGCGATTATATGTTGCCTACAATAGACTCAACAATGGTATCCTTAAGTGAAAATGGTGTTATGGCTGAAGAAACAATGTTCAACGTTGATGAACAGTGTAGTATAGTAGATTGTATGGAGACTTCCTTAAATGAGGATCAGCGAGATGCTTACCACCAATTGCTACAAGCTGTTGACACACATTCAAGGAAGGTATTTTTCCTAGATGGTCCTGGTGGCTCAGGAAAAACTTACTTATATAATGCACTTCTTTCACGAGTGCGAGGAAGTTGTAGAGTTTCTCTTGCATGTGCATCCTCGGGTATTGCAACTTTGCTTTTGAGTAATGGAAGAACTGCTCATTCTAGGTTTAAGATACCTTTGGAGCTTCACTCTGAAGCAACTTGCAATATAAAGGTAAATAGTCAACTTGCAGAACTTTTAAGGAATGCTGCTTTACTTATATGGGATGAAGCTCCCATGACACATCGCTATGCATTTGAAGCAGTGGAAAGAACTTTAAGAGATATTATGCAGCGAGATACTTTGCTTGGTGGAAAAGTCATTTTGCTTGGAGGTGACTTTCGACAAATACTACCTGTTGTACCAAAAGGTAGTCGTTCAGACATTGTAAATGCTTCGTTGTGTCATTTCACATATGGAAATATACGAAGATATTGAGGCTTACTAGAAATATGCGTATACTTGATCGCGGTTCAAATTCACTTCAACAATGTTTTTCCCGTTGGGTGCTGGATATTGGAAATGGGGTTATGGATGATGGAGGAGATTTAGACAGAGTCAAAATACCTTCACACATGATGCTTCCAGGAAATAGTTTGGCATATCTTCTAAGATTTATATATGGAGATTTGTGTCATATGCAAAATCATGCAACTTTTTTCAGAGATCGAGCAATACTTGCTCCGTGGAATAAAGAGGTGGATTGAATTAATGACTATGCATTACAAATAATGCATGGAGACTGCAAAGAGTATTTGAGTGCAGATTCAATTTGTATGTCAGAGGAAAACACATATTTGTACACAATTGAATATCTTAATAGCCTTACTCTTGGTGGTGGTTTTCCACCTCATGCTTTAGTCTTGAAAGAAAATGCTCCTATCATGTTGTTGCAAAATTTGGATCCAAGACGTGGATTATACAATGGAACCAGATTGATATGCAAGCAATTTCATCATAAGGTAATTGAGGCAGAGATAGTTACAGGATCAAATATTGGAGAGAGAGTTTTTCTTCCAAGGATTGACTTTATTATTGGAAACCAACAAGGGCTTCCATTTCAAATGAAGCGTCGTCAGTTTCCAATCAGGCTTGTTTTTGGGATGACTATCAACAAAGCACAAGGACAAACACTTGGAATTCTTGGTCTATATCTTGCATCATCGATCTTCTCTCATGGACAGTTGTATGTTGCAATGTCACGTGTACGAAGTGCAGTTTCTATGAGGATTGTTGTCAATACTGAAAACACTCAAGCGGAGTGTTACTACACTCCAAACATTGTATTCAAGGATGTATTACAACTAGCAAGCTCATAACAATAAGTTCAAATTGGCATTGTGGCTCTCACTTAAAGTCAAACACACTTGATGTTAAATTTTATTCATATCTCTTAGATCAAAGTATTGCCCACAGATGGATCCTCGATGCAGTGCCTCCTATGTAGTGGGTCACATCACTGAATTCATTCGAGGTATTTATCTTCTTTTTAAAATTATTTTATTACCTTGACCTATTATTTTCTTGAGAAGATTGGCTTATACATTGACTTACTCTGTTGAAGATCCACCGCAATGGAGGGGAAGAGTTCCTGCTATGTTTTTGGTGATCTTATTTGATCAAACTCATATTATACTGTAAGAGTTTTTATATCTGGTATGTTTGTAGTTTTAAGCTTTTATTGCTCTACATAATTCATGGATGCCTTTGCAGAGATCACTCTTATCGAGGTTTTATCATCGTAGGCATTTATGAAATGCTATACTTAGGAAGAGATATGTCCATGGAAGTTCTTGGATATTAGAATGTTGCCTTTTCTTCGAACCACGAGCTCGTCAAGTTAATATTTGGTTTGTGAGTGACGAGAGGCCAGTCAATGCACTACAGGTGGGGGTTGCTGGAGACCACACTACACCATATCGATTGAGGATATTTACTCAAGTTGAAACACCACCCCGTATCTTGCAAAACGTATACAACATAGGTCCTTGGACTTATAGAATCCCTAATGTGGTCTCTCAAAGGCTACACTTTGAATAACTGTTTTGTATTGTCTCTTTGTGAAGTTGTGAAATTCAAAGTCTTTTGAATTGCTTTCATTCCTCTCTCTCTCTCTCTCTCTCTCTCTCTCTCTCTCTCTCTCTCTCTCTCTCTCTCTCTCTCTCTCTCAAATCCTGACTAAAACAAAAGAAAGAAGGACATAGTTCTCTACGCAAGTTGAAACACCCCCCCATATCTTGCAGAATGTATATAACATAGGTCCTTGGACTTATAGAATACCTAATGTGGTCTCTCGCAGACTACACTTTGGACGATATCTCTTTGGTATTGTCTTTGTATCATTCTATATTTTTTCAATGCATATTGGTGAAATTATATGATATTTCAAAGTATTTTCTCTCTCTCTCTCTCTCTCTCTCTCTCTCTCTCCGTTATGATTGGAAAATTTCATTTCTCTCTCCTTCTTAAACTTTTAAAGCTCCATTTTTAGATCAGATAAAGAATGGCACGATACCCAATGGTTTCATACACCCTCAATGATGCACCTTCTTATATTAGAGGTACGAAAAAATTGATCTTTGACATTTACTTTTACCTCCATAGAGTTAGGGCCTTTATTCTATGCATTTATGCGTGTGAATTTTCTTTTTAGATCCTCCATTGTGGAGGGTTCCCGTACATGCTAAGGACATAGTGCGCATTATCGAGGATTTTGAAATCCTGCGGTGTGTATAGCTTGAACTTGAATCAATATGACATTAAATAAGTTGTTATTTTTTCTGCCTAAATGGGTTTTTATCTTCATTGCAGGCTTCATTATTACTGCAGACATTCTATTTTGGCATTGTACAAAGCACGATATTTTAGAAGTATTGTAGGTTATTATCTCATAGACTTTGATATAGATGACATGCATGTCTCTGTACGAGAGTTAGGTATGCAACGGCCTATAAATTGCCGCTTTTCATATGGTCCATATGGAATCAATGAATGGATTTTTAGAATTTATTCTTTGGGTGACACACCTCGACGCCTCGGTCGGAGTGTTCGACGCATAGGACCTTGGATCTTGAGAGTCCCGAGTAGAGTTTGTCGTAGGCTAAACTTCTCTCAATAAAAGATCAAATGGATACATTGTCCTTACATTCCAAAATTTGTGTGTTTTGTATGTTTTGGTTTAATGAAGTGGTTTTTAATCTACTACACATCCACACACACACATATGTGTGTGTGTGTGTGTGTGTGTGTGTGTGTGTGAGAGAGAGAGAGAGAGAGAGAGAGAGAGAGAGAGAGAAATAGAGAGAGAGAGAGAGAGAGAGGGAGAGAACTTTGCTTACTGGTAATGTAGGTTAACATGGGTCATGATGTATTGGTTATTCTCCCAATATCTATAAAGATGCTTATTTACTCGAAAATTAAAGATGAGTATATTTGTCAAGGAAATGGTGCATGGTGCTGGTGGTATCATTGGGTTTATTCGTATGCAGACGGATGGTATGGAAAGTGTGGGCGCTTAAGCATTTCTCTTTGTAAAGTGTCACAAATCTTGAGCGAGATAAAACTGATGAGAGCTCTACAAGAACTACATATGGTCGATGTTTATTATGTCAATGTTTATGGTCGTGATATTCCATTGCGAAAGATATATCACAACCATATGTCTTATATTTCAGATGAAGAGTTTGAAGTTTTGAAATTAATTATAAAGTTTATTCATGAGATTTATTGGAGTGATCCTCAACCATCCAACTCTAGACTAGAATATGAGTCTATGTAAACATAAACACTAGGATAATTGTAAAGATTGACATGATGGAGCTCTTTATACTTTTTAAGTTAATAAATCTCTCTCTCTCTCTCTCTCTCTCTCTCTCTCTCTCTCTCTCCACCCACAGTTTTCAGCTTTGAACACTAATGTTGTCCTCTTTTCTTGCAGCCAAGAAAATGGCTCACGAAATTGTGAATATTTTTCCAAGTGTGAAAACTCGTATTATTGATGCCTTTGAAGAAAGTTTGTTACCTGCTGAGTGGGGATGGCAATGGGCATGGGAAGTGATCGAGCACAATTGCACTGCATGGGGGTCGCATATAGATGAAGAGTTGGATACAATTTACATTA
Organism: Adiantum capillus-veneris; assembly: GCF_014529385.1. Lineage (NCBI taxonomy): Eukaryota > Viridiplantae > Streptophyta > Polypodiopsida > Polypodiales > Pteridaceae > Adiantum > Adiantum capillus-veneris. The sequence goes on from NC_140943.1 coordinate 121,027,904, forward strand.
GGTTGCTTGATCCCTATTTCTTTCCCAATCTTAGGCTCATGGTCTTAAAGCAAGAGCTTGGGTTGATTCGTCATTACAAGATTTACTTGATTTGGATCCAAAATATAGATTTAAGAGAAGTATGTCGAGCTCCATCTCAATATCTTGATCCTATTGAAATAGCGCGACTAAGAGTGTTATGTAGATATATTCCATAGCCTTTTTGGCAATGATGTAACTTTTGAAATCTTTCTGATTGAAAAGTTACAAAATCTGTTTTGGTTTGAAATCTCTCTCTTTATTGATGTGCTTTTGTGTAATCTCTCTCTCTCTCTCTCTCTCTCTCTCTCTCTCTCTCTCTCTCTCTCTCTCTCATTGAAGGTAGAGGGAGAAAGGACAATCCGTATGAAATGTTTGCAAGAATAAGTGAGATGCACGACACAAATGCACAATAATCTTCTCCCTCCCCCCCCCCCCCCCCCCTCTCTCTCTCTCTCTCATCCAACATGGAGTGGAATAAACCTGCATTTGACAGCATGTAAACAATTATCATTAAATTAATTGGATTTGTGTCATAGTAAGAGCGAGCGATACCCGCCGATAGGCAGGTCGCGCAAGCTAGTATACAATGTGTATGGGTGGTTTCATAAAATCAACCAAGTAAAGCCCTCCAAAAGCACAAAACAGCTCTAAGGCTACAAAGTGTCAAATTTGACATACAAAGTCAAACTGGCTCCAAATGGGCCAAGATTGGATGAGTTGCTTCAGGACTATGTAGCGGACAAGTCCATATCCTCAAAAGTGAATAACCAACTCTACGGGCCATGTAGCACAAAAATCGGTGATTTCAGAGTCGTCAAAGCACGAAGTGATGCCGAAAACACAAAACTTTACCTAATTCAATTTAGTACTTGTTTTAGGTATATAGAATATGTTTGGGTCAAATTTTCAAGTTTTGCAAGAAAAAGTTGACTGCTGTAAATAATCGCGATTATTTACTTTTGCAATATTTTGTCTTGAAAATGATACCACCACACCTATCACTTGTGTACACCTATTACATGCTAAATTTCAAGTATGAGCCAAAATGAGCCAAAATGAGCCAAAATGATCAATGATAACTTGAAAATTTCCAAAAAACATAAAGAAGTCCTTCAAATCCAAATTTTGAGTTAATTATCAGTCACATTTTTTGATCCAAATCACCTCATATCACATACACAAGGTCTACATCATGCTTAGAACCAAGTTGCTTCAAACAATGTCCATTTTGATGAAAAAGTTAATAATCGTGATTATTTACGTTTTGGCCAAGATGGGGGAAAATTGAAACTTTGCCCTAATGGGACCAAAGCAAATGATGTCTTAAGCCCACTGACCAAGTTTAAACAAATTTGGAGCTCAAAATCTCAAAATTCCTTTATATCACCTATTTTAGAGAGACTAAAATCCTAAATCTGGCACCATTCTCACCCCATGTACTCAAATGAGCCCATATTTCACTTAGAGTATCTTTTTGATATATATTTCAAGCCTATAATGCCAAAATTGTAAAAAGTTGACAAAATTTCTCAGCTATAAATAATCGCGCTTATTTACTTTTGTACAAATTTTTGCTTGAACTTCAAGAATTTGATCTTTACATGTTTTTATGAATCTATGCATGTTCAAAAATTGATTGGAAGCAAATTGGACTCAATTTGTCAGTAATTCAAATTAAAGGACATTTCAGAGCGGAATCTGCAAAATTTGCTAACTTTGACACTCTATTCACTTAACAGGAGCCTTGCAAGCTACAAAAAAGGCCAAGAAGAGGGGCTGCCACCATACCAGCTGGACCCCAGTTCCATAAAGACAGCCAAAGCAACCTATCTATTAAAAGAACATCTTGAGGAGAAAAACACAACGATTTTCACAGGTAGATCAAAAGTGAAGAAGGACATCAGGTAGAACTACAACTTTTTCCAAAAGAGGTCTACAATGTTGCAACAAATCCTGAGACAAAATAAGCTAACAGAAGGCTGGGACTCAGAGATTTCTACTACCAAGGGCCGTGTGGTATAGATTTTGAGAAAGCTTATGAGCTCTTGTCCACAATCAAGGAAGATGGACAACCCAGATTACTGACTAGCAAGGGCACAAGGTAGAAGTGGTAATTACTAAAGAAATAGTGGTTGAAGCTCTCAAGTTTCTGATAGAAGGGATGACCATGAGGGCTAGAGATAGAAAGTCAGTAGGTACCTTCACCAAGGAAACCAGTGCGTAAACCTTTGTTGATCTTATCCAAAAGTAAGTGGAAGAACGAGCACGATTATATCACCAACACTTCCACTTTCTAGCAAAGAGACCACCAAGGTACACAACACCCAATCATGTAGTTGCGACTACATTTACACAAGTGCTAAAGTCGACAACGAGGCAACCCATTGATCACGCATAGTATGTGCTATCCACACTGAAGGGTACAAAGAAAGAGGGCAAGATAACCTATCTGGGAGCACCTAAAGTACTCACATGAATAGCATACTATGTTATTAGCATGACATATAATTTTCCACCTGCCCTATATCAGAACACATGGATTGTGTCTGCACAGCCATCTCCTTGAGCCATAAGGTCCACAAACGAGTTTACAAATTTGGTGAAGAATCTTTAGAGAGATCTCATGAAGCACATAGCAGTTAACACTCAGACAATGAGGAGAAGAGATTCAAATGTGAGGAGATGCAGAAGAAGACAGTGGTCGCACATCAATAAGAGCCTCAACAAAAAAAGGCGAGGATTGAACGAGAAAAAGAAACCTACAAAAAAGCTGCTTGGAAGCTACAGGCGAGGACCCTAAAAAGTCAGTACCAAAAGAGCTAAAGGGACCAAGAAAAAAGAACCCCGCCTCACGAAAAGAAGCAGAAGACCCAAAGGATTTCTTGGAAAGAATGTACCAGGAAGCGGAAGCATTAAAGCTAAAAGAAGCCCCAGAAGCTGAGAGAAAAGCTAGAGAAGATGCATTCGAGAAAGAAAAACAAGCAGAAGAAGCAATAGCACAAGGAGAGACCCAGCAAGAACAAAGTGATATGTCCCCTAGACCATCATCACTTGCTACAAAACAACACGACCACCCCATGCTAAGCCTCCACCATCACCAACAATTAGACCCACTGAAGGCAAACAAAGCAAGGAAAATGAGCCTAAACCGCAAGAAGCAGCAGGGTCTGAACAACAAGCAGCAACCGAACAAGACAAATCAAAGGAGACAAAGACAAAAAGAGCAACAAGTCCTGAACCAAAGGAGGCAACAAGGTTTGAGCAAAAAAAGGTACAAGAATAGGAAACCCCACCATCGACCACCACCCAACAAGAGACAGCCGAGGCATCCACAAAGACTCAAGAAGACAAAGCACTGATAGAGACAAAAGCACAAACTCAAAAGGAAGAACAAACCCAACTGCTACAACAAACAGTCATCACAGCCCCACCAAGAGAATCACAAGAGACTTTCGAAACATCTAAGCAGCTCACAAGAACTGAAGATTGACAGACCAATGATGAGGTAATTCTCCAAGTTAATGAATATGCAAAGCAGATGCAAGAGATGATAGAAAAAATGCAATCAAGCAGCACTTAGCCACAGTGCTAAGACTAAAGAGTTGGAAATGGCGATAGATGCTCTTCAAGGAGGGCTAGAAGATAGATTAAATATCATCACCAATCTAGAAAAACAAGTCTAGGAGTTGAAAGTTGAAGTTGAACAACAACAGCTAGCTAGAGAAAGCAGGAGCACCATGGATATCCTTCCTTGAGGGAAATAAGGGTCTATGCTACGACCTAAGTGGCCAACCTTCCGAAGAAGTCCTCTATGGCTTCTACGCCCGCTGCATGTTCTTGCCATCTCATAATATGTTTGCGTTTGAGGAAGTGTTCTACACAGGGAAAATGAAGATTTTTGCGCTAGTGTGATCAACAACCTGACTTCTAGATTCGTAGGCTACTCTGCCATCGAGCTAAAGAACAGAGTCACTATGCAATTTTTGCAGGTTCCACACAAAGAAAGAAATATGAGATATGAGAAGGCACTCCATGCACTTAAAGACCGCCTCACCAGCCGTCAACCCAAAGATTATTTCAGTCCATAAAGCTGTGTCAAGGGACGACACATGCGAGAAGTGGGGGAATGTTAGCAGCAAGCTAACTCGGATACCATTTTTTGGAGCTCTCATTGTAAAAAAAATTATTAAATCTATGAAATGGGAATATTGTAACTCCTATTTTTTGGATAAACCTTGTAATTGATGAGCCGGAGCTACAAGCTTCCATATTGTATCAACTTGTCTTTACCTATCTTCAGTTGAGAGCTCCCAGATTATTAGTTTTGACCACCAAAAACCTTGGCTAAGGTACAAAAGCCAATTTTTGTAAGTTATTTTCAAGTTTTTGGATAATCAAATACACTGCGTGAGCTAACGGTGCTCACTTCTCTCCTTCTCTCCCTTCCTACTCCCTCCCCGGTTGTCACATTGTAGCCGCGTCTATTGCATTGTAATCGCAGGTAATAACTCTACGCATTGACTAAGCACTTCATAGTATTTTTGTAGCTTTTTGCATCACCGACTTGCGGCCTAATTTCATCATATGTATGAATTTATGCTTCAAAATAAAAAACTAAGCATAGGTGGGATACTGGGGCATCATTGATAAGAATTTAGAGGCATTATGGGTCAAAAATGATTAGGTCAAAAATCCATTGCTATTAATAATCATGATTTTTTCACTTAACCTAAAGTGGGATTTGAGACTATAAGCATGTGTTCTTAGGTCTTATAAACATATCCTAGAAGTTTTGTTACGTTTGGATGTCATTTGATGTTGTTAACGGATGTGATTTGCTTGTCGATGAGCGATTGGATTTTGGTGATTTCAGTCACTTGAGTGTAGCTTGAGTTAGATGCGAGTTGTTTGTTCCAAGATATTGAAAATTATGTGAGTTCCAAGAGATTGAAAACCTCTTTTGGCCTCTATGTACTAGTCGAGTCAGCTTCGTCCCATGGATTGACAATTTCATCGTGGTTCTTGTTGCTACGTGTGCAATAAGATAGGAGTGAGGTTAGACACCCGTCCCACACTTTGTAGCTATGAAAGGCCACATGCAGGTGACGAGTCTAGGAGCCGGTGGAGGAGTACACGTGGCAGACACACACACACACACACACACACACACACACACACACACACACACACACACACACACACACAGATGACATGTGTTTCTGAAAGCTAAAGCAAAAGTGGAGGGGATGAGGGTGGGGCAACATGGAGGTCTCCCCTTAACTTGACTCAAATTTCTATCTTTTGTTAGGGTACATTTCTAAGCATCTCAAGATTCCTCATGTGATGTTAAGATCTTTGTTCTTATTTCTTAGATGTTTGAGGCCTCATGGGATTATTCCTGTGATGTTAAGAGATCTCTCCTACGCTAGTTGATATGCACAATATGGTGGGAGCCGAGTATGGAGGAGGGAAGATGGAAAGGGAGGATTAGCAGGTGTCGAGAGAAGATGGAAAGGGGAAGATTGCAGGTGTAGCGTGAGCATGTTAGCCAGCAACAGAGAGGAGTCATGGAGCTAGACCAGCTGGACTGGCTCACGACAATAGGCTTTGTGTGAGATGTCTCGAGCTCGATCGTCGCTCATGTGAAGCTAAGGGAGAAAGCAATGGTTTAGTGAGCTAGGTTTTAAGAGAATATGTGGTGATTCCATCTAATCAATTGAGAATGGAGCCAGTATGTCTCAAATAATAGGAGTATGTGAGCAGGCATTCCTTCCACTTCTATACCATTTACGCATTACGAAGAGGATGGGGTCTAGGAGAGCCTCTTTATTTTCCATGAGATTATCGAGGTGATTAACATTTCAACAAATAGATGCACGCCATGTGTGCAAGAATGGTGGGTGTGTAAGAGAGGTGTAAGAGTGGTCAAATGATGCACTTTTCTCCCCAAAAAAGGGGGATGGACAACTTTATTCTTTTCAGCCTTCTATAACTCCTACATATGATCTCCAATTTGAGGGGAGATTAAAGATCTGTAATCTACATGATGAGATCTTTCCGTAGACATGTTACATGATATGGTTTTGCCCACTGGATTTTAAATTTCATTTTGGGGGGAAAATTTGAACTCAAATAAGCTAGCGGTTTTGCCTCTTTGAATTCAAAAGCTACCCTTTGATTGCTTTCTTAATACGAGAGGTTTGACTCCCTTAATTTTCCAAGAAAAGAAACCGTCCTATACCCCATTCTCTTCCTGATGGATGGAGTTTTAAAATTTTAAGGAAGTAAAGTGACTAAGGCCCCCTAACCTCAACAAAATAAACATCCTTTCAAAACATCTTGAATGCATAAGTGAAGATTGAGCTTAGGAAATGAAAAGACACATGAAGGTGGAAAGTCAGAAGAATTTTTAAGTCCATATTAAGAGTTGTTCAAGTGCACATTGGTGCATTTGTGTTTGTATTCTTCTTTATTTTCTCTTGAGCATTTTCTTCTCTTTAAAGTTTAGAGTCTCCTCCCACTATGGAGGTAGTGAATATATATTTTTTGAAGCCATTAGGAATACCTTTTGTAAGGAGCTATTAGGGAGTACCCTGTTTTGCTTTCTAAAAGAACCCTATAGGAGATTTGAGCTAGGTATACTTTGAATGTTTTCAATGATGATTGAGATTTACCTTAAATATCATTTTGATTTTTAAACATTAAATGGATCTTTTTATTTCACCTTTCATTTCTCATCCTGACATGTCTTGATTCTTCTTTTGTTTTTGACCTGCCCGAAGGGCAAAGGCTAGAGATGCTTTCTCTTTTTGCTGACTAGAATAGGAACACTTATTTAGAAATTAGATGATGAGTGTGTAAATCTATGATGGACTTTAAAAGTGTCTTGAGTTCTGAAATAGGAAGCGAATACTCATTGACAAAGGAAAGGATTTTGGGCTGAAAGCATAAAACATAGAAGTTTGAACTAAACTTTTTATAAATTGATGACATTGGTCTTGTGTAGAAAGACTTCACATGAAAGAAATAGATGGTTTATTTTTAAGCTTACAAACAAGAAGTCTTCTTAAGCTAGCCAATGCAATATAAGGACAGAGTCAATATCATGACCTTGGAAATAATACAACCCTCATACTAGGGCCATATTGAAGGGGAGCTACCTCTCTAGACGTTGCAATAGGCACCAACAAATAGGCCTCTAGAGATAGAGGCATAGAAATAGTTGACATTGTTATCCCGATTGAAAAATATAATGGGCACCATTCCTTGGCTGAAGTTGGGGCCAATGCATTTGAAAATAAGCATTTTCATATAAGATTTAATGTGGAACGTTCTTATAGCTTTTCATGGAGATGTTATCAAGCACACTACATACATGATTTACTGCCCTAAGTATCCATGACTGAATAGTTATCCTTAAGGTATCCACACCCCTTGTTGTTATGTGCTGACAAGGCATCCATCTCCTTGCTCTTAAGGGGCCTTACTTCAAATACCTAAAGAATCACATTCATGCTAGTTAGCATATGCTAGCTGCCATCAAGACCCTTGATTTATGCCAATGCTCAGCTTGGACACAAATGCACTCTCAGCTAATTGTGTACCTTGATACTCATAGAAGTCGCTCGTCTCTATCCTATATCCCAGTCTTGGGTAGCTACTCATGACCAAAATTTCTAGTAGCCACATCAACAATTCCAACAAGAAGACCATTTGTCCATGTAATAAGTCTTAGCTCCTTGATAGGAATTAACATTAAATTAATATTAAGTATACGTGGAAGATCCAACTGCTTCCCTCCAGCAATGCATTTTTCTCTCTTTGCCCCTAGTATCGGGAGCGATATACAAAATTTGATACTTGGCAATGGTTGTTCGAGAACAAACCACATCTCTCACAAGCATTTCAATGCAACGGTTGGATCACTACAAGTAGTAAGTTTAAACAAGTAATTTTGTATCAATTGTTTTGAGTTGTTGATAATTGTTTAATTTGGTTTGGGTTTATGTAGAGTCAAGGTGATCAAACATACGTGCCTCTGGAAAACTACGAGATCGAGGAGGATTAGATAGAAAAATATTTGTCCAAACTTTCGTAAAGTCCCAATGTGGCACGATGTATATACAGCTATTTACATTTTATTGTAACTTTTTTAAATAGTTGATCTTTTGCATATTAAATTGTCAAGGTGAAGTAAATTCAATTTCAATTATTTGGTTTTTTTGTATACTCTTCCAAAAACAATTGATGTTTCATTGTTTTATGCAGGTACAATATAAAGGTGCTCATTTGGGCCACTCAATTTTGGGTGGCCCAAATGACAACCTTTATTTTTGAATGGGAGTTTAGTGGCAATAAGCACGGTAATAGCAGCAACAACAAACGTGGTAATAGAAGTGGGTATATTACTACAGATACTACCACGCTTATTGCCTCCAGAACATTACCGCGTTCAGAGCCATGGTTATTGCCGCTTACACAATTTTTCCTCTCTTCATTTTCCTTTGTTTGCTCGCGGCAATGCTAGCAGTTATAGACTACTCCTCTTATAGTGATAGTCGAGAGGTGAGGGAAAATAGCATGTAGATACGGACCTGGCCGATATGCCACCGATACGTAGGAAAAAAATAAATAATAATAATAATAATATATATATATATATATATATATATAGAGAGAGAGAGAGAGAGAGAGAGAGAGTTTTATAGGCGAGAGGTGAGGGAAAATAGAACGCAGCCGATACATAGAGGATCTGTGTGTGTGCTCATCACTGACGAACAATCACATGCTCACGCTTGCACATGCATGCACTAAGTGGCCATAAGTATGCACCCACAATTGGTAGGTGAAGCGTATGTCATATCATCTTGGAGGATGCCTGCATGAGATGTCCCAACCTCCTTGACTAGCATATCGTGGATTGACTGCATGAGTGACAAGACATTGTGCATATCCTATGTGAATGTACCCTTATAATCACTAAGGGTCAAAATTGCATTTTCCATATCCTATAATTATCAGTACTGAGTAGCCCTGTGTGTGTGAATTTTCAAAGAAATCGCATGGTGAAGGTCCACCGTGCTGAAAGTTAGAAAGTGTGCATGTGTGTGAGGGAGATGCTAGTGGCTTCAAGAAGTTGCGTGTAGAGACAACTGGTGAGGAGCTTTGGGGTATCTTCTAGCAAGAGTGTCTCTGTAAGTGCATCAAGGAGATGTGAGTGTCTCTAAGAAGTTGTGTGTGAGAAGGCTGACAGTAAGTGGTGCTAAAAGTCTTGCATACCTATAAACATGCACTAGAGGGTGAGGAGCGTCGGGGTAACTTCCAGCAAGTGCATGCGATAGAGAGAGAGAGAGAGAGAGAGAGAGAGAGAGAGAGAGAGAGAGAGAGAGAGAGAGAGAGATAAATATTTGAAAATTGAGAGGTGGTGTGGCACGCCTAATTCTTCGATTGTGGTGAAGCAGTTATCTCATTGTTGCATTAAGGTATGGGAAATCTCCTTAGTTTATTAAGAAACACGGTTTAGGGAGAGAGAGAGTCCAAAATGGATTGGCCAATGAAGAGAGGGGATGACTCGAGGGAGGGGTTGTATCTCAAATATTACGGTGGATATACACGCGCATATTACCACCAATATTATCTCGATTGTTGTCGATGTAATTATCGCGTCTATTATCGAATCTCGCTTTAGCGCTTAAATATTCAAATTTTGGTGTTTTCCTATGTTTCTCTTGTTAATAAAAATAAAATAATATTATGATTTTTTTATTTAAAAAATTACATTAATCAAAACATGAAACAATAGCTAGCTATGTGGATAGACATGAAACTACGAAGGGCATGCTCCATCTTGAAGTTATGTATGTGTCTCCATGTAAAGCAAGCATTTCCAGAAGATGAGAAGCTAAACATGGACGATATCTTTTGTTGAAGCATGGGCATGATAGAGTGAAGTGTGCCCACATTTTACCAAATGGTGGTACCTATGTTAGTTTCTTCAATCTCTATCTTCTAACAATGTCCACGTGGCGTACACTTTCTTTAACAATCAAATTAATCACCCCTCTTTGATTAACATAATTTAGCATGCTTCACAAAATTTGAGAGAGAAAGAGGGGGGAATAGAGATGGATAGACGACACGTCAAAACATTTGTATACCTTAAAGTATACAAAATGTTTATGAATCATCTTCCAACAAGAAGAGTCACCCAATTCTAAGCCCATGGCTCCTAAATCAATAATGAGAGATATTGAATTGTCATTCGTGGATGTGTTGACTTCATTATCTTCAAATTTTTCATCCTCCATCTCATCATTGCAATCATCTTTGCTAAGACATGCGATCGTGTGACTTAAATCATTGATTTCTCTCTCCTCTATCTCCCCCTCATCCAAAGCTATAGGAGGGAGAGGGTCGAAATGGTCTCCTCTTCATTAGTGGAAAAAATGGTTCTCCCCCGAGGTGTTACGAAAACTACAAACCAAAGTTTTGGTTGGTGGATTTTTGGAATATTGATGAACTATAGAAGAGAATTTCAAAGTGAGTAACATTGGTGTAATTAATGCTACAAGAAAATAAGGGTAAAGAAGGTAGTCACTCACCTGCTCACAATTATGTGGAAAAACTAAATTGTCATGCCTCCACATGTGATGCACACTAGAGTCCACCATGTAGAGGTCATTCTCATGCCATCTAGACACATTTGCAAACCATTTGTACTTGAAGATGAAGGTATGAAAGGTTCTAGTATTAACCTTTACTATCCTTTCAATAGTCCTACAATACCTATCTTCACCACCATGTAATGGAATTGACCTATTAACTTGAGAGTAGCCAAAATTAAAGAGAGTACTTTTGTGAAATTACTTTGTGAGCATAGCGGGTGAACATAATTGATGGTGGAAACATAAACTAGCATTCAGTTAACATGGCATGAACAATACTTTTGCAAGAGAGAGAATTTAGAGAACATGACAACAATTGAGGACCGAATTTATGTGGAGTTCGTCCCCCCTCCAATAGGCATTTGTACTATGATTTCTCCAATCAAGAGAGACTTGTTACAATACAATCTTTGTGTTCCTTGTTACCTAGGTGATGCAATAAAGATGGAAAGATTCATGCATCACGAGCATAACATAAAATTTGAAGAAAGCATTAACACTAGAATGGTAACATGACACTTTTATGTCCTTGGACACTTTTGTGTTCTATTAAGTGACCATTTTGCTTGAATTATTTGAAGAGTATAAAAATGATTTTCTAGGTGCTATATATCCACAAAGTTGCCTTATGAGCTGAAAAAAACTTAGCAATTTGTTTGGAGTATGGATCTCACCATTAACCTTACTCTTGCACAACATTTTTGAACCTAAACTGTGTGAAAAAACGGGTCCTATTTTTGGCTTTTTTTCAATTTTTGGCAACTATACCACTCTAAACCTCATGTTTGTGATGTTTAGATGGCTAGAGGTTAGGCCTTCATAGTTCTCAACATGTTTTGATGCTTGTAGGGAGAGCTAAGTGTTAAAATTGAAAGTTATGACCAATTTACAAGAATTACATAATCCTGTTTTTTGGCCCAAATTAGCACTTTTATGATTTTTTTGGTGGCTTTCTTGATATCCAAATTCAATTTTGATTGTGTAAGTGTAATGTATAATATAAATCTAATCTTCCTTGAGTTTTGGGGGACCTAATATGCTATACAGCATAGTATATGATGATGGTTCAGTTTTTTTATTGCTGAAGAATACGATACATTTTAGAGTAGCAAGTATAACTTTCTCAATATTGCTAGTTTCTTAGGCCAATTGTGTGTATTTTGTAGGTAGTAACCATATCTAATCATAGACTACAAACTTGGCTAGATATTGAGTAGTTTCTATGGGTTTTTAGAGGTCATAATGCTAAACCCAGTTTTTTCATGTTTGCTGTATTTAACACTTTATCATTGCCCCCAAGGTTCCAATTGTAAGAGATACATTATCCTTTTGACATGCTCCATGGCTTTTTTTGAATCCAAAGGCCCAAAGGGAGCTAAGAAAACATGTATATAGTATCTGTATTGAGCATGACTATAGAAACTTTGATGATAGGTCCGCAGAATGGAAAAAATGTAACTTTTTTGTACCTATTTTTTTTGCCCAAAAAAAAATTAGTGAGGTAAAAGCAGCCATATGTTTTGGTCACCAACCCATTGAAGTTAATGGGGCATTTTATCTCATGTCCTACAAAAATCCCCACTCTTATTTATATGCAATCAACCGTAAGAAATTGCTGTTTTGGGCAAAATGCACTGGTCCATCAACTTTGGAGGCTTGTAGTAACCAAGGGATGAGAAAAATTACAAGTTTCTCATTTTTTCCACATGTAGTAGTTATTGAACTATAAGCTCATGAAAGGATTTTTCAAAATGAGTGGATCCACTGTGGTTTTGGATTTTTTTTCCCAAAACCCTAAAAGGACACTTTTATGTCATGTTAGGTTACCATTCTAGTGTTAACCATCCCAAGCCTCAATCCCAAGACCTCAAACACCTCGAAGGTGGACAGAGCTAGTGGGGAATGAGGGTAGCGAAGAGGAAGAAGAAACATTTCATAGGAGAAAGAATTAGTTCCTCACTTATCTTCACTCTTCTTGCTAGCATACATAATAGCATAGTAATGAAGATGGAGAAGATGTCAAGCTTAAGAATTGAAGCATGTCTCTTGGTTGGATTTGCATTCCATAGCCAAGAATGTTGGTGTAGTCTCTCAACCTCCACTTGCTTGGATAAGGAGAGGGAGATATTGCACTTTGCACAATACACAATGAGTGTGTGTGTGTGTGTGTGTGTGGGAGAGTATACCCCCTAAGCAGCCCCCCTACTTGCTTTGGTTGACCCCCCCTTTGTAGCGCATACTTGAAGCTTATTGGACCCCTCTAGGCCTAGCCAATCATAAGCAAGAGTCATACCAAGCAACAAGGGTAGCCTTGGGACAAGTGTCCCCCTTTCCCCTTAGGAGATAGGACTCGATAAATGAAAATTCAATTAATTAAATCTCCTAAATTATCATTGGACCCCTTGGGTGGCTAACCAATAGGCTTTAGGCACATCATGAGGGTAGCCTAGCTAGGGGCTTGACATGTGTCCTACTTGCCTCTTGGGAAAGGGGTGACCTTTGGGAGAGAGAGTGGTCAAGCAACCACCCCTCCTTCTTGCATGGCCCGCCCCCTCCTTGTAGGGATCTAGTTTGACTTTTGTGCCACCTCAAGCCCCTCAATCTTGGGCCTAGTTCTCACCGCAAGCTTTGCCCTTAAGCCCCTCAATCTTGGGCTAGGTTCTCACCTCAAGTACAACCCTAGCATCTCAAGCATGACAAGCACCTCAATCATCTCAATCACCAATCACCTCAAGCATCTCAAGCATCTCAGTCATCAGACATGCCAAGCACCTCAAGCTTGGGCCGGGTTCCCACCTCATGCATAGTCCTAGCTTACCTAAGGTCAAAAGATTTTTAGCACTAATGAGGTCTTCAATGAAGCTAACCCTGAGGTATTTATGCTCCATCGGTTAGCCTTGCTCTTTGAAAGACCATCTCTCATTTGGGCCCCCTTACCATTGGCCCGTGTTAAGATATATCTATAAGCACATGTCTATATCCTACCCTTGTTCGCGTTTATTCTCCCACATTAAACGATTAGTTTAATATGAGAAAATAATTTGGGCTGGTTAGATATTAGATTTTATGACATCACCATCTATGTTGAAGTTCCCAATGATGCCACAATCCATGGTGGTTCGACGCTTGTCAATGTGGCGTGTACAAAAGAATCAACCCTTTGACCACATAGGATTAAAGGAAAGGCACTACAAAATAAGAAAAAAAAAATATCAATTACAAAGATAAAATCAAGAAAAAACTATACAATATAATTTAAGTATATGAGTACTTAACCTTTGGTACGCAACCTCATGCATACTCCCATTCTTTCTTGGTGATTTCTTCTCCGCATGATTTTTCTTTCAATCATCCTCTCATGAATCCACTTGGCACTAATAAGGTCTAGAAAACATACAAGGTGTCCTCTTGCCTCCATGCTCTTGTTTCCCTCTCTTGCAAACGCCTTGCCTTTGACAATGTCTACAAGTCCATCCACTTGGTCATAATATCTGTATTGAGGATACAAAAGTTATTGACCGCTCGGGATAGATCCATATCCATGTTAAATAATTTTCCCTTTTCACTTAACAAGTGTGAAATCATCGTCGCATCCTCCTCACCTGACCACATGTGAGGCATTAAGGGATCAACTTGTGCCAAATACTCTGAAATATAAAAAATTTCCTCTTGTATGGTACACCCTTCGTCCATACATGTCTCTATCTAGGACCGTAGCCGCACAAAATCCTTGCATTAGGAAGAGGATGGGGTGTAGGAGGGCCTCTTTACTTTCCATGAGCTTATGGAGGTGATTAACAATTTGATGAATAGGTGCACGCCATGTGTGCAATAATGGTGGGTGTGTTAGAGATGTGTAAGAGTGGTCAAAGGATGCACTTTTCCCCCCAAAAAGAAGGTGGACAATTTTATAATTTTTGGTCTTCCATAACTCCCACATATGATCTCCGATTTGAGCGGAGATTATAGATCTGCAATCTACGCGTCGAGCTCTTTCCATAGATATGCTACATGATAAGGACCTGCTAGATTTGAAATTCCATTTTGGGGGGGAACTTTGAATTCAAATAAACTAGCCGTTTTGCTTGTTTGAATTCAAAAGCCTTCATTTTATTACTTTCTTAATACTAAAGGTTTGACTTCCTTAAACTGCCAAATAAAGAGGCCCTCCTAGACCCCATTCTCTTCCTAATGAGAGACTTGAAAAATGTCTCTAAAACAAACATCCACCATGCATGCCTACTCCACATATAGAGATATCCTCAACCAAGTGAACCAAGAGGTGGATTTGGCTAAGCAATGCACATAATCATTGGCAAAATGATCTACAATGTCAAAAAAGTAAATGAGAAAGTGAGAGAAATCCATACACACAAATCAATATCTAGACCAAATGAGGAAGAAGGGAAGAATTGAGAGAAAGAACTACCTGTAGCATCTTGTGTCAATCATGGTACTTCAACCCATATAGTTGAACGATTCCACATTTCTTCATTTTTGTGAAAGCTCCCATTAGTGACCTCATGTATCTGTTGGTGTACAAAAAGACGTAATGGCACCCTTCACTTGATCTAGATCTTCTTTAGCTAGCATACATGGCACTTTAGGAAGCACAGTCTTCCCATTGAGAGCTCGACGTGGAGTGCCCGAGACAGAGAGATGTTTCAAGGATCTGGTATGCAAGATCCGGGATCTCCTTCATCATGTTAATCATCCCTTTGAGAGTCTGAACCATATACTGCTCGGACGGTGGGTTGTAATTGAATGGTTTTGTGAGAACCGAGTAGTTCCTGTAATCCCCTCAACTGTTTGGTTCAAGTTCTGGTAGCATTCTTTGCTACCATAATCTAGCCTCCTGCCACATCAGTGGCAGGGTGATCATCTCATGCCTGATATTCATATGTGCATTAAATAGTGATGAAAAAATAGGATTATATGGCACAACCCATCGGTTATCAATAGTAGAACCCCTAACCTTGGCGGTGAAGCCATTGTTTTGTCATACATAAATGGAGTAGCCATTATTATCCATGCTTGCTTGCTCACAAAATGAACGTGAATTTTTTTCTAATACACCGTCCATCAACCATGCAAGGAGATGAACTATTGAACTCACCACATGGGCCATGAATGGTACAACTAACAATGATATCATGCATCATTGGAAATTGATTTTTATTTGGCAACTCTACTCAAACCATCTTGTCATAGTCAAATGTTGATTGAGGCTTATATCGAGGATCTAGAATCAATAATGTATGAGAATGTGGAAAGCCTCTCTTTTGGAACTCCATGACTGACATGTAAGCCACCATTTTCCCAAAAATATATTTCGAATACTTCATCATGCTTTGTTTATTTCTTGCCATTTAGGGTTACATATGAATGTGATAAATAGGTCTGGTTTTCCCTTTGCATGCACAATTGCCATTGCATCTTGATACAATTGGCACATATGCAGAGGGCTTCGTATACAAGATGAGGGTAAGACAAGTCTTGTGGTGTACCTTACTATCTCTCCAAGTTTAAAATAGCATCCTCAAATTTCTTGTCCCGATATATACACATACTCATACGTAGAATGAACTACAATGTAAATTAGGGGAAGGGAAAGTGAGAGAAATTCATACACACAAACTATAGATAGAATAGAGAGAGGGACATTACTTGAAGCATCTTGTGCCAATCATGGGACTTCAACCCATATAATTGAACGCTTTCACCCTTCTTCACTTTTGTGAAAGCTCCCTTTAGTGAACTCATGTATCCTGCTGGTGTGCAAATAGAAGCAATGGTACCCTTCACTTTGTCTAATTATTCTTTGGCTTGCATCCATGGTGCTTTCGGAAAGCACAATCTTCCCATTGGGGGCACGTCATAGAGTAGCAGAGGCAGGGAGACGTTTCAAAAGACTCAAATCCTCCCTCGCACTCAAAGAGCCCTTCTTGCCAATAATGTGGTCCCATAGTGTTTAGGCTACATTCTTGAATATGTCCATGGGATCCAAGAGGTGTTGTAATTTTAAGTCCTTCCAATATGGAAGCCTTAAAAATATGCAATACCTTGAAATACCTTTTGGTGGAGTACATAAAGCCGGATTGTTGTTGTAGTGCTCTTCCAAAATGGTTGCCCAATCTTCCATCGTGAGCTTTATAGGGGTCTTCCCATTTGTTGGAGCCTTGTGCTTGCTATTCCCTTGGGGTAATAAACTATGGTTGTTTGGATAGATTACCTTGTGCAAGGCATTGGGTCTCTCTGTCACCAACAATGGCCCGCAAGTAGGACATTCATTGTGCCCCGATGTGGACAACCCTACATACATATCATATCGCTAGAGAGAGATAGAACTAAAGGGGGAGAGAGGAAGAGAGAGAGAGAGAGGAAAAGGGAGATACCAAAAATCTCTCTAAGCCCAAGATAGTTGTGCATAGTCTACATAAGGATTTCCCTCACAATGGCTTCCCTCCCCCCCTTTGCAAGTGAGACATCGACAACAATAATGCCTCTCCATAACTTCTCCAACTCCTCGATGAGGGGCTCGAGGTAGATGTCAATGTTTGACACTTTGTACTTCCCTAGAATAATCAAGGAAAGAAGTATATTGCCCTTCTTGGTTGTCTCCCATGGTGGAATATTGTAGTTGACGATCACCACAGGCCAAGTGCTCCATGAAGGAGACTTAGTGTCGAAGAGGTTGACACCATCACTTGCTAACCCAAGCCTCAAGTGTCAAGGCTCCAACCCAAACTATGGCCATTGAGTTTTGATGTGCCTCCATGTAGGTGCATCAACAGGGACACGCATCATTCCATCCTTTGAGCGGTGGTTGGTGTGCCACACAAGAAGTTCCACGATAGACCCGCTTTTAAACATGTGTTGAATGGAAGAAATTAATGGATAATGTCTCAATACCTTACAGGGTAGGTGCGTCCCGCTCACTCCGGTCTTGTATCGTGCCTCTCCGCACACAAGACATCAAGTAGCGTGTGTGTGCTCGTTGCGGTATTTTTGACACACACATGGATGCACTCATACTCCATTCCAAGTGCAGTGACATACGATCTAGCTTGTCGACG
>NC_140943.1:121050664-121058164 GCF_014529385.1 Adiantum capillus-veneris
ATCCGTGGGGAGAAATAGGGAAAGAGGGTCGCGAGAGAAATAAAGATATCCGTTGGACGGTGAGATAGATAGAGAGAGGAAGAAGTAAATAGGGAGCTAAAGAGCAATGGTTGTAGGCAAAGCAACCATTTTGTGGTGTGCGCAATGTCGGTATGCTTTATCTTCTGTAGAGTGCTATGAAAGAGCAGTCATCTGGCTCTTCTTTTGGTTGGTTCACATTCGAGGTGGGCTTCCACCCGGGGTGGACATCGCCTCGAGTGGACCCAAGTCTTGAGGCATTGAGAACAAGCAAAGAAATAAAGGTTTTTTTTGGCTAGTTAACACTAAACCATGAGTGTCATAGGTTTATTTTTGTTATTTGCAGGCATGGACATCCTACACCTAGTCTACTCAGGTTCCTCCACCAGTCGTAGATCCAGACCTACAGCGGGCTGTCTCTTTATGAGAGCAGTATTTCCATTCGATGAAGGATTTGTTTGGCCGCTACACTCTACAACAGCTTGCGACCTACGGTCTTTCTACGTAGACCACACCATGCGGGAGTCAAAGAGGGACTCCTTACCTCTAGAGCCTCGCACCGATGACACCGCAGTCTACGGCCCCTTCTTACCGTCCTACTGCCCTTCCATCGTAGGGTCCCACTCCCATCACATCATAGGATCCTATGGCACTCCATTCCACTCTTGCTTTGCTAGGACTCCGTCGATGAGCTTCCTCTAGCAATGCGCGTCGACGCTCATCTCAAGGCAGTGAGCGCCAGGGGAGACAAAGCGATGGCAGATCTTCCGACTTCGCTTCATTTGGTAGTGGGGATGGTACGGAGTCCCCACTTTTAGAGTGTGTTGTCCCTGACACAGAGGACAACGATACTGACACACCTGTGCTAGACACGCATGTACACTACTATAGGGTTAAATATGGGGGGTAGGTAGACTTCGGCACAACACAGGGTAGGACATTTTGACGCTATCTTCAAATTTTTATACATTCAACGTATAAGAACTCTTTTGTAAAGTTTAGAGACCAACTATCCAATTGTGCACGCTACATTGAGGACGTGTTGCTAGCTAGATTTCCAAATGCCCCCAATCAACGTTTTTCACAATAGTGGTGGGAGGGCTACATAAAAACATTTCTGAAAAACAAGCAGTCCAATGTGCGACGCGTAGCAACCAATAGGTTAGAGATCCAGACAGGAGCTATTGCGGTAAGAACATGACAGTGGGAGTGGGCAATGCAAGAAAAGAGAGATCAAATTGCGACGGGCTCATCCTACACACAACAACTTGAAGCTCGTGTGACAAACTCCCACGCACTATGGCTCAGGCACTACAAGAGGTTATGTGCTCTTGTGACGCTCTTAGCGACGGAAATACACTGGGTTTTTATAACCCCCGGCGTCGCTATAAGCGTCGCTAAAAGCGTCGCTACGAGAGCGTCGCTATATGCGTCGCTATATGCGTCGCTATAGGCGTCGCTATAGACGTCGCTATATAGCGACGCTCATAGCGACGCCTATAGCGACGCTTATAGCGACGCTCTCACAGAAGAGTATAGCGACGCATATAGCGACGCTACAGAGCCATAAATAGCGACGCATATAGCGACGCCTGAGAGAATATTTTTTTGGTGGCAGGGCATTGAATGCCTGCCACCCATCAACCATATTGTACTTGATTCACTTTTTAAAAAAAGTGCAAAGGTAGATAATAGACCCAAAATAGTCACCCACAAGACGCATTGTTTGCAAAATTGACAATTGTACACATCATAGACAAACTGAATTGATTGGCAAATGTAATAATGACAATTGTACAACATCATAGGCATAAAGAATTGATTGGCAAAAGGAATTGCGGTGACAAATGTAATAATATACATGGTTCAAAAAGACGTATAAAATCCGTCTCATGATACATAAGCTATGAGAAACCCTAAACTAATGCTATCTAGCTACGGCTAAACTGACGTCGTCTAATCAGACGTCTCATCGCGTCCAAGCGGCGTATCTGTCGGATTCTGCAAAAAAAGACAATAAGACAGTTTTCAGTAAGTATAAACATATAACGACATTTATAAAACAATACAAAAAATAAAAAAGAGTAAACCCTAATACTAACCATGCCGCTGCGAGAACTGAGAATGTCCATCAGGGCGTTTAAGCCCTTCCTGCCTGCGTACTCGCGCTCGTACGGTGTGGGATCACGTCCTGTCATCGACCACTGTCAAAACATACAAAGATTTCATTATGTTAGAACTAAAAAACTCATAAACCCTAAACTATCGAACATGCATAAAGAGCAATGTGAAAAGACTTACAAAATCGGCCTCAAATGATGCCCATCCACCGCTCCCCAAGTGGTGCGAGCTCCCTGCCTCTACTCGCGCTCTGGCTGCATCCTTTTGTTGCTTCCACTTGTCGGGATTCTCGCGCGCTGCTTTCTTCGCATTCTTCCAATCTTCTTTGGCCAGCCAATCTGGCCTATTCCACCCATTCTTGATTGCTTTTTGCACTTCGGAACGCTTGTGTTTGCAGTATTCGCGCATTCGAATCTTCATCAGGTCTTCATTGAAGCGCTGATCCCGTGTTGGAACGGGAAACTCATCATGAAGTATGCTGATGACTCTGTTTTTTAAATCACTTGGTACTTCACTCCATTTGTTTAGTATATAGTGTCTAAACAGCTGAGAGCAAAGACCACGCATGCGCGAGATCACCTTCTTGCCGTCATCATCCATGATGATGCCGCCGCTGATGTCGACGGAGTAAGGCAAGCCCTCTGGCCGGTGACGCGTGAACCTGGGTGTCCCGGCAGGGGTCTCTAGCGGCGTGTCGATGGGGGTACGGACGTCAGGTGTCTCCACCGGCGTCTGGGCCCCGAAGCGAGGAGTGTCGAGTGGGGTGGCTCCTGGCGGAGTAGGTAGAGGTGTGTAGCTTCTAGGAACAGTCAGCCGTGCAAAACCTGGCGTAGACGGCGATGCTGTGGCTGGTGTGGGGGCGGGCAAAGAAGGGGAGGGTAAAGAGCCTCGTCGAACACGAGGCGGTGTGGAGGCATCGGTGGCGGAATCCCCACAACAACCGCCACCGCCACCACTAGAGCGCCGGTGTCTAGAAGAGTGTGACGCTCGTCTCGTCGACGCCGAAGCTTCGGAGCGCGCCGAATGCTCCGAAAGAGAGGGAGATGCGGATGGTGTAGGAACGCGCGATGATGCGCCAGAACGATGACGCTCCACGTACCATAGAGATATCAGACGCTGTTTGCGGCCAATATTGCTCCATACGATCCACATTTCTAAGGTCAACTCTGGCTCCCAAAGTATCTTTCTTGCCGGTCAAATGGTCCCATAGTAGATTACCCACATTCTTGAATATGTGCATTGGATCGAGCAAGTGATTGATCACGAGTCGAGGCCAGTATGGTAACTCGTACCATAGAGATAGTCTCTTCATCCCTGGAGGCAATCCGTCATCGCACATCTCCTTCTGCTCTAACCATGCTTGTGCAGACATCCTTGGTGGCTCTCTTCCCAAAAAGCCGTCGCGTAACACATGATTCTCCGGAAGATACGCTTGATGACCTTCGTAGATTTGCTTCTTCAGTGAGGGTGCCCTACGTGCATTCAGTCTAGGTCCACATGTGACACATGCTCTGTATCCGCTTGTTTGAAGCCCTGCATGTATACACATGATAATAGATCAACTATGGGGAAAAACCAGATTTACAGTGTCTGAGAGAGGAGTGTCAATAGATCACCTGAGCATTCTGTTAGCCCGGGATAGTCATGCATGGTCCACATTAGAATACCTCTGATCAAAGCATTCCGTCGTCCTGTGTGTCGGCTCATATCCACCACCTCTATGCCAATCCACAATTGTTGTAGCTCTTCCAATAGTGGACGAAGATACACATCCATATTCCCCACTTTATATCGCCCTGGCACAATCAAGCTTAGCCATAGGTGCCCCTTCTTCGTAGTCAACCACGGGGGAATGTTGTAGTTGACGATGACAACGGGCCATACACTGTAAGATGTTGATCTTTGACCAAATGGATTTACGCCATCCATAGCCAGGCCTAAGCGCAAATTTCGAGCTTCCCTGGCAAAATCCGACCATGTTCCATCTATATGTTTCCAGGCTGCGCAATCTGCAGGAATTCGTAGCACACCATCCGAAGATTTATTCTCCTCATGCCATGATGCTAGGGCGGCCATGGACTTACATTCGAAGAAATGCTTGATGCGAGGAAGCAAAGGAAAATGTCGCAAAACCTTTTGTGGAATTTTTGTCCCGTGGAGATCTACTCGATATCTTTCGGAATCACATTTCGGACACTTCTCCATGTCTGTGTATTCCCCTCTGAAAAGAATGCAGTCATTAGGACAAGCGTGGATAGAATTGTAATCCATCCCCAAGTTTCGCAAAATCTTTCTTGCTTCATCTCGGGAATCTGGCATCACATTGTCAGCTGGTAGAATGTGCTCTTTCAGCAATCTACACAACATAAAAATATGATACAGTCGTGTAAAAATCTATCAGATCATTATACACCATGAGTTCTATTAAAGTAAACTAATTGTAATAGATCACCTGAAAAGCGCTGTGACGCTAGTGTCACTCCATCCAAACTTTGCCTGCATGTTGAGAAGAACCAGGAGTGCTTTCAATCTAGACATACGTGCTCCATTATACAATGATGTATCGGCTTCACTTTTCATATCATCATAGATAAGCCTTTCTGAATCCATGATCGTCTCGATCATTTCATCAATCTCGGGCTCAAACATTGCCTCGTTGGGAATGTGCTCTGCATGATCATCCCCCGAGCTGTCAGAGGCTACATCTTGTGGCCTCACATATGCTGCTTGACCAAAGCGCCTGCGAACACGTCTATTGGGTTGCAAGATTGCTGCTTGTTGGCCAGCGTCAGAGTCCGACGAGTTATAATTGGCAACAACTCGATCTATAATAGATGGATCGAACTCGCCAAATTCACGAACGTGCTGCAAAGAAACACGTCTTGTCCGTCGCACAGCATGCTTGCATTGATTACAAGGACATAAGACCCTCGTTGAGAGATAGGTGTTTCGGTTGGACGGTCCCACATCCTCGTCGCTACTCATAATGAGGATAAAAAACTTATAACCTAGACAACAAATTTAATATTCTATTGGCATTCTTCGTCTTATCTCTCTCTCTCTCTCTCTCTCTCTCTCTCTCTCTCTCTCTCTCTCTCTTTACCTCACATTCTCTAGTCATGTCCAATCCCCGCACACCTCGGTCTAGAGGTGCACGGAGATCAGAACCACCGGGTTATAATCTCGTCTTTATTGGTCAATACCTATATTTGTGGGTACAAGAAATCTAGACACCCATGTCTACATGATACTGCATGTAGTGGACAAAATCCCTTTGCCTCTTCTCTAGCTGTAGCACTTCACTTCATCTTAACATCTTTTCACAGTAGATCTTTTCACTCTTCGTCTAACTCTAAACCCTAAACCGTAAGTAATTCTTGCGTGGACTCGATCTAACGTAAATAAGCGTAAATCTAAATAAACGTAAATCTAACTAAAAATAAAGCTAAATCTAATTTAACGTAAGTCTAATGACTAGAGGTTGTCTAGATGGTCATTGTGTCGGGGATGTAGTGACTCTTGCCGCCCTGAAGATCCACCTTCTTCCCTATCTTCTGAAGACATTTCACCAGTACTTTTGGATCGACGGAGCCCACTATGAGTGAAGGCAGCAATACCCTATATTCCATTGAGGGCTTTCTTCACCCGCTTCATGCAGGCATCGCAGTCTATGGAGACCCGCATCTAATCTAATATAACATAAATCTAAATCTAGCTTAAATAAATGTAAATCTAGTTAAAAATAAACCTAAATCTAATTTAATGTAAGTCTACATATAACCTAATCTTTAACGTCTTTTAAAATAGTTTCCTACGACGTTATAACTCTCTTCTTCCTGTGTGTGTGCGCGTGTGTGGATGTGTGTGCCAATAAAAAGAGATAAATGGTATAACCTTTCTATCACCCATGCCAAGTATGATAGATTGATTATGCCATTTCTCTCTTGAATAATAGGTCTTCAGTTCAACTCCTCGTCGGCTAGATCTTTAGGTCTTTTAATTTTAATTAGTTTCCTACGACGCTCCCTTAGTTTCTCTTTCTTTCTCTCTCAATGTGTGTGCGTTTTTTTGGATCGTATGCATGTTTTCTTTCTCTTTTCCTCTCTCAATGTGTGCGTTTTTTGTTTATGCATGTTCTCTCTCTCTTTTCCTCTCTCAATGCGTGCGTTTTCTGTTTATGCATGCTCTCTCTCTCTTTTTCTCTCTCAATGTGTGTGTGCATTCTTTGTTTATGTATGTGTGTGCATTTTTGCACTCTCTCTCTCTCTCTCTCTCTCTCTCTCTCTCTCTCTCTCTCTCTCTCTCTCAAAAACACTATATGTGTGTGTGTATGTGTGTGTGTGTGAGAGAGAGAGCGAGGGAGAGAGAAAGAGAGGAAGGGAACATGAGAATGAGGAGAGGGAAGGAGCATACCTGTCTCTCCTTCCTCTCCTCGTGTGTGTGTGTGTGTGTGTGTGTGTGTGTGTGTGTAAAAGAAAAAGAGAGAGAGAGAGAGTGAGGGAGAGCGTTACCTGCTCTTTGCTTGAGGGCGTCGAAAAACTCAGATCTGAGATCTGAGTTTTTGGGCGCGCTCGGTTATTTTTTTTACCCCAGCTGGCGTCGCTATGAGCGTCGCTATAAGCGTCGCTATGAGCGTCGCAAATTTACAAAGAAATTTGCGACGCTCATAGCGACGCTTATAGCGACGCTCATAGCGACGCCGGGAATTTTTTTTTTGAGCGTCGCTGTGTGAGCGTCGCTAATGTGAAGAGCCTCTTGTAGTGAGGAGGCAAGGCAGCCTGGAAGGACAAATATGTAAGATTGATTAAATTATAATGTCGATCGGTGATTATAAAGATTGTAGTTGATGATTTGTTATTGTTATTGCTAACTTAGGAAAATATCACTCTTGCTTGACCAACTAGAGAGATGGTCAAGTATCGGGAGCGACATACATAATTTGATACTTGGTGATGGTTCTTGAGAACAACCACATATCTCGTGAGTAATTTGACGTGACGGTTGGATCACTACTGCATATTAAACTGTCAAGGTAAAGTAAATTCAATTTCAATTCTTTGGTTTTTTTGTATACTCTTCCAAGAAACAATTGATGTTTCATTGTTTTATGCAGGTAAAAAATAAAGGTTCTCATTTGGGCCACTCAATTTTGGGTGGTCCAAATGAGCACCTTTATTTTTGAATGGGCGTTTAGCGGCCATAAGTGCGATAATAGCAGCGGCAACAAATGAAGTAATAGAAGCGGGTATATTACCGCAGATATTACCATGCTTATTGCCTCCAAACCATTACCGCGTTCAGAGCCGTGGTTATTGCCGCGTACGCAATTTTTTCTCTCCATTTTCCTTTATTTTTTCGCGG